>NC_137689.1:45167547-45222547 GCF_963989245.1 Nansenia antarctica | reverse complement strand
CGGCGGAGCAGATCGAGCACGCAGGCCGACCGGAGGCCCCTGAGGAGAGGCCCAGAGAGCTCGGCGCATGGCAGGCAAGCAGAGGCGAAAAACCTGTACACAGCTTATCCAGGGAAAAAGCTCCCTGGCTCTTCTCAGCTTGTTCCGGGCTGGGGGTTGGGGGTTGGCGGGTAGGGGACTGGGCCTGTAGCTGGGGGCCTGGAGTTGGGGGGGGGGGGCCCGGAACAGGGGGTTTGGGGTCGCTGAGTTGGAACCTGGGGTTGGTGCTGGGGTGACGTGGTGGTTCCCGCCGGTCTCTGCTCCTGGGTCTGGAAGCCTGGGTAGGTGTCAGAGCTGGATATGACCTGTGCCTGAAAAGATACAGGAGTGAGAGAAGGGAGGTGTGCATGGTTTGTGTAGTGTGCATTTTGGTGTCAGGCGGGTGATCAGTACTTCCCTGTGACCCAGTGGTGTTGGTCATCCTGGTGCTGGTGGTGCTGGCAGAGACGGCTGGTTCGGCTGTGGGTTGTGTGTGGTGATATTCTGGTGAGGGTAGGAAGTGGGTCAGTGCTGTGTACATGTGTAGGTGGTGGAAGGTGCAGTAACTTCCCTGTTGGTGTTGTGCGCTGCTCCTCTCCTGGTCCTTGTGATGGTGATACTGCTGACCAGGGCTTGTGCTGGAACGGTGGTGAAGGTGATAGTGCAGGAACTGGTGGTGTAGTGAGGTAGGCCCGGGGTGGGGGGGGGTTGGGCGATGCGGCGCGGCATGGGGGGGGGATTTAGAGGATGACGTCCTTCCATCTCTCCACCCCCCACACCGCTCTTGCTTGATCCGGGTTATTTTTAAAGTCAACAATAGCATGGTCCCTGAGGCAGAGGGTGATTCTCCTCCTCAGGGTTGTCAGGTGGACGCTCTGTTTCTGATAGACCCTGATGTTCCTCGTCTCCCAGAGTACCTGCTTGACGGCGCTGATGATCCTCCACTGTTGTTGTAGTTGGGGGGTTGTGCACCCCCCGGGAGGACCATACAGGATGTTCTCGCTCGTCAAGCGGGGCAGGGTCAGCAGGCTGTTTAGGGAGACAGAGGGAACAAACAGGGCCCAGACCCGCCTGGCCACGGAGCACTCACAGAACAGGTGGTTAATGTGTTCTGTGTCCGTGCATCCGTGGGGGCATTTATCAGTCGTTGCGATGTGCCGCCTATGCAAGAATTCCCTAGTGGGGAGACAACCATGAGCAGCCATCCAGGCAATGTCTTTTTGTTTATTGTTAGTACATTTATGATTAATGTTTTTCCATACCTGTTTGGAGTCCACGGCTGTGCTGGCCTTGGGGTGAGTAATGGTTTCCTTCGACCTTATGAAGGTCATAATGTCTTTGTATTTCCATGAGGCCAGCCCAGCCGCGGACAATCCTGTCTTGAAGGCAAAGTCCCTCCATATCTTGTAGACTGGAGGGGGGTCCCAGCTGTAGGGCACAGTGTGATTTATTGATGCGGTCACCCTGAGTGTCCGGAGGATGGGTGTGGCATAGTATATTTCAAAGAACCTGGCTTTCCTATCTTTGTTGTTGATGTTGTTGATGAGGTTGGAGAGTCCCTGTGCCCTAATGATGTTTAGGATGTCTGGGACCCCTTTCCCCCCATTCTCCACTGTTTTGTACAGGGTGGTGCGTTTTAGTTTTTCCATCTGGCTCCCCCAGACAAAGGTAAACATGATCCTTTCGATGGTTTTGGATACTGCTCTGTCTGGGGGAAACACCCTGCCCAGGTAAAGGAGAATGGGAAGAACAATAGCCTTCAGGACCAGGATCTTGCCTGTCATTGTGAGAGGCCGTGCACTCCACTCACAGATCTTCTTTTGGACCTGGCGGATGGTCTCCTTCCAGCTGCCGGAGGCTCCTCCATCTTTCTGGTAGGTGATCCCCAGCAGCTTAATGTTTTCCGTCTTTACAGGGAAGGAGGTTGCCAGGTTCTCCTGCCAGTGCTGCGACAGAAACAGCTCACACTTACCCCTATTGATCAGGGCGCCAGTGGCTGCACAGTAGTCCTCCACCACTTTCGTTGCTGTGGAAATGGAGCGACTATCTGTGCAGACGATGGTAATGTCGTCCATGTACGCCACCACCTTGAGCCTCTCCCCCCGGGCCCCTGGTAGAGGGTAGCCCATGATGTTGGGGGAGCTCCTGATCTTCCGTAGGAACGGCTCCAGGTAGATGACGTACAGTAGAGGGGCCAAGGGGCATCCCTGCCGTACTCCAGCTTTGATGGGGAAGGGGTCTGTCAACTGGTTGTTGATCCGAACTCTGCTCGTGATGTTGTTGTAGCAGAGTTCGGTCCAGTTGAGCAGGTGCTGGGGGAAGTTCATGCCCCTCAGCACCCTCTGCAGGAAACCATGGCTAACCCTGTCAAAGGCCTTCTCCTGATCCAGGCTGAGAAGGCCTAAAGGGGACCTCCGCTCCTGGGAGTGCAGGATGAGGTCTCTCACCAGGAGCAGGTTGTCGTTGATGGACCTACCGGGGACGCTACAGGTTTGGTCAGGGGCTATAACTGAAGGGAGGAGGGTTTGGAACCGTTGGGTGAGGGCTTTTGTCATAATTTTATAGTCCACTGGGAGGAGATTGATGGGGCGCCAGTTCCGGAGGTCCTTGAGGTCCCCTTTCTTGGGGATCAGTGTGACCGTACTCTGTCTCATTGACTCTCCAAGCCTCCCTTCCCTGTAGACGGCTTTGAAGACCTCCGCCAAGTCCTCCTTGAGGAGATCCCAGAGAGTCTTGTAGAACTCTGCTGGGATCCCATCCGGTCCAGGGGCCTTGTGTGTATTCAAGGAGTGCACGGCCCGGGTGAGCTCCTCCGTGGTCAGCTCTGGGTTCTCACTCTCACCACCCTCGGGGACCCGGTCCAGACCATCCAGGAAGGTGGCCATGAGAGTCTCGTCGGTTGTCTTGATGTTGTAGAGACTCTCGTAGAACTCTCTTGCCACCCCCGGGATGTTGCCTCTGTCTGACACGGTGTCCCCATTGGTGTCGTATAGGGACAGGATAGGCTTGTGTTTTGACCGTGCCTTGCGGAAGAAGTGGCGTGTGCATTTCTCCTCCTCCTCCAGGCCCTGGAGTTTTTCCCTGAACTGTTTCTTTTGTTGTTGCTCCCGGTAGAGGGTGGCAAGGTGTTGTTTGGTCTCGGCCAGTTCTCGGGCCACATCCAGACCACCCAGCTGTAGGAGACTCAGGCGTTGGAGGGCCGCGTTGTGGTGTTGAAACCTGGCCCTCTGTTCTGCCGCTTTCCTCCTTCCGACTGACCCGAAGTAGCCCTTTGTCCTGGCCTTAACCATCTCCCACCACTCTATCGGGGAGTCGAACAGTTCTTTTAGGGTCCTCCACTCCAGGTAGCGCCTGGAGAAGGAATGCACCACTGTTGGGTCCTGAAGGATCGATGTATTCATCCTCCAGGTACCCCTACCCGCTCTTGTTTGGCCATCCCATTCCAGGGACACTGTCAACATCCTGTGGTCCGAGAAGTGGGCCGCCTGGCTGGTCAGGGTTCCCATCCTCAGACCTGGCGAGAGCAAGAACATGTCTATCCTGGAGGAAGAATTCCCGGAGGAACTCACCCTTGTGTGTGTCGGCGGGGAGGTGCCACCGGCGTCTACCAGTTGGAAGTCGTCTATGATGGACTGAAGTTCTGTAGTGGATCGGTCTCTCCTGGGCCTGCTGCGGTCCTCATCCCGGAGGGCACAGTTGAAATCTCCCCCCACTAGGACTGGTGTGGGGATGAGGAGGAGAGACCGAAGTTTCTTGAAAAGGGAGACTCTCTTGGCCACGTTGGTTGGGCCGTACACATTGATGACCCTCAGCGGCGAACCCTGGATCTCTAGGTCCAGAACCAGGATTCGCCCGCTCTCTACAACCTCCCCCTTTTTGGTCTGCAGGAAAGGGTTGGCCACCAAAATGCCGACCCCATCAGCTCTATCAATGTTTGAGCCTGACCAGAGAGAGTCCCCCCGTGTCCATTCCTCCTCCAGGGTGGCGTCCATCTCCTTGAATGGGATGGCGCACTCCTGGAGGATATACATGTCTGACTGATGTTGGGTGATGTACTGGTAGACGACCTCCCGTTTGTCTGGTTGCCGGAGGCTTCTGGTGTTGAGAGATGAGATTGTTATCCTCATGGTTCTTGGATTTGGTTTGTTCCAATTTTTGCTAAACTATTGCACATGAGGTTGAGGCCCTCCAATGGGTCGTTGGGGGCCAGATAGTGTGGTACCTCCCCTTGGCTGCTCATGGTGTGGGGGTTGTCTCCCCTCTGACTGCCTGGTGGCCCCCTCATCTGTGTTGTTGATGAGGTGATTTTCGGTGGCCCGTACGGTCCGGTGAGCATGGACTGGGGGTGGCTGGTGGGCTGTGCAGGGTGAGGAGCATGTGATGACTGGAGAGAGGAAGAGGGTGGGGAGGAGGGTTTGGGGGGGGGAGCCGGCTTACCTGTATGGCGTTGGGGTTTGGGTTCTGGAGTAGTCTTTTTGTCTGGTTTTTTCCGGATTGCCTTTTTTTGTGGTCTTTTGCGTTTTGGTTGAGCCAAGCTCCAGTCATTTTCACTGTCTGATTGGGAGGGGAGGTGGATCTGCGGTGTGCTGCTGGTGGCTATCTCAATAGAGGCCGGCTCCCCCTTCATGGTGTTTTTGCAGGGGGTGGAGGTGGCCATGGGGTTTAGGAGGGGGTGGGTGTTGAGGTTGTCTGTAGGGGGTGCTGGGACGGTTGGTTCCTCTCCTTCTCCTTCTCCGTCGCTCGAGCTCTGATCGTCCCCTCCATCGCTCGGGCGCCGGTCCTCCTCCGTCTCTCCCTTCTCTTCCTCCATGTTGGGTGTGGGTTGGGGTGTGGGTTGGGGTGGGGGTTGGGGTGGGGGTTGGGGTGGGGGTGGGGGTGTGGGTTGGGGTGGGGGTGGGGGTTGGGGTGGTGGTTGGTTGGATTTATAGCCCCGGGCTCTACTTGCATAGGAACTTGGGCAGTCACGGTAAAGATGCCCCTGTCCCCCGCACAGGTTGCAAGGTCTGGTCGTGGTGCACTCCGACGTCGGGTGGTCTTGGCGGCAGATTTTACATACCACGGTCTTGCAGGCCGCTGCCAGATGGCCCAATTGGCCGCAGTTCCTGCAGAGCTTCGGCATACCGTAGTAGTAGACGGAGCCCCTGTTGTTCCCCAGGTTGATGGTGCTGGGGATATGTTGGACTCCGCCTATCCCCTCCGGGTCCGGACGGAGTTGCACCAGCCATTTCTTGGCCCCCGTCCACACTCCGTCTTCATCCAGGACCATCCGGGCCCCCGATTTAAGGGTGGCATGACGGTGTAGCCACACCTCAATATCATATTCCTGAATCACCTCATTGTGGAATTGAATTGTGACCACTTTTGATTCTAAATCCGTTAGTGGGTGGGCTGTAAAACGGTTAAGTGGGGGTTTGTGTTCATTAATCCTATGAAAGGTCCAGAATTCCTCTAACAGTTGGGGGGTTTTAAAGCTAACTTCAAAACATTCATTCGGCCCAGGGGGCTTCACCAGGCAGTTTAGATCAGACGGCACAAAGCCCATACCTCTCTGTAGAACCGCCCTGCTGAATTCCAGGCGGGTCATCGTTGTTACTGGTCTGGCAGTCTTCTGTTGGGGGGCTCCATCCATGGCAGCCTCCTCAGTTGGGTTGAGCGTCAACCTGACGGCGTTGTAGCGCCGCATCGCTCCGGGGTTCATCGTTGGAGTGGGGTGGGGGGGGTGGGGGATCAGGGAGGAAGGAGGGAGAGGAATAGGGTTAGGGGGAGGTTGTAGATAATTTTGGGGGGGGGGAATAGGGTACTTGCCGTTAGGTTAGGGGTGTTGTTCCTCTCAGGTCCTCACGGCAGATTTTGGACTCTGGCTTGGGTCTGGAACTGGGTTCCCGTCTGGGGACAAAAGAGGGACACCTGAGAGCGAGTGGGGACACCAGGTGGCCAAAGACCTACGGTCTTGAAAGCACTCCCCTGTGTCCCTCTCGCTCCTAGCTTAGATGTTATAGTTGTCCTCCCTCCTGGTCTGGTTGGGGTCCACTGGCTCAGCTAAGTCTTTAGTAAAAGGCGAAAGGCTTGTGCGTTTTTTTGAAGAGAAACCAGAGTTTGTTCTTAGCCAAAAGGCCGAGAAGCAATAACTCATAAATTGAACCGTGCCCACCACCGCCGCCATTCAGGTCAAAGTGTGAAAGCTGTGTTGACCTTCTTCTTCTTCTTCTTCTTCTTCTTCTTGTATCCGTATTTCAAGGTAAGTCAGGTGGGGGTCGAAGAAGAAGAAGAAGAAGAAGAAGAAGAAGACATTGAAGACATCTTAGACATTCTAAGGTTTAAACCAGACATTCTAAGGTTTAAACCAGACATTCTAAGGTTTAAACCAGACATTCTAAGATTTAAACCAGACATTCTAAGGTTTAAACCAGACATTCTAAGGTTCAAACCAGACATTCTAAGGTTTAAACCAGACATTCTAAGATTCAAACCAGACATTCTAAGGTTCAAACCAGACATTCTAAGGTTTAAACCAGACATGCTAATGTTCAAACCAGACATTCTAAGGTTTAAACCAGACATTCTAAGATTCAAACCAGACATTCTAAGGTTCAAACCAGACATTCTAAGGTTTAAACCAGACATTCTAAGATTTAAACCAGACATTCTAAGGTTTAAACCAGACATGCTAATGTTCAAACCAGACATTCTAAGGTTTAAACCAGACATTCTAAGATTCAAACCAGACATTCTAAGGTTCAAACCAGACATTCTAAGGTTTAAACCAGACATTCTAAGATTTAAACCAGACATTCTAAGGTTTAAACCAGACATTCTAAGGTTTAAACCAGACATTCTAAGATTCAAACCAGACATTCAAAGGTTTTAACCAGACATTCTAAGATTCAAACCAGACATTCTTAGATTTAAACCAGACATTTTCTTCTTCTTCTTCTTCTTCTTCTTCTTCTTCTTGTATCCGTGTTTCAAGGTAAGTCAGGTGGGGGTCGAAGAAGAAGAAGAAGAAGAAGAAGAAGAAGAAGAAGAAGAAGAAGAAGAAGAAGAAGACATTGAAGACATCTTAGACATTCTAAGGTTTAAACCAGACATTCTAAGGTTTAAACCAGACATTCTAAGGTTTAAACCAGACATTCTAAGATTTAAACCAGACATTCTAAGGTTTAAACCAGACATTCTAAGGTTCAAACCAGACATTCTACGGTTTAAACCAGACATTCTAAGATTCAAACCAGACATTCTAAGGTTCAAACCAGACATTCTAAGGTTTAAACCAGACATGCTAATGTTCAAACCAGACATTCTAAGGTTTAAACCAGACATTCTAAGATTCAAACCAGACATTCTAAGGTTCAAACCAGACATTCTAAGGTTTAAACCAGACATTCTAAGATTTAAACTAGACATTCTAAGGTTTAAACCAGACATTCTAAGGTTTAAACCAGACATTCTAAGATTCAAACCAGACATTCAAAGGTTTAAACCAGACATTCTAAGATTCAAACCAGACATTCTAAGATTTAAACCAGACATTTTTTTCTTCTTCTTCTTCTTCTTCTTCTTCTTCTTCTTCTTCTTCTTCTTCTTCTTCTTCTTCTTGTATCCGTGTTTCAAGGTAAGTCAGGTGGGGGTCGAAGAAGAAGAAGAAGAAGAAGAAGAAGAAGAAGAAGACATTGAAGACATCTTAGACATTCTAAGGTTTAAACCAGACATTCTAAGGTTTAAACCAGACATTCTAAGGTTTAAACCAGACATTCTAAGATTTAAACCAGACATTCTAAGGTTTAAACCAGACATTCTAAGGTTCAAACCAGACATTCTACGGTTTAAACCAGACATTCTAAGATTCAAACCAGACATTCTAAGGTTCAAACCAGACATTCTAAGGTTTAAACCAGACATGCTAATGTTCAAACCAGACATTCTAAGGTTTAAACCAGACATTCTAAGATTCAAACCAGACATTCTAAGGTTCAAACCAGACATTCTAAGGTTTAAACCAGACATTCTAAGATTTAAACTAGACATTCTAAGGTTTAAACCAGACATTCTAAGGTTTAAACCAGACATTCTAAGATTCAAACCAGACATTCAAAGGTTTAAACCAGACATTCTAAGATTCAAACCAGACATTCTAAGATTTAAACCAGACATTTTTTTCTTCTTCTTCTTCTTCTTCTTCTTCTTCTTCTTCTTCTTCTTCTTCTTCTTCTTCTTCTTGTATCCGTGTTTCAAGGTAAGTCAGGTGGGGGTCGAAGAAGAAGAAGAAGAAGAAGAAGAAGAAGAAGAAGAAGAAGAAGAAGACATTGAAGACATCTTAGACATTCTAAGGTTTAAACCAGACATTCTAAGGTTTAAACCAGACATTCTAAGGTTTAAACCAGACATTCTAAGATTTAAACCAGACATTCTAAGGTTTAAACCAGACATTCTAAGGTTCAAACCAGACATTCTACGGTTTAAACCAGACATTCTAAGATTCAAACCAGACATTCTAAGGTTCAAACCAGACATTCTAAGGTTTAAACCAGACATGCTAATGTTCAAACCAGACATTCTAAGGTTTAAACCAGACATTCTAAGATTCAAACCAGACATTCTAAGGTTCAAACCAGACATTCTAAGGTTTAAACCAGACATTCTAAGATTTAAACTAGACATTCTAAGGTTTAAACCAGACATTCTAAGGTTTAAACCAGACATTCTAAGATTCAAACCAGACATTCAAAGGTTTAAACCAGACATTCTAAGATTCAAACCAGACATTCTAAGATTTAAACCAGACATTTTTTTCTTCTTCTTCTTCTTCTTCTTCTTCTTCTTCTTCTTCTTCTTCTTCTTCTTCTTCTTCTTCTTCTTCTTCTTCTTCTTCTTCTTCTTCTTCTTCTTCTTCTTCTTCTTCTTCTTCTTCTTCTTCTTCTTCTTCTTCTTCTTCTTCTTCTTCTTCTTCTTCTTCTTCTTCTTCTTCTTCTTCTTCTTCTTCTTCTTCTTCTTCTTCTTCTTCTTCTTCTTCTTCTTCTTCTTCTTCTTCTTCTTCTTCTTCTTCTTCTTCTTCTTCTTCTTCTTCTTCTTCTTCTTCTTCTTCTTCTTCTTCTTCTTCTTCTTCTTCTTCTTCTTCTTCTCCCACCTGACTTACCTTGAAACACGGATATGGGCTCAGCTAGACGCAGAGCCTGCCAAAAATAGCTTGAACTCGTAAGTGTTCCTCTCCACGGAAGTCTTTAGTAAAAGGCTAAAGGCTTGTGCGTTTTTTTGAAGAGAAACCAGAGTTTGTTCTTAGCCAAAAGGCCGAGAAGCAATAACTCATAAATTGAACCGTGCCCACCACCGCCGCCATTCAGGTCAAAGTGTGAAAGCTGTGTTGACCTTCTTCTTCTTCTTCTTCTTCTTCTTCTTCTTGTATCCGTGTTTCAAGGTAAGTCAGGTGGGGGTCGAAGAAGAAGAAGAAGAAGAAGAAGAAGAAGAAGAAGAAGACATTGAAGACATCTTAGACATTCTAAGGTTTAAACCAGACATTCTAAGGTTTAAACCAGACATTCTAAGATTTAAACCAGACATTCTAAGGTTTAAACCAGACATTCTAAGGTTCAAACCAGACATTCTAAGGTTTAAACCAGACATTCTAAGATTCAAACCAGACATTCTAAGGTTCAAACCAGACATTCTAAGGTTTAAACCAGACATGCTAATGTTCAAACCAGACATTCTAAGGTTTAAACCAGACATTCTAAGATTCAAACCAGACATTCTAAGGTTCAAACCAGACATTCTAAGGTTTAAACCAGACATTCTAAGATTTAAACCAGACATTCTAAGGTTTAAACCAGACATGCTAATGTTCAAACCAGACATTCTAAGGTTTAAACCAGACATTCTAAGATTCAAACCAGACATTCTAAGGTTCAAACCAGACATTCTAAGGTTTAAACCAGACATTCTAAGATTTAAACCAGACATTCTAAGGTTTAAACCAGACATTCTAAGATTCAAACCAGACATTCAAAGGTTTTAACCAGACATTCTAAGATTCAAACCAGACATTCTTAGATTTAAACCAGACATTTTCTTCTTCTTCTTCTTCTTCTTCTTCTTCTTCTTGTATCCGTGTTTCAAGGTAAGTCAGGTGGGGGTCGAAGAAGAAGAAGAAGAAGAAGAAGAAGAAGAAGACATTGAAGACATCTTAGACATTCTAAGGTTTAAACCAGACATTCTAAGGTTTAAACCAGACATTCTAAGGTTTAAACCAGACATTCTAAGATTTAAACCAGACATTCTAAGGTTTAAACCAGACATTCTAAGGTTCAAACCAGACATTCTACGGTTTAAACCAGACATTCTAAGATTCAAACCAGACATTCTAAGGTTCAAACCAGACATTCTAAGGTTTAAACCAGACATGCTAATGTTCAAACCAGACATTCTAAGGTTTAAACCAGACATTCTAAGATTCAAACCAGACATTCTAAGGTTCAAACCAGACATTCTAAGGTTTAAACCAGACATTCTAAGATTTAAACTAGACATTCTAAGGTTTAAACCAGACATTCTAAGGTTTAAACCAGACATTCTAAGATTCAAACCAGACATTCAAAGGTTTAAACCAGACATTCTAAGATTCAAACCAGACATTCTAAGATTTAAACCAGACATTTTTTTCTTCTTCTTCTTCTTCTTCTTCTTCTTCTTCTTCTTCCCCCACCTGACTTACCTTGAAACACGGATATGGGCTCAGCTAGACGCAGAGCCTGCCAAAAATAGCTTGAACTCGTAAGTGTTCCTCTCCACGGAAGTCTTTAGTAAAAGGCGAAAGGCTTGTGCGTTTTTTTGAAGAGAAACCAGAGTTTGTTCTTAGCCAAAAGGCCGAGAAGCAATAACTCATAAATTGAACCGTGCCCACCACCGCCGCCATTCAGGTCAAAGTGTGAAAGCTGTGTTGACCTTCTTCTTCTTCTTCTTCTTCTTGTATCCGTGTTTCAAGGTAAGTCAGGTGGGGGTCGAAGAAGAAGAAGAAGAAGAAGAAGAAGAAGACATTGAAGACATCTTAGACATTCTAAGGTTTAAACCAGACATTCTAAGGTTTAAACCAGACATTCTAAGGTTTAAACCAGACATTCTAAGATTTAAACCAGACATTCTAAGGTTTAAACCAGACATTCTAAGGTTCAAACCAGACATTCTAAGGTTTAAACCAGACATTCTAAGATTCAAACCAGACATTCTAAGGTTCAAACCAGACATTCTAAGGTTTAAACCAGACATGCTAATGTTCAAACCAGACATTCTAAGGTTTAAACCAGACATTCTAAGATTCAAACCAGACATTCTAAGGTTCAAACCAGACATTCTAAGGTTTAAACCAGACATTCTAAGATTTAAACCAGACATTCTAAGGTTTAAACCAGACATTCTAAGGTTTAAACCAGACATTCTAAGATTCAAACCAGACATTCAAAGGTTTAAACCAGACATTCTAAGATTCAAACCAGACATTCTAAGATTTAAACCAGACATTTTTTTCTTCTTCTTCTTCTTCTTCTTCTTCTTCTTGTATCCGTGTTTCAAGGTAAGTCAGGTGGGGGTCGAAGAAGAAGAAGAAGAAGAAGAAGAAGAAGACATTGAAGACATCTTAGACATTCTAAGGTTTAAACCAGACATTCTAAGGTTTAAACCAGACATTCTAAGGTTTAAACCAGACATTCTAAGATTTAAACCAGACATTCTAAGGTTTAAACCAGACATTCTAAGGTTCAAACCAGACATTCTAAGGTTTAAACCAGACATTCTAAGATTCAAACCAGACATTCTAAGGTTCAAACCAGACATTCTAAGGTTTAAACCAGACATGCTAATGTTCAAACCAGACATTCTAAGGTTTAAACCAGACATTCTAAGATTCAAACCAGACATTCTAAGGTTCAAACCAGACATTCTAAGGTTTAAACCAGACATTCTAAGATTTAAACCAGACATTCTAAGGTTTAAACCAGACATTCTAAGGTTTAAACCAGACATTCTAAGATTCAAACCAGACATTCAAAGGTTTAAACCAGACATTCTAAGATTCAAACCAGACATTCTAAGATTTAAACCAGACATTTTTTTCTTCTTCTTCTTCTTCTTCTTCTTCTTCTTCTTCTTCTTCTTGTATCCGTGTTTCAAGGTAAGTCAGGTGGGGGTCGAAGAAGAAGAAGAAGAAGAAGAAGAAGAAGAAGAAGACATTGAAGACATCTTAGACATTCTAAGGTTTAAACCAGACATTCTAAGGTTTAAACCAGACATTCTAAGGTTTAAACCAGACATTCTAAGATTTAAACCAGACATTCTAAGGTTTAAACCAGACATTCTAAGGTTCAAACCAGACATTCTAAGGTTTAAACCAGACATTCTAAGATTCAAACCAGACATTCTAAGGTTCAAACCAGACATTCTAAGGTTTAAACCAGACATGCTAATGTTCAAACCAGACATTCTAAGGTTTAAACCAGACATTCTAAGATTCAAACCAGACATTCTAAGGTTCAAACCAGACATTCTAAGGTTTAAACCAGACATTCTAAGATTTAAACCAGACATTCTAAGGTTTAAACCAGACATTCTAAGGTTTAAACCAGACATTCTAAGATTCAAACCAGACATTCAAAGGTTTAAACCAGACATTCTAAGATTCAAACCAGACATTGTAAGATTTAAACCAGACATTTTTTATTCTTCTTCTTCTTCTTCTTCTTCTTCTTCTTCTTCTTCTTCTTCTTCTTCTTGTATCCGTGTTTCAAGGTAAGTCAGGTGGGGGTCGAAGAAGAAGAAGAAGAAGAAGAAGAAGAAGAAGACATTGAAGACATCTTAGACATTCTAAGGTTTAAACCAGACATTCTAAGGTTTAAACCAGACATTCTAAGGTTTAAACCAGACATTCTAAGATTTAAACCAGACATTCTAAGGTTTAAACCAGACATTCTAAGGTTCAAACCAGACATTCTAAGGTTTAAACCAGACATTCTAAGATTCAAACCAGACATTCTAAGGTTCAAACCAGACATTCTAAGGTTTAAACCAGACATGCTAATGTTCAAACCAGACATTCTAAGGTTTAAACCAGACATTCTAAGATTCAAACCAGACATTCTAAGGTTCAAACCAGACATTCTAAGGTTTAAACCAGACATTCTAAGATTTAAACCAGACATTCTAAGGTTTAAACCAGACATTCTAAGGTTTAAACCAGACATTCTAAGATTTAAACCAGACATTCAAAGGTTTAAACCAGACATTCTAAGATTCAAACCAGACATTCTAAGATTTAAACCAGACATTTTTTTCTTCTTCTTCTTCTTCTTCTTCTTCTTCTTCTTCTTCTTGTATCCGTGTTTCAAGGTATGTCAGGTGGGGGTCGAAGAAGAAGAAGAAGAAGAAGAAGAAGAAGAAGAAGAAGAAGAAGAAGACATTGAAGACATCTTAGACATTCTAAGGTTTAAACCAGACATTCTAAGGTTTAAACCAGACATTCTAAGGTTTAAACCAGACATTCTAAGATTTAAACCAGACATTCTAAGGTTTAAACCAGACATTCTAAGGTTCAAACCAGACATTCTAAGGTTTAAACCAGACATTCTAAGATTCAAACCAGACATTCTAAGGTTCAAACCAGACATTCTAAGGTTTAAACCAGACATGCTAATGTTCAAACCAGACATTCTAAGGTTTAAACCAGACATTCTAAGATTCAAACCAGACATTCTAAGGTTCAAACCAGACATTCTAAGGTTTAAACCAGACATTCTAAGATTTAAACCAGACATTCTAAGGTTTAAACCAGACATTCTAAGGTTTAAACCAGACATTCTAAGATTCAAACCAGACATTCAAAGGTTTAAACCAGACATTCTAAGATTCAAACCAGACATTCTAAGATTTAAACCAGACATTTTTTTCTTCTTCTTCTTCTTCTTCTTCTTCTTCTTCTCCCACCTGACTTACCTTGAAACACGGATATGGGCTCAGCTAGACGCAGAGCCTGCCAAAAATAGCTTGAACTCGTAAGTGTTCCTCTCCACGGAAGTCTTTAGTAAAAGGCGAAAGGCTTGTGCGTTTTTTTGAAGAGAAACCAGAGTTTGTTCTTAGCCAAAAGGCCGAGAAGCAATAACTCATAAATTGAACCGTGCCCACCACCGCCGCCATTCAGGTCAAAGTGTGAAAGCTGTGTTGACCTTCTTCTTCTTCTTCTTCTTCTTCTTGTATCCGTGTTTCAAGGTAAGTCAGGTGGGGGTCGAAGAAGAAGAAGAAGAAGAAGAAGAAGAAGAAGAAGAAGACATTGAAGACATCTTAGACATTCTAAGGTTTAAACCAGACATTCTAAGGTTTAAACCAGACATTCTAAGGTTTAAACCAGACATTCTAAGATTTAAACCAGACATTCTAAGGTTTAAACCAGACATTCTAAGGTTCAAACCAGACATTCTAAGGTTTAAACCAGACATTCTAAGATTCAAACCAGACATTCTAAGGTTCAAACCAGACATTCTAAGGTTTAAACCAGACATGCTAATGTTCAAACCAGACATTCTAAGGTTCAAACCAGACATTCTAAGATTCAAACCAGACATTCTAAGGTTCAAACCAGACATTCTAAGGTTTAAACCAGACATTCTAAGATTTAAACCAGACATTCTAAGGTTTAAACCAGACATTCTAAGGTTTAAACCAGACATTCTAAGATTCAAACCAGACATTCAAAGGTTTAAACCAGACATTCTAAGATTCAAACCAGACATTCTAAGATTTAAACCAGACATTTTTTTCTTCTTCTTCTTCTTCTTCTTCTTCTTCTTCTTCTTCTTCTTCCCCCACCTGACTTACCTTGAAACACGGATATGGGCTCAGCTAGACGCAGAGCCTGCCAAAAATAGCTTGAACTCGTAAGTGTTCCTCTCCACGGAAGTCTTTAGTAAAAGGCGAAAGGCTTGTGCGTTTTTTTGAAGAGAAACCAGAGTTTGTTCTTAGCCAAAAGGCCGAGAAGCAATAACTCATAAATTGAACCGTGCCCACCACCGCCGCCATTCAGGTCAAAGTGTGAAAGCTGTGTTGACCTTCTTCTTCTTCTTCTTCTTCTTGTATCCGTGTTTCAAGGTAAGTCAGGTGGGGGTCGAAGAAGAAGAAGAAGAAGAAGAAGAAGAAGAAGAAGAAGAAGACATTGAAGACATCTTAGACATTCTAAGGTTTAAACCAGACATTCTAAGGTTTAAACCAGACATTCTAAGGTTTAAACCAGACATTCTAAGATTTAAACCAGACATTCTAAGGTTTAAACCAGACATTCTAAGGTTCAAACCAGACATTCTAAGGTTTAAACCAGACATTCTAAGATTCAAACCAGACATTCTAAGGTTCAAACCAGACATTCTAAGGTTTAAACCAGACATGCTAATGTTCAAACCAGACATTCTAAGGTTTAAACCAGACATTCTAAGATTCAAACCAGACATTCTAAGGTTCAAACCAGACATTCTAAGGTTTAAACCAGACATTCTAAGATTTAAACCAGACATTCTAAGGTTTAAACCAGACATTCTAAGGTTTAAACCAGACATTCTAAGATTCAAACCAGACATTCAAAGGTTTAAACCAGACATTCTAAGATTCAAACCAGACATTCTAAGATTTAAACCAGACATTTTTTTCTTCTTCTTCTTCTTCTTCTTCTTCTTCTTCTTCTTCTTCTTCCCCCACCTGACTTACCTTGAAACACGGATATGGGCTCAGCTAGACGCAGAGCCTGCCAAAAATAGCTTGAACTCGTAAGTGTTCCTCTCCACGGAAGTCTTTAGTAAAAGGCGAAAGGCTTGTGCGTTTTTTTGAAGAGAAACCAGAGTTTGTTCTTAGCCAAAAGGCCGAGAAGCAATAACTCATAAATTGAACCGTGCCCACCACCGCCGCCATTCAGGTCAAAGTGTGAAAGCTGTGTTGACCTTCTTCTTCTTCTTCTTCTTCTTCTTCTTCTTGTATCCGTGTTTCAAGGTAAGTCAGGTGGGGGTCGAAGAAGAAGAAGAAGAAGAAGAAGAAGAAGAAGAAGAAGAAGAAGACATTGAAGACATCTTAGACATTCTAAGGTTTAAACCAGACATTCTAAGGTTTAAACCAGACATTCTAAGGTTTAAACCAGACATTCTAAGATTTAAACCAGACATTCTAAGGTTTAAACCAGACATTCTAAGGTTCAAACCAGACATTCTAAGGTTTAAACCAGACATTCTAAGATTCAAACCAGACATTCTAAGGTTCAAACCAGACATTCTAAGGTTTAAACCAGACATGCTAATGTTCAAACCAGACATTCTAAGGTTTAAACCAGACATTCTAAGATTCAAACCAGACATTCTAAGGTTCAAACCAGACATTCTAAGGTTTAAACCAGACATTCTAAGATTTAAACCAGACATTCTAAGGTTTAAACCAGACATTCTAAGGTTTAAACCAGACATTCTAAGATTCAAACCAGACATTCAAAGGTTTAAACCAGACATTCTAAGATTCAAACCAGACATTCTAAGATTTAAACCAGACATTTTTTTCTTCTTCTTCTTCTTCTTCTTCTTCTTCTTCTTGTATCCGTGTTTCAAGGTAAGTCAGGTGGGGGTCGAAGAAGAAGAAGAAGAAGAAGAAGAAGACATTGAAGACATCTTAGACATTCTAAGGTTTAAACCAGACATTCTAAGGTTTAAACCAGACATTCTAAGGTTTAAACCAGACATTCTAAGATTTAAACCAGACATTCTAAGGTTTAAACCAGACATTCTAAGGTTCAAACCAGACATTCTAAGGTTTAAACCAGACATTCTAAGATTCAAACCAGACATTCTAAGGTTCAAACCAGACATTCTAAGGTTTAAACCAGACATGCTAATGTTCAAACCAGACATTCTAAGGTTCAAACCAGACATTCTAAGATTCAAACCAGACATTCTAAGGTTCAAACCAGACATTCTAAGGTTTAAACCAGACATTCTAAGATTTAAACCAGACATTCTAAGGTTTAAACCAGACATTCTAAGGTTTAAACCAGACATTCTAAGATTCAAACCAGACATTCAAAGGTTTAAACCAGACATTCTAAGATTCAAACCAGACATTCTAAGATTTAAACCAGACATTTTTTTCTTCTTCTTCTTCTTCTTCTTCTTCTTCTTCTTCTTCTTCTTCTTCCCCCACCTGACTTACCTTGAAACACGGATATGGGCTCAGCTAGACGCAGAGCCTGCCAAAAATAGCTTGAACTCGTAAGTGTTCCTCTCCACGGAAGTCTTTAGTAAAAGGTGTTTTTTATTGGTTTTTATAAAAACGCAACACCGTGTATACAATCAATTAATCAAACAATCAGACATTTAAGACATTACATTCAACAACCACCAACATTAAACTAACTAAAGTGCTCAGTGTTCAGTGTATTGTCCAGTGTAGTGTAATGTTCAGTGTTCAGTGTTCAGTGTCAAGGTTCCAGTGTCGGTAGGAGGCAGGGGTAAAAAACCTGTTCGCTGTGCATCCGGGAAAAAAATTCCCCTGCAGCCCTCTAGTTGTTGAGCGACTACTATCCAGTTTGCCCACCAGTGCAAAGCCGTGGCTCCCCCACCTCCCTCCCCCGAGGGACCCCACACACCCGACTCACCCGACCCGCCCCACCACCGGCGCGTCCGGCCCAGCCCACCAGGCTCAGACTCCTGTAGCCCTTCACGAGGCTAGCCGGACCAGGCGCCCCAGCGGCGGAGCAGATCGAGCACGCAGGCCGACCGGAGGCCCCTGAGGAGAGGCCCAGAGAGCTCGGCGCATGGCAGGCAAGCAGAGGCGAAAAACCTGTACACAGCTTATCCAGGGAAAAAGCTCCCTGGCTCTTCTCAGCTTGTTCCGGGCTGGGGGTTGGGGGTTGGCGGGTAGGGGACTGGGCCTGTAGCTGGGGGCCTGGAGTTGGGGGGGGGGGGCCCGGAACAGGGGGTTTGGGGTCGCTGAGTTGGAACCTGGGGTTGGTGCTGGGGTGACGTGGTGGTTCCCGCCGGTCTCTGCTCCTGGGTCTGGAAGCCTGGGTAGGTGTCAGAGCTGGATATGACATGTGCCTGAAAAGATACAGGAGTGAGAGAAGGGAGGTGTGCATGGTTTGTGTAGTGTGCATTTTGGTGTCAGGCGGGTGATCAGTACTTCCCTGTGACCCAGTGGTGTTGGTCATCCTGGTGCTGGTGGTGCTGGCAGAGACGGCTGGTTCGGCTGTGGGTTGTGTGTGGTGATATTCTGGTGAGAGTAGGAAGTGGGTCAGTGCTGTGTACATGTGTAGGTGGTGGAAGGTGCAGTAAACTTCCCTGTTGGTGTTGTGCGCTGCTCCTCTCCTGGTCCTTGTGATGGTGATACTGCTGACCAGGGCTTGTGCTGGAACAGTGGTGAAGGTGATAGTGCAGAAGCTGGTGGTGTAGTGAGGTAGGCCCGGGGTGGGGGGGGGTTGGTCGATGCGGCGCGGCATGGGGGGGGGGTTTAGAGGATGACGTCCTTCCATCTCTCCACCCCCCACACCGCTCTTGCTTGATCCGGGTTATTTTTAAAGTCAACAATAGCATGGTCCCTGAGGCAGAGGGTGATTCTCCTCCTCAGGGTTGTCAGGTGGGCGCTCTGTTTCTGATAGACCCTGATGTTCCTCGTCTCCCAGAGTACCTGCTTGACGGCGCTGATGATCCTCCACTGTTGTTGTAGTTGGGGGGTTGTGCACCCCCCGGGAGGACCATACAGGATGTTATCGCCCGTCAAGCGGGGCAGGGTCAGCAGGCTGTTTAGGGAGACAGAGGGAACAAACAGGGCCCAGACCCGCCTGGCCACGGAGCACTCACAGAACAGGTGGTTAATGTGTTCTGTGTCCGTGCATCCGTGGGGGCATTTCTCAGTCGTTGCGAGGTGCCGCCTATGCAAGAATTCCCTAGTGGGGAGACAACCATGAGCAGCCATCCAGGCAATGTCTTTTTGTTTATTGTTAGTACATTTATGATTAATGTTTTTCCATACCTGTTTGGAGTCCACGGCTGTGCTGGCCTTGGGGTGAGTAATGGTTTCCTTCGACCTTATGAAGGTCATAATGTCTTTGTATTTCCATGAGGCCAGCCCAGCCGCGGACAATCCTGTCTTGAAGGCAAAGTCCCTCCATATCTTGTAGACAGGAGGGGGGTCCCAGCTGTAGGGCACAGTGTGATTTATTGATGCGGTCACCCTGAGTGTCCGGAGGATGGGTGTGGCATAGTATATTTCAAAGAACCTGGCTTTCCTATCTTTGTTGTTGATGTTGTTGATGAGGTTGGAGAGTCCCTGTGCCCTAATGATGTTTAGGATGTCTGGGACCCCTTTCCCCCCATTCTCCACTGTTTTGTACAGGGTGGTGCGTTTTAGTTTTTCCATCTGGCTCCCCCAGACAAAGGTAAACATGATCCTTTCGATGGTTTTGGATACTGCTCTGTCTGGGGGAAACACCCTGCCCAGGTAAAGGAGAATGGGAAGAACAATAGCCTTCAGGACCAGGATCTTGCCTGTCATTGTGAGAGGCCGTGCACTCCACTCACAGATCTTCTTTTGGACCTGGCGGATGGTCTCCTTCCAGCTGCCGGAGGCTCCTCCATCTTTCTGGTAGGTGATCCCCAGCAGCTTAATGTTTTCCGTCTTTACAGGGAAGGAGGTTGCCAGGTTCTCCTGCCAGTGCTGCGACAGAAACAGCTCACACTTACCCCTATTGATCAGGGCGCCAGTGGCTGCACAGTAGTCCTCCACCACTTTCGTTGCTGTGGAGATGGAGCGACTATCTGTGCCGACGATGGTAATGTCGTCCATGTACGCCACCACCTTGAGCCTCTCCCCCCGGGCCCCTGGTAGAGGGTAGCCCATGATGTCGGGGGAGCTCCTGATCTTCCGTAGGAACGGCTCCAGGTAGATGACGTACAGTAGAGGGGCCAAGGGGCATCCCTGCCGTACTCCAGCTTTGATGGGGAAGGGGTCTGTCAACTGGTTGTTGATCCGAACTCTGCTCGTGATGTTGTTGTAGCAGAGTTCGGTCCAGTTGAGCAGGTGCTGGGGGAAGTTCATGCCTCTCAGCACCCTCCGCAGGAAACCATGGCTAACCCTGTCAAAGGCCTTCTCCTGATCCAGGCTGAGAAGGCCTAAAGGGGACCTCCGCTCCTGGGAGTGCAGGATGAGGTCTCTCACCAGGAGCAGGTTGTCGTTGATGGACCTACCGGGGACGCTACAGGTTTGGTCAGGGGCTATAACTGAGGGGAGGAGGGTTTGAAACCGTTGGGTGAGGGCTTTTGTCATGATTTTATAGTCCACTGGGAGGAGATTAATGGGGCGCCAGTTCCGGAGGTCCTTGAGGTCCCCTTTCTTGGGGATCAGTGTGACCGTACTCTGTCTCATTGACTCTCCAAGCCTCCCTTCCCTGTAGACGGCTTTGAAGACCTCCGCCAAGTCCTCCTTGAGGAGATCCCAGAGAGTCTTGTAGAACTCTGCTGGGATCCCATCCGGTCCAGGGGCCTTGTGTGTATTCAAGGAGTGCACGGCCCGGGTGAGCTCCTCCGTGGTCAGCTCTGGGTTCTCACTCTCACCACCCTCGGGGACCCGGTCCAGACCATCCAGGAAGGTGGCCATGAGAGTCTCGTCGGTTGTCTTGATGTTGTAGAGACTCTCGTAGAACTCTCTTGCCACCCCCGGGATGTTGCCTCTGTCTGACACGGTGTCCCCATTGGTGTCGTATAGGGACAGGATAGGCTTGTGTTTTGACCGTGCCTTGCGGAAGAAGTGGCGTGTGCATTTCTCCTCCTCCTCCAGGCCCTGGAGTTTTTCCCTGAACTGTTTCTTTTGTTGTTGCTCCCGGTAGAGGGTGGCAAGGTGTTGTTTGGTCTCAGCCAGTTCTCGGGCCACATCCAGACCACCCAGTTGTAGGAGACTTAGGCGTTGGAGGGCCGCGTTGTGGTGTTGAAACCTGGCCCTCTGTTCTGCCGCTTTCCTCCTTCCGACTGACCCGAAGTAGCCCTTTGTCCTGGCCTTAACCATCTCCCACCACTCTATCGGGGAGTCGAACAGTTCTTTTAGGGTCCTCCACTCCAGGTAGCGCCTGGAGAAGGAATGCACCACTGTTGGGTCCTGAAGGATCGATGTATTCATCCTCCAGGTACCCCTACCCGCTCTTGTTTGGCCATCCCATTCCAGGGACACTGTCAACATCCTGTGGTCCGAGAAGTGGGCCGCCTGGCTGGTCAGGGTTCCCATCCTCAGACCTGGCGAGAGTAAGAACATGTCTATCCTGGAGGAAGAATTCCCGGAGGAACTCACCCTTGTGTGTGTCGGCGGGGAGGTGCCACCGGCGTCTACCAGTTGGAAGTCGTCTATGATGGACTGAAGTTCTGTAGTGGATCGGTCTCTCCTGGGCCTGCTGCGGTCCTCATCCCGGAGGGCACAGTTGAAATCTCCCCCCACTAGGACTGGTGTGGGGATGAGGAGGAGAGACCGAAGTTTCTTGAAAAGGGAGACTCTCTTGGCCACGTTGGTTGGGCCGTACACATTGATGACCCTCAGCGGCGAACCCTGGATCTCTAGGTCCAGAACCAGGATTCGCCCGCTCTCTACAACCTCCCCCTTTTTGGTCTGCAGAAAAGGGTTGGCCACCAAAATGCCGACCCCATCAGCTCTATCAATGTTTGAGCCTGACCAGAGAGAGTCCCCCCGTGTCCATTCCTCCTCCAGGGTGGCGTCCATCTCCTTGAATGGGATGGCGCACTCCTGGAGGATATACATGTCTGACTGATGTTGGGTGATGTACTGGTAGACGACCTCCCGTTTGTCTGGTTGCCGGAGGCTTCTGGTGTTGAGAGATGAGATTGTTATCCTCATGGTTCTTGGATTTGGTTTGTTCCAATTTTTGCTAAGCTATTGCACATGAGGTTGAGGCCCTCCAATGGGTCGTTGGGGGCCAGATAGTGTGGTACCTCCCCTTGGCTGCTCATGGTGTGGGGGTTGTCTCCCCTCTGACTGCCTGGTGGCCCCCTCATCTGTGTTGTTGATGAGGTGATTTTCGGTGGCCCGTACGGTCCGGTGAGCATGGACTGGGGGTGGCTGGTGGGCTGTGCAGGGTGAGGAGCATGTGATGACTGGAGAGAGGAAGAGGGTGGGGAGGAGGGTTTGGGGGGGGGAGCCGGCTTACCTGTATGGCGTTGGGGTTTGGGTTCTGGAGTAGTCTTTTTGTCTGGTTTTTTCCGGATTGCCTTTTTTTGTGGTCTTTTGCGTTTTGGTTGAGCCAAGCTCCAGTCATTTTCACTGTCTGATTGGGAGGGGAGGTGGATCTGCGGTGTGCTGCTGGTGGCTATCTCAATAGAGGCCGGCTCCCCCTTCATGGTGTTTTTGCAGGGGGTGGAGGTGGCCATGGGGTTTAGGAGGGGGTGGGTGTTGAGGTTGTCTGTAGGGGGTGCTGGGACGGTTGGTTCCTCTCCTTCTCCTTCTCCGTCGCTCGAGCTCTGATCGTCCCCTCCATCGCTCGGGCGCCGGTCCTCCTCCGTCTCTCCCTTCTCTTCCTCCATGTTGGGTGTGGGTTGGGGTGTGGGTTGGGGTGGGGGTTGGGGTGGGGGTTGGGGTGGGGGTGGGGGTGTGGGTTGGGGTGGGGGTGGGGGTTGGGGTGGTGGTTGGTTGGATTTATAGCCCCGGGCTCTACTTGCATAGGAACTTGGGCAGTCACGGTAAAGATGCCCCTGTCCCCCGCACAGGTTGCAAGGTCTGGTCGTGGTGCACTCCGACGTCGGGTGGTCTTGGCGGCAGATTTTACATACCACGGCCTTGCAGGCCGCTGCCAGATGGCCCAATTGGCCGCAGTTCCTGCAGAGCTTCGGCATACCGTAGTAGTAGACGGAGCCCCTGTTGTTCCCCAGGTTGATGGTGCTGGGGATATGTTGGACTCCGCCTATCCCCTCCGGGTCCGGACGGAGTTGCACCAGCCATTTCTTGGCCCCCGTCCACACTCCGTCTTCATCCAGGACCATCCGGGCCCCCGATTTAAGGGTGGCATGACGGTGTAGCCACACCTCAATATCATATTCCTGAATCACCTCATTGTGGAATTGAATTGTGACCACTTTTGATTCTAAATCCGTTAGTGGGTGGGCTGTAAAACGGTTAAGTGGGGGTTTGTGTTCATTAATCCTATGAAAGGTCCAGAATTCCTCTAACAGTTGGGGGGTTTTAAAGCTAACTTCAAAACATTCATTCGGCCCAGGGGGCTTCACCAGGCAGTTTAGATCAGACGGCACAAAGCCCATACCTCTCTGTAGAACCGCCCTGCTGAATTCCAGGCGGGTCATCGTTGTTACTGGTCTGGCAGTCTTCTGTTGGGGGGCTCCATCCCTGGCAGCCTCCTCAGTTGGGTTGAGCGTCAACCTGACGGCGTTGTAGCGCCGCATCGCTCCGGGGTTCATCGTTGGAGTGGGGTGGGGGGGGTGGGGGATCAGGGAGGAAGGAGGGAGAGGAATAGGGTTAGGGGGAGGTTGTAGATAATTTTTTGGGGGGGGGAATAGGGTACTTGCCGTTAGGTTAGGGGTGTTGTTCCTCTCAGGTCCTCACGGCAGATTTTGGACTCTGGCTTGGGTCTGGAACTGGGTTCCCGTCTGGGGACAAAAGAGGGACACCTGAGAGCGAGTGGGGACACCAGGTGGCCAGAGACCTACGGTCTTCAAAGCACTCCCCTGTGTCCCTCTCGCTCCTAGCTTAGATGTTATAGTTGTCCTCCCTCCTGGTCTGGTTGGGGTCCACTGGCTCAGCTGGGTCGGCTGGTGGGTGTTGGGCCCTCTCTCACCTCTGGCGTGCTTGGGGGAGTCGAGGTCTTCGGAAGCTCCTCTCGGGGTCCGGCCTTTCCGCTCTTTTGAGGGGGGCTGCCCAGGGGCCGAACTCGTGCTCCAGTGGCGGGCAGGCCACCTACTGAAAGAGTCGCGGTCTTTGGAAGCTCCTCTCGGGGTCCGGCCTGTCCGCTCTTGGGAGGGGGGGTGCCCAGGGGCCGAACTCGTGCTCCAGTGGCTCCAGTGGCGGGCAGGCCACCTACTGGTCACCTACTGGAAGAGTCGCGGTCTTTGGAAGCTCCTCTCGGGGTCCGGCCTTTCCGCTCTTTGGAGGGGGGCTGCCCAGGGGCCGAACTCGTGCTCCAGTGGCTCCAGTGGCGGGCAGGCCACCTACTGGTCACCTACTGGAAGAGTCGCGGTCTTTGGAAGCTCCTCTCGGGGTCCGGCCTTTCCGCTCTTTGGAGGGGGGCTGCCCAGCGGCCGAACTGCCCCAGTGGTGAAAGGCCACCTGCTGGAAGAGTCGCGGGTCTCCGGCAGCTCCTCTCGGATCCCGGCCTGTTCCGCTCAAAGAGGGGGGGTGGGTCGGGGGGGCCACCTCCCAGCAGCGGACAAGCCACCTACTGAGAAGACGTGCTCCCCGACCAAGAATAGAAAAAAAGGAGGGGCATAGAGCCTAGTGAGGAAAAAGGAAAAACCCTAGATTTCTCAAAAAAAACACAAAAACCCACACCCCACCGGAGACTAGCTTTAATAGAAGTCTCTAGTAAGGGCGAAAGGCCTGTGCGTTTCTTGAAGAGAAACCAGAGTTTGATCTTAGCCAAAAGGCCGAGAAGCAATAACTCATAAATTGAACCGTGCCCACCACCGCCGCCATTCAGGTCAAAGTGTGAAAGCTGTGTTGACCTTCTTCTTCTTCTTCTTCTTCTTCTTGTATCCGTGTTTCAAGGTAAGTCAGGTGGGGGTCGAAGAAGAAGAAGAAGAAGAAGAAGACATTGAAGACATCTTAGACATTCTAAGGTTTAAACCAGACATTCTAAGGTTTAAACCAGACATTCTAAGATTTAAACCAGACATTCTAAGGTTTAAACCAGACATTCTAAGGTTCAAACCAGACATTCTAAGGTTTAAACCAGACATTCTAAGATTCAAACCAGACATTCTAAGGTTCAAACCAGACATTCTAAGGTTTAAACCAGACATGCTAATGTTCAAACCAGACATTCTAAGGTTTAAACCAGACATTCTAAGATTCAAACCAGACATTCTAAGGTTCAAACCAGACATTCTAAGGTTTAAACCAGACATTCTAAGATTTAAACCAGACATTCTAAGGTTTAAACCAGACATTCTAAGGTTTAAACCAGACATTCTAAGATTCAAACCAGACATTCAAAGGTTTAAACCAGACATTCTAAGATTCAAACCAGACATTCTAAGATTTAAACCAGACATTTTTTTCTTCTTCTTCTTCTTCTTCTTCTTCTTCTTCTTCTTCTTGTATCCGTGTTTCAAGGTAAGTCAGGTGGGGGTCGAAGAAGAAGAAGAAGAAGAAGAAGAAGAAGAAGACATTGAAGACATCTTAGACATTCTAAGGTTTAAACCAGACATTCTAAGGTTTAAACCAGACATTCTAAGGTTTAAACCAGACATTCTAAGATTTAAACCAGACATTCTAAGGTTTAAACCAGACATTCTAAGGTTCAAACCAGACATTCTAAGGTTTAAACCAGACATTCTAAGATTCAAACCAGACATTCTAAGGTTCAAACCAGTCATTCTAAGGTTTAAACCAGACATGCTAATGTTCAAACCAGACATTCTAAGGTTTAAACCAGACATTCTAAGATTCAAACCAGACATTCTAAGGTTCAAACCAGACATTCTAAGGTTTAAACCAGACATTCTAAGATTTAAACCAGACATTCTAAGGTTTAAACCAGACATTCTAAGGTTTAAACCAGACATTCTAAGATTCAAACCAGACATTCAAAGGTTTAAACCAGACATTCTAAGATTCAAACCAGACATTCTAAGATTTAAACCAGACATTTTTTTCTTCTTCTTCTTCTTCTTCTTCTTCTTCTTCTTCTTCTTCTTCTTCTTCCCCCACCTGACTTACCTTGAAACACGGATATGGGCTCAGCTAGACGCAGAGCCTGCCAAAAATAGCTTGAACTCGTAAGTGTTCCTCTCCACGGAAGTCTTTAGTAAAAGGCGAAAGGCTTGTGCGTTTTTTTGAAGAGAAACCAGAGTTTGTTCTTAGCCAAAAGGCCGAGAAGCAATAACTCATAAATTGAACCGTGCCCACCACCGCCGCCATTCAGGTCAAAGTGTGAAAGCTGTGTTGACCTTCTTCTTCTTCTTCTTCTTCTTCTTGTATCCGTGTTTCAAGGTAAGTCAGGTGGGGGTCGAAGAAGAAGAAGAAGAAGAAGAAGAAGAAGAAGACATTGAAGACATCTTAGACATTCTAAGGTTTAAACCAGACATTCTAAGGTTTAAACCAGACATTCTAAGGTTTAAACCAGACATTCTAAGATTTAAACCAGACATTCTAAGGTTTAAACCAGACATTCTAAGGTTCAAACCAGACATTCTAAGGTTCAAACCAGACATTCTAAGGTTTAAACCAGACATGCTAATGTTCAAACCAGACATTCTAAGGTTCAAACCAGACATTCTAAGATTCAAACCAGACATTCTAAGGTTCAAACCAGACATTCTAAGGTTTAAACCAGACATTCTAAGATTTAAACCAGACATTCTAAGGTTTAAACCAGACATTCTAAGGTTTAAACCAGACATTCTAAGATTCAAACCAGACATTCAAAGGTTTAAACCAGACATTCTAAGATTCAAACCAGACATTCTAAGATTTAAACCAGACATTTTTTTCTTCTTCTTCTTCTTCTTCTTCTTCTTCTTCTTCTTCTTCTTCCCCCACCTGACTTACCTTGAAACACGGATATGGGCTCAGCTAGACGCAGAGCCTGCCAAAAATAGCTTGAACTCGTAAGTGTTCCTCTCCACGGAAGTCTTTAGTAAAAGGCGAAAGGCTTGTGCGTTTTTTTGAAGAGAAACCAGAGTTTGTTCTTAGCCAAAAGGCCGAGAAGCAATAACTCATAAATTGAACCGTGCCCACCACCGCCGCCATTCAGGTCAAAGTGTGAAAGCTGTGTTGACCTTCTTCTTCTTCTTCTTCTTCTTGTATCCTTGTTTCAAGGTAAGTCAGGTGGGGGTCGAAGAAGAAGAAGAAGAAGAAGAAGAAGAAGAAGAAGACATTGAAGACATCTTAGACATTCTAAGGTTTAAACCAGACATTCTAAGGTTTAAACCAGACATTCTAAGGTTTAAACCAGACATTCTAAGATTTAAACCAGACATTCTAAGGTTTAAACCAGACATTCTAAGGTTCAAACCAGACATTCTAAGGTTTAAACCAGACATTCTAAGATTCAAACCAGACATTCTAAGGTTCAAACCAGACATTCTAAGGTTTAAACCAGACATGCTAATGTTCAAACCAGACATTCTAAGGTTTAAACCAGACATTCTAAGATTCAAACCAGACATTCTAAGGTTCAAACCAGACATTCTAAGGTTTAAACCAGACATTCTAAGATTTAAACCAGACATTCTAAGGTTTAAACCAGACATTCTAAGGTTTAAACCAGACATTCTAAGATTCAAACCAGACATTCAAAGGTTTAAACCAGACATTCTAAGATTCAAACCAGACATTCTAAGATTTAAACCAGACATTTTTTTCTTCTTCTTCTTCTTCTTCTTCTTCTTCTTCTTCTTCTTCCCCCACCTGACTTACCTTGAAACACGGATATGGGCTCAGCTAGACGCAGAGCCTGCCAAAAATAGCTTGAACTCGTAAGTGTTCCTCTCCACGGAAGTCTTTAGTAAAAGGCGAAAGGCTTGTGCGTTTTTTTGAAGAGAAACCAGAGTTTGTTCTTAGTCAAAAGGCCGAGAAGCAATAACTCATAAATTGAACAGTGCCCACCACCGCCGCCATTCAGGTCAAAGTGTGAAAGCTGTGTTGACCTTCTTCTTCTTCTTCTTCTTCTTCTTGTTTCCGTGTTTCAAGGTAAGTCAGGTGGGGGTCGAAGAAGAAGAAGAAGAAGACATTGAAGACATCTTAGACATTCTAAGGTTTAAACCAGACATTCTAAGGTTTAAACCAGACATTCTAAGGTTTAAACCAGACATTCTAAGATTTAAACCAGACATTCTAAGGTTTAAACCAGACATTCTAAGGTTCAAACCAGACATTCTAAGGTTTAAACCAGACATTCTAAGATTCAAACCAGACATTCTAAGGTTCAAACCAGACATTCTAAGGTTTAAACCAGACATTCTAAGATTTAAACCAGACATTCTAAGGTTTAAACCAGACATGCTAATGTTCAAACCAGACATTCTAAGGTTTAAACCAGACATTCTAAGATTCAAACCAGACATTCTAAGGTTCAAACCAGACATTCTAAGGTTTAAACCAGACATTCTAAGATTTAAACCAGACATTCTAAGGTTTAAACCAGACATTCTAAGGTTTAAACCAGACATTCTAAGATTCAAACCAGACATTCAAAGGTTTTAACCAGACATTCTAAGATTCAAACCAGACATTCTTAGATTTAAACCAGACATTTTCTTCTTCTTCTTCTTCTTCTTCTTCTTCTTCCCCCACCTGACTTACCTTGAAACACGGATATGGGCTCAGCTAGACGCAGAGCCTGCCAAAAATAGCTTGAACTCGTAAGTGTTCCTCTCCACGGAAGTCTTTAGTAAAAGGCGAAAGGCTTGTGCGTTTTTTTGAAGAGAAACCAGAGTTTGTTCTTAGCCAAAAGGCCGAGAAGCAATAACTCATAAATTGAACCGTGCCCACCACCGCCGCCATTCAGGTCAAAGTGTGAAAGCTGTGTTGACCTTCTTCTTCTTCTTCTTCTTCTTCTTCTTCTTGTATCCGTGTTTCAAGGTAAGTCAGGTGGGGGTCGAAGAAGAAGAAGAAGAAGAAGAAGAAGAAGAAGACATTGAAGACATCTTAGACATTCTAAGGTTTAAACCAGACATTCTAAGGTTTAAACCAGACATTCTAAGATTTAAACCAGACATTCTAAGGTTTAAACCAGACATTCTAAGGTTCAAACCAGACATTCTAAGGTTTAAACCAGACATTCTAAGATTCAAACCAGACATTCTAAGGTTCAAACCAGACATTCTAAGGTTTAAACCAGACATGCTAATGTTCAAACCAGACATTCTAAGGTTTAAACCAGACATTCTAAGATTCAAACCAGACATTCTAAGGTTCAAACCAGACATTCTAAGGTTTAAACCAGACATTCTAAGATTTAAACCAGACATTCTAAGGTTTAAACCAGACATTCTAAGGTTTAAACCAGACATTCTAAGATTCAAACCAGACATTCAAAGGTTTAAACCAGACATTCTAAGATTCAAACCAGACATTCTAAGATTTAAACCAGACATTTTTTTCTTCTTCTTCTTCTTCTTCTTCTTCTTCTTCTTCTTCTTCTTCTTCTTGTATCCGTGTTTCAAGGTAAGTCAGGTGGGGGTCGAAGAAGAAGAAGAAGAAGAAGAAGAAGAAGAAGACATTGAAGACATCTTAGACATTCTAAGGTTTAAACCAGACATTCTAAGGTTTAAACCAGACATTCTAAGGTTTAAACCAGACATTCTAAGATTTAAACCAGACATTCTAAGGTTTAAACCAGACATTCTAAGGTTCAAACCAGACATTCTAAGGTTTAAACCAGACATTCTAAGATTCAAACCAGACATTCTAAGGTTCAAACCAGTCATTCTAAGGTTTAAACCAGACATGCTAATGTTCAAACCAGACATTCTAAGGTTTAAACCAGACATTCTAAGATTCAAACCAGACATTCTAAGGTTCAAACCAGACATTCTAAGGTTTAAACCAGACATTCTAAGGTTTAAACCAGACATTCTAAGATTTAAACCAGACATTCTAAGGTTTAAACCAGACATTCTAAGGTTCAAACCAGACATTCTAAGGTTTAAACCAGACATTCTAAGATTCAAACCAGACATTCTAAGGTTCAAACCAGACATTCTAAGGTTTAAACCAGACATGCTAATGTTCAAACCAGACATTCTAAGGTTTAAACCAGACATTCTAAGATTCAAACCAGACATTCTAAGGTTCAAACCAGACATTCTAAGGTTTAAACCAGACATTCTAAGATTTAAACCAGACATTCTAAGGTTTAAACCAGACATTCTAAGGTTTAAACCAGACATTCTAAGATTCAAACCAGACATTCAAAGGTTTAAACCAGACATTCTAAGATTCAAACCAGACATTCTAAGATTTAAACCAGACATTTTTTTCTTCTTCTTCTTCTTCTTCTTCTTCTTCTTCTTCTTCTTCTTCTTCTTGTATCCGTGTTTCAAGGTAAGTCAGGTGGGGGTCGAAGAAGAAGAAGAAGAAGAAGAAGAAGAAGAAGACATTGAAGACATCTTAGACATTCTAAGGTTTAAACCAGACATTCTAAGGTTTAAACCAGACATTCTAAGGTTTAAACCAGACATTCTAAGATTTAAACCAGACATTCTAAGGTTTAAACCAGACATTCTAAGGTTCAAACCAGACATTCTAAGGTTTAAACCAGACATTCTAAGATTCAAACCAGACATTCTAAGGTTCAAACCAGTCATTCTAAGGTTTAAACCAGACATGCTAATGTTCAAACCAGACATTCTAAGGTTTAAACCAGACATTCTAAGATTCAAACCAGACATTCTAAGGTTCAAACCAGACATTCTAAGGTTTAAACCAGACATTCTAAGATTTAAACCAGACATTCTAAGGTTTAAACCAGACATTCTAAGGTTTAAACCAGACATTCTAAGATTCAAACCAGACATTCAAAGGTTTAAACCAGACATTCTAAGATTCAAACCAGACATTCTAAGATTTAAACCAGACATTTTTTTCTTCTTCTTCTTCTTCTTCTTCTTCTTCTTCTTCTTCTTCTTCCCCCACCTGACTTACCTTGAAACACGGATATGGGCTCAGCTAGACGCAGAGCCTGCCAAAAATAGCTTGAACTCGTAAGTGTTCCTCTCCACGGAAGTCTTTAGTAAAAGGCGAAAGGCTTGTGCGTTTTTTTGAAGAGAAACCAGAGTTTGTTCTTAGTCAAAAGGCCGAGAAGCAATAACTCATAAATTGAACAGTGCCCACCACCGCCGCCATTCAGGTCAAAGTGTGAAAGCTGTGTTGACCTTCTTCTTCTTCTTCTTCTTCTTCTTGTTTCCGTGTTTCAAGGTAAGTCAGGTGGGGGTCGAAGAAGAAGAAGAAGAAGAAGACATTGAAGACATCTTAGACATTCTAAGGTTTAAACCAGACATTCTAAGGTTTAAACCAGACATTCTAAGGTTTAAACCAGACATTCTAAGATTTAAACCAGACATTCTAAGGTTTAAACCAGACATTCTAAGGTTCAAACCAGACATTCTAAGGTTTAAACCAGACATTCTAAGATTCAAACCAGACATTCTAAGGTTCAAACCAGACATTCTAAGGTTTAAACCAGACATTCTAAGATTTAAACCAGACATTCTAAGGTTTAAACCAGACATGCTAATGTTCAAACCAGACATTCTAAGGTTTAAACCAGACATTCTAAGATTCAAACCAGACATTCTAAGGTTCAAACCAGACATTCTAAGGTTTAAACCAGACATTCTAAGATTTAAACCAGACATTCTAAGGTTTAAACCAGACATTCTAAGGTTTAAACCAGACATTCTAAGATTCAAACCAGACATTCAAAGGTTTTAACCAGACATTCTAAGATTCAAACCAGACATTCTTAGATTTAAACCAGACATTTTCTTCTTCTTCTTCTTCTTCTTCTTCTTCTTCTTCTTCTTCTTCTTCTTCTTCCCCCACCTGACTTACCTTGAAACACGGATATGGGCTCAGCTAGACGCAGAGCCTGCCAAAAATAGCTTGAACTCGTAAGTGTTCCTCTCCACGGAAGTCTTTAGTAAAAGGCGAAAGGCTTGTGCGTTTTTTTGAAGAGAAACCAGAGTTTGTTCTTAGCCAAAAGGCCGAGAAGCAATAACTCATAAATTGAACCGTGCCCACCACCGCCGCCATTCAGGTCAAAGTGTGAAAGCTGTGTTGACCTTCTTCTTCTTCTTCTTCTTCTTCTTCTTCTTCTTGTATCCGTGTTTCAAGGTAAGTCAGGTGGGGGTCGAAGAAGAAGAAGAAGAAGAAGAAGAAGAAGACATTGAAGACATCTTAGACATTCTAAGGTTTAAACCAGACATTCTAAGGTTTAAACCAGACATTCTAAGATTTAAACCAGACATTCTAAGGTTTAAACCAGACATTCTAAGGTTCAAACCAGACATTCTAAGGTTTAAACCAGACATTCTAAGATTCAAACCAGACATTCTAAGGTTCAAACCAGACATTCTAAGGTTTAAACCAGACATGCTAATGTTCAAACCAGACATTCTAAGGTTTAAACCAGACATTCTAAGATTCAAACCAGACATTCTAAGGTTCAAACCAGACATTCTAAGGTTTAAACCAGACATTCTAAGATTTAAACCAGACATTCTAAGGTTTAAACCAGACATTCTAAGGTTTAAACCAGACATTCTAAGATTCAAACCAGACATTCAAAGGTTTAAACCAGACATTCTAAGATTCAAACCAGACATTCTAAGATTTAAACCAGACATTTTTTTCTTCTTCTTCTTCTTCTTCTTCTTCTTCTTCTTCTTCTTCTTGTATCCGTGTTTCAAGGTAAGTCAGGTGGGGGTCGAAGAAGAAGAAGAAGAAGAAGAAGAAGAAGACATTGAAGACATCTTAGACATTCTAAGGTTTAAACCAGACATTCTAAGGTTTAAACCAGACATTCTAAGGTTTAAACCAGACATTCTAAGATTTAAACCAGACATTCTAAGGTTTAAACCAGACATTCTAAGGTTCAAACCAGACATTCTAAGGTTTAAACCAGACATTCTAAGATTCAAACCAGACATTCTAAGGTTCAAACCAGTCATTCTAAGGTTTAAACCAGACATGCTAATGTTCAAACCAGACATTCTAAGGTTTAAACCAGACATTCTAAGATTCAAACCAGACATTCTAAGGTTCAAACCAGACATTCTAAGGTTTAAACCAGACATTCTAAGATTTAAACCAGACATTCTAAGGTTTAAACCAGACATTCTAAGGTTTAAACCAGACATTCTAAGATTCAAACCAGACATTCAAAGGTTTAAACCAGACATTCTAAGATTCAAACCAGACATTCTAAGATTTAAACCAGACATTTTTTTCTTCTTCTTCTTCTTCTTCTTCTTCTTCTTCTTCTTCTTCTTCTTCTTCCCCCACCTGACTTACCTTGAAACACGGATATGGGCTCAGCTAGACGCAGAGCCTGCCAAAAATAGCTTGAACTCGTAAGTGTTCCTCTCCACGGAAGTCTTTAGTAAAAGGTGTTTTTTATTGGTTTTTATAAAAACACAACACCGTATATACAATCAATTAATCAAACAATCAGACATTTAAGACATTACATTCAACAACAACCAACATTAAACTAACTAAAGTGCTCAGTGTTCAGTGTATTGTCCAGTGTAGTGTAATGTTCAGTGTTCAGTGTTCAGTGTCCAGGTTCCAGTGTCGGTAGGAGGCAGGGGTAAAAAAACCTGTTCGCTGTGCATCCGGGAAAAAAATTCCCCTGCAGCCCTCTAGTTGTAGAGCGACTACTATCCAGTTTGCCCACCAGTGCAAAGCCGTGGCTCCCCCACCTCCCTCCCCCGAGGGACCCCACACACCCGACTCACCCGACCCGCCCCACCACCGGCGCATCCGGCCCAGCCCACCAGGCTCAGACTCCTGTAGCCCTTCACGAGGCTAGCCGGACCAGGCGCCCCAGCGGCGGAGCAGATCGAGCACGCAGGCCGACCGGAGGCCCCTGAGGAGAGGCCCAGAGAGCTCGGCGCATGGCAGGCAAGCAGAGGCGAAAAACCTGTACACAGCTTATCCAGGGAAAAAGCTCCCTGGCTCTTCTCAGCTTGTTCCGGGCTGGGGGTTGGGGGTTGGCGGGTAGGGGACTGGGCCTGTAGCTGGGGGCCTGGAGTTGGGGGGGGGGGGGCCCGGAACAGGGGGTTTGGGGTCGCTGAGTTGGAACCTGGGGTTGGTGCTGGGGTGACGTGGTGGTTCCCGCCGGTCTCTGCTCCTGGGTCTGGAAGCCTGGGTAGGTGTCAGAGCTGGATATGACATGTGCCTGAAAAGATACAGGAGTGAGAGAAGGGAGGTGTGCATGGTTTGTGTAGTGTGCATTTTGGTGTCAGGCGGGTGATCAGTACTTCCCTGTGACCCAGTGGTGTTGGTCATCCTGGTGCTGGTGGTGCTGGCAGAGACGGCTGGTTCGGCTGTGGGTTGTGTGTGGTGATATTCTGGTGAGGGTAGGAAGTGGGTCAGTGCTGTGTACATGTGTAGGTGGTGGAAGGTGCAGTAAACTTCCCTGTTGGTGTTGTGCGCTGCTCCTCTCCTGGTCCTTGTGATGGTGATACTGCTGACCAGGGCTTGTGCTGGAACGGTGGTGAAGGTGATAGTGCAGGAACTGGTGGTGTAGTGAGGTAGGCCCGGGGTGGGGGGGGGTTGGGCGATGCGGCGCGGCATGGGGGGGGGTTTAGAGGATGACGTCCTTCCATCTCTCCACCCCCCACACCGCTCTTGCTTGATCCGGGTTATTTTTAAAGTCAACAATAGCATGGTCCCTGAGGCAGAGGGTGATTCTCCTCCTCAGGGTTGTCAGGTGGACGCTCTGTTTCTGATAGACCCTGATGTTCCTCGTCTCCCAGAGTACCTGCTTGACGGCGCTGATGATCCTCCACTGTTGTTGTAGTTGGGGGGTTGTGCACCCCCCGGGAGGACCATACAGGATGTTCTCGCCCGTCAAGCGGGGCAGGGTCAGCAGGCTGTTTAGGGAGACAGAGGGAACAAACAGGGCCCAGACCCGCCTGGCCACGGAGCACTCACAGAACAGGTGGTTAATGTGTTCTGTGTCCGTGCATCCGTGGGGGCATTTGTCAGTCGTTGCGATGTGCCGCCTATGCAAGAATTCCCTAGTGGGGAGACAACCATGAGCAGCCATCCAGGCAATGTCTTTTTGTTTATTGTTAGTACATTTATGATTAATGTTTTTCCATACCTGTTTGGAGTCCACGGCTGTGCTGGCCTTGGGGTGAGTAATGGTTTCCTTCGACCTTATGAAGGTCATAATGTCTTTGTATTTCCATGAGGCCAGCCCAGCCGCGGACAATCCTGTCTTGAAGGCAAAGTCCCTCCATATCTTGTAGACAGGAGGGGGGTCCCAGCTGTAGGGCACAGTGTGATTTATTGATGCGGTCACCCTGAGTGTCCGGAGGATGGGTGTGGCATAGTATATTTCAAAGAACCTGGCTTTCCTATCTTTGTTGTTGATGTTGTTGATGAGGTTGGAGAGTCCCTGTGCCCTAATGATGTTTAGGATGTCTGGGACCCCTTTCCCCCCATTCTCCACTGTTTTGTACAGGGTGGTGCGTTTTAGTTTTTCCATCTGGCTCCCCCAGACAAAGGTAAACATGATCCTTTCGATGGTTTTGGATACTGCTCTGTCTGGGGGAAACACCCTGCCCAGGTAAAGGAGAATGGGAAGAACAATAGCCTTCAGGACCAGGATCTTGCCTGTCATTGTGAGAGGCCGTGCACTCCACTCACAGATCTTCTTTTGGACCTGGCGGATGGTCTCCTTCCAGCTGCCGGAGGCTCCTCCATCTTTCTGGTAGGTGATCCCCAGCAGCTTAATGTTTTCCGTCTTTACAGGGAAGGAGGTTGCCAGGTTCTCCTGCCAGTGCTGCGACAGAAACAGCTCACACTTACCCCTATTGATCAAGGCGCCAGTGGCTGCACAGTAGTCCTCCACCACTTTCGTTGCTGTGGAAATGGAGCGACTATCCGTGCCGACGATGGTAATGTCGTCCATGTACGCCACCACCTTGAGCCTCTCCCCCCGGGCCCCTGGTAGAGGGTAGCCCATGATGTTGGGGGAGCTCCTGATCTTCCGTAGGAACGGCTCCAGGTAGATGACGTACAGTAGAGGGGCCAAGGGGCATCCCTGCCGTACTCCAGCTTTGATGGGGAAGGGGTCTGTCAACTGGTTGTTGATCCGGACTCTGCTCGTGATGTTGTTGTAGCAGAGTTCGGTCCAGTTGAGCAGGTGCTGGGGGAAGTTCATGCCTCTCAGCACCCTCTGCAGGAAACCATGGTTAACCCTGTCAAAGGCCTTCTCCTGATCCAGGCTGAGAAGGCCTAAAGGGGACCTCCGCTCCTGGGAGTGCAGGATGAGGTCTCTCACCAGGAGCAGGTTGTCATTGATGGACCTACCGGGGACGCTACAGGTCTGGTCAGGGGCTATAACTGAGGGGAGGAGGGTTTGAAACCGTTGGGTGAGGGCTTTTGTCATGATTTTATAGTCCACTGGGAGGAGATTGATGGGGCGCCAGTTCCGGAGGTCCTTGAGGTCCCCTTTCTTGGGGATCAGTGTGACCGTACTCTGTCTCATTGACTCTCCAAGCCTCCCTTCCCTGTAGACGGCTTTGAAGACCTCCGCCAAGTCCTCCTTGAGGAGATCCCAGAGAGTCTTGTAGAACTCTGCTGGGATCCCATCCGGTCCAGGGGCCTTGTGTGTATTCAAGGAGTGCACGGCCCGGGTGAGCTCCTCCGTGGTCAGCTCTGGGTTCTCACTCTCACCACCCTCGGGGACCCGGTCCAGACCATCCAGGAAGGTGGCCATGAGAGTCTCGTCGGTTGTCTTGATGTTGTAGAGACTCTCGTAGAACTCTCTTGCCACCCCCGGGATGTTGCCTCTGTCTGACACGGTGTCCCCATTGGTGTCGTATAGGGACAGGATAGGCTTGTGTTTTGACCGTGCCTTGCGGAAGAAGTGGCGTGTGCATTTCTCCTCCTCCTCCAGGCCCTGGAGTTTTTCCCTGAACTGTTTCTTTTGTTGTTGCTCCCGGTAGAGGGTGGCAAGGTGTTGTTTGGTCTCAGCCAGTTCTCGGGCCACATCCAGACCACCCAGTTGTAGGAGACTTAGGCGTTGGAGGGCTGCGTTGTGGTGTTGAAACCTGGCCCTCTGTTCTGCCGCTTTCCTCCTTCCGACTGACCCGAAGTAGCCCTTTGTCCTGGCCTTAACCATCTCCCACCACTCTATCGGGGAGTCGAACAGTTCTTTTAGGGTCCTCCACTCCAGGTAGCGCCTGGAGAAGGAATGCACCACTGTTGGGTCCTGAAGGATCGATGTATTCATCCTCCAGGTACCCCTACCCGCTCTTGTTTGGCCATCCCATTCCAGGGACACTGTCAACATCCTGTGGTCCGAGAAGTGGGCCGCCTGGCTGGTCAGGGTTCCCATCCTCAGACCTGGCGAGAGCAAGAACATGTCTATCCTGGAGGAAGAATTCCCGGAGGAACTCACCCTTGTGTGTGTCGGCGGGGAGGTGCCACCGGCGTCTACCAGTTGGAAGTCGTCTATGATGGACTGAAGTTCTGTAGTGGATCGGTCTCTCCTGGGCCTGCTGCGGTCCTCATCCCGGAGGGCACAGTTGAAATCTCCCCCCACTAGGACTGGTGTGGGGATGAGGAGGAGAGACCGAAGTTTCTTGAAAAGGGAGACTCTCTTGGCCACGTTGGTTGGGCCGTACACATTGATGACCCTCAGCGGCGAACCCTGGATCTCTAGGTCCAGAACCAGGATTCGCCCGCTCTCTACAACCTCCCCCTTTTTGGTCTGCAGAAAAGGGTTGGCCACCAAAATGCCGACCCCATCAGCTCTATCAATGTTTGAGCCTGACCAGAGAGAGTCCCCCCGTGTCCATTCCTCCTCCAGGGTGGCGTCCATCTCCTTGAATGGGATGGCGCACTCCTGGAGGATATACATGTCTGACTGATGTTGGGTGATGTACCGGTAGACGACCTCCCGTTTGTCTGGTTGCCGGAGGCTTCTGGTGTTGAGAGATGAGATTGTTATCCTCATGGTTCTTGGGTTTGGTTTGTTCCAATTTTTGCTAAGCTATTGCACATGAGGTTGAGGCCCTCCAATGGGTCGTTGGGGGCCAGATAGTGTGGTACCTCCCCTTGGCTGCTCATGGTGTGGGGGTTGTCTCCCCTCTGACTGCCTGGTGGCCCCCTCATCTGTGTTGTTGATGAGGTGATTTTCGGTGGCCCGTACGGTCCGGTGAGCATGGACTGGGGGTGGCTGGTGGGCTGTGCAGGGTGAGGAGCATGTGATGACTGGAGAGAGGAAGAGGGTGGGGAGGAGGGTTTGGGGGGGGGAGCCGGCTTACCTGTATGGCGTTGGGGTTTGGGTTCTGGAGTAGTCTTTTTGTCTGGTTTTTTCCGGATTGCCTTTTTTTGTGGTCTTTTGCGTTTTGGTTGAGCCAAGCTCCAGTCATTTTCACTGTCTGATTGGGAGGGGAGGTGGATCTGCGGTGTGCTGCTGGTGGCTATCTCAATAGAGGCCGGCTCCCCCTTCATGGTGTTTTTGCAGGGGGTGGAGGTGGCCATGGGGTTTAGGAGGGGGTGGGTGTTGAGGTTGTCTGTAGGGGGTGCTGGGACGGTTGGTTCCTCTCCTTCTCCTTCTCCGTCGCTCGAGCTCTGATCGTCCCCTCCATCGCTCGGGCGCCGGTCCTCCTCCGTCTCTCCCTTCTCTTCCTCCATGTTGGGTGTGGGTTGGGGTGTGGGTTGGGGTGGGGGTTGGGGTGGGGGTTGGGGTGGGGGTGGGGGTGTGGGTTGGGGTGGGGGTGGGGGTTGGGGTGGTGGTTGGTTGGATTTATAGCCCCGGGCTCTACTTGCATAGGAACTTGGGCAGTCACGGTAAAGATGCCCCTGTCCCCCGCACAGGTTGCAAGGTCTGGTCGTGGTGCACTCCGACGTCGGGTGGTCTTGGCGGCAGATTTTACATACCACGGCCTTGCAGGCCGCTGCCAGATGGCCCAATTGGCCGCAGTTCCTGCAGAGCTTCGGCATACCGTAGTAGTAGACGGAGCCCCTGTTGTTCCCCAGGTTGATGGTGCTGGGGATATGTTGGACTCCGCCTATCCCCTCCGGGTCCGGACGGAGTTGCACCAGCCATTTCTTGGCCCCCGTCCACACTCCGTCTTCATCCAGGACCATCCGGGCCCCCGATTTAAGGGTGGCATGACGGTGTAGCCACACCTCAATATCATATTCCTGAATCACCTCATTGTGGAATTGAATTGTGACCACTTTTGATTCTAAATCCGTTAGTGGGTGGGCTGTAAAACGGTTAAGTGGGGGTTTGTGTTCATTAATCCTATGAAAGGTCCAGAATTCCTCTAACAGTTGGGGGGTTTTAAAGCTAACTTCAAAACATTCATTCGGCCCAGGGGGCTTCACCAGGCAGTTTAGATCAGACGGCACAAAGCCCATACCTCTCTGTAGAACCGCCCTGCTGAATTCCAGGCGGGTCATCGTTGTTACTGGTCTGGCAGTCTTCTGTTGGGGGGCTCCATCCATGGCAGCCTCCTCAGTTGGGTTGAGCGTCAACCTGACGGCGTTGTAGCGCCGCATCGCTCCGGGGTTCATCGTTGGAGTGGGGTGGGGGGGGGTGGGGGATCAGGGAGGAAGGAGGGAGAGGAATAGGGTTAGGGGGAGGTTGTAGATAATTTTTTTGGGGGGGGAATAGGGTACTTGCCGTTAGGTTAGGGGTGTTGTTCCTCTCAGGTCCTCACGGCAGATTTTGGACTCTGGCTTGGGTCTGGAACTGGGTTCCCGTCTGGGGACAAAAGAGGGACACCTGAGAGCGAGTGGGGACACCAGGTGGCCAAAGACCTACGGTCTTGAAAGCACTCCCCTGTGTACCTCTCGCTCCTAGCTTAGATGTTATAGTTGTCCTCCCTCCTGGTCTGGTTGGGGTCCACTGGCTCAGCTGGGTCGGCTGGTGGGTGTTGGGCCCTCTCTCACCTCTGGCGTGCTTGGGAGAGTCGAGGTCTTCGGAAGCTCCTCTCGGGGTCCGGCCTTTCCGCTCTTTTGAGGGGGGCTGCCCAGGGGCCGAACTCGTGCTCCAGTGGCGGGCAGGCCACCTACTGAAAGAGTCGCGGTCTTTGGAAGCTCCTCTCGGGGTCCGGCCTGTCCGCTCTTTGGAGGGGGGCTGCCCAGGGGCCGAACTCGTGCTCCAGTGGCTCCAGTGGCGGGCAGGCCACCTACTGGTCACCTACTGGAAGAGTCGCGGTCTTTGGAAGCTCCTCTCGGGGTCCGGCCTTTCCGCTCTTTGGAGGGGGGCTGCCCAGGGGCCGAACCAGACATTCTAAGGTTTAAACCAGACATTCTAAGGTTCAAACCAGACATTCTAAGGTTTAAACCAGACATTCTAAGATTCAAACCAGACATTCTAAGGTTCAAACCAGACATTCTAAGGTTTAAACCAGACATGCTAATGTTCAAACCAGACATTCTAAGGTTTAAACCAGACATTCTAAGATTCAAACCAGACATTCTAAGGTTCAAACCAGACATTCTAAGGTTTAAACCAGACATTCTAAGATTTAAACCAGACATTCTAAGGTTTAAACCAGACATGCTAATGTTCAAACCAGACATTCTAAGGTTTAAACCAGACATTCTAAGATTCAAACCAGACATTCTAAGGTTCAAACCAGACATTCTAAGGTTTAAACCAGACATTCTAAGATTTAAACCAGACATTCTAAGGTTTAAACCAGACATTCTAAGGTTTAAACCAGACATTCTAAGATTCAAACCAGACATTCAAAGGTTTTAACCAGACATTCTAAGATTCAAACCAGACATTCTTAGATTTAAACCAGACATTTTCTTCTTCTTCTTCTTCTTCTTCCCCCACCTGACTTACCTTGAAACACGGATATGGGCTCAGCTAGACGCAGAGCCTGCCAAAAATAGCTTGAACTCGTAAGTGTTCCTCTCCACGGAAGTCTTTAGTAAAAGGCGAAAGGCTTGTGCGTTTTTTTGAAGAGAAACCAGAGTTTGTTCTTAGCCAAAAGGCCGAGAAGCAATAACTCATAAATTGAACCGTGCCCACCACCGCCGCCATTCAGGTCAAAGTGTGAAAGCTGTGTTGACCTTCTTCTTCTTCTTCTTCTTCTTCTTCTTGTATCCGTGTTTCAAGGTAAGTCAGGTGGGGGTCGAAGAAGAAGAAGAAGAAGAAGAAGACATTGAAGACATCTTAGACATTCTAAGATTCAAACCAGACATTCTAAGATTTAAACCAGACATTCTAAGATTCAAACCAGACATTCTAAGGTTTAAACCAGACATTCTAAGATTTAAACCAGACATTCTAAGGTTTAAACCAGACATTCTAAGGTTCAAACCAGACATTCTAAGGTTTAAACCAGACATTCTAAGATTCAAACCAGACATTCTAAGGTTCAAACCAGACATTCTAAGGTTTAAACCAGACATTCTAAGATTTAAACCAGACATTCTAAGGTTTAAACCAGACATTCTAAGATTTAAACCAGACATTCTAAGGTTTAAACCAGACATTCTAAGGTTTAAACCAGACATGCTAATGTTCAAATCAGACATTCTAAGGTTTAAACCAGACATTCTAAGATTCAAACCAGACATTCTAAGGTTCAAACCAGACATTCTAAGGTTTAAACCAGACATTCTAAGATTTAAACCAGACATTCTAAGGTTTAAACCAGACATGCTAATGTTCAAACCAGACATTCTAAGGTTTAAACCAGACATTCTAAGATTCAAACCAGACATTCTAAGGTTCAAACCAGACATTCTAAGGTTTAAACCAGACATTCTAAGATTTAAACCAGACATTCTAAGGTTTAAACCAGACATTCTAAGGTTTAAACCAGACATTCTAAGATTCAAACCAGACATTCAAAGGTTTAAACCAGACATTCTAAGATTCAAACCAGACATTCTAAGATTTAAACCAGACATTTTTTTCTTCTTCTTCTTCTTCTTCTTCTTCTTCTTCTTCTTCTTCTTCTTCTTCTTCCCCCACCTGACTTACCTTGAAACACGGATATGGGCTCAGCTAGACGCAGAGCCTGCCAAAAATAGCTTGAACTCGTAAGTGTTCCTCTCCACGGAAGTCTTTAGTAAAAGGTGTTTTTTTTTATTGGTTTTTATAAAAACGCAACACCGTGTATACAATCAATTAATCAGACAATCAGACATTTAAGACATTACATTCAACAACAACCAACATTAAACTAACTAAAGTGCTCAGTGTTCAGTGTATTGTCCAGTGTAGTGTAATGTTCAGTGTTCAGTGTTCAGTGTCCAGGTTCCAGTGTCGGTAGGAGGCAGGGGTAAAAAACCTGTTCGCTGTGCATCCGGGAAAAAATTCCCCTGCAGCCCTCTAGTTGTAGAGCGACTACTATCCAGTTTGCCCACCAGTGCAAAGCCGTGGCTCCCCCACCTCCCTCCCCCGAGGGACCCCACACACCCGACTCACCCGACCCGCCCCACCACCGGCGCATCCGGCCCAGCCCACCAGGCTCAGACTCCTGTAGCCCTTCACGAGGCTAGCCGGACCAGGCGCCCCAGCGGCGGAGCAGATCGAGCACGCAGGCCGACCGGAGGCCCCTGAGGAGAGGCCCAGAGAGCTCGGCGCATGGCAGGCAAGCAGAGGCGAAAAACCTGTACACAGCTTATCCAGGGAAAAAGCTCCCTGGCTCTTCTCAGCTTGTTCCGGGCTGGGGGTTGGGGGTTGGCGGGTAGGGGACTGGGCCTGTAGCTGGGGGCCTGGAGTTGGGGGGGGGTGGCCCGGAACAGGGGGTTTGGGGTCGCTGAGTTGGAACCTGGGGTTGGTGCTGGGGTGACGTGGTGGTTCCCGCCGGTCTCTGCTCCTGGGTCTGGAAGCCTGGGTAGGTGTCAGAGCTGGATATGACATGTGCCTGAAAAGATACAGGAGTGAGAGAAGGGAGGTGTGCATGGTTTGTGTAGTGTGCATTTTGGTGTCAGGCGGGTGATCAGTACTTCCCTGTGACCCAGTGGTGTTGGTCATCCTGGTGCTGGTGGTGCTGGCAGAGACGGCTGGTTCGGCTGTGGGTTGTGTGTGGTGATATTCTGGTGAGGGTAGGAAGTGGGTCAGTGCTGTGTACATGTGTAGGTGGTGGAAGGTGCAGTAAACTTCCCTGTTGGTGTTGTGCGCTGCTCCTCTCCTGGTCCTTGTGATGGTGATACTGCTGACCAGGGCTTGTGCTGGAACGGTGGTGAAGGTGATAGTGCAGGAACTGGTGGTGTAGTGAGGTAGGCCCGGGGTGGGGGGGGGTTGGTCGATGCGGCGCGGCATGGGGGGGGGTTTAGAGGATGACGTCCTTCCATCTCTCCACCCCCCACACCGCTCTTGCTTGATCCGGGTTATTTTTAAAGTCAACAATAGCATGGTCCCTGAGGCAGAGGGTGATTCTCCTCCTCAGGGTTGTCAGGTGGACGCTCTGTTTCTGATAGACCCTGATGTTCCTCGTCTCCCAGAGTACCTGCTTGACGGCGCTGATGATCCTCCACTCTTGTTATAGTTGGGGGGTTGTGCACCCCCCGGGAGGACCATACAGGATGTTCTCGCCCGTCAAGCGGGGCAGGGTCAGCAGGCTGTTTAGGGAGACAGAGGGAACAAACAGGGCCCAGACCCGCCTGGCCACGGGGCACTCACAGAACAGGTGGTTAATGTGTTCTGTGTCCGTGCATCCGTGGGGGCATTTCTCAGTCGTTGCGATGTGCCGCCTATGCAAGAATTCCCTAGTGGGGAGACAACCATGAGCAGCCATCCAGGCAATGTCTTTTTGTTTATTGTTAGTACATTTATGATTAATGTTTTTCCATACCTGTTTGGAGTCCACGGCTGTGCTGGCCTTGGGGTGAGTAATGGTTTCCTTCGACCTTATGAAGGTCATAATGTCTTTGTATTTCCATGAGGCCAGCCCAGCCGCGGACAATCCTGTCTTGAAGGCAAAGTCCCTCCATATCTTGTAGACAGGAGGGGGGTCCCAGCTGTAGGGCACAGTGTGATTTATTGATGCGGTCACCCTGAGTGTCCGGAGGATGGGTGTGGCATAGTATATTTCAAAGAACCTGGCTTTCCTATCTTTGTTGTTGATGTTGTTGATGAGGTTGGAGAGTCCCTGTGCCCTAATGATGTTTAGGATGTCTGGGACCCCTTTCCCCCCATTCTCCACTGTTTTGTACAGGGTGGTGCGTTTTAGTTTTTCCATCTGGCTCCCCCAGACAAAGGTAAACATGATCCTTTCGATGGTTTTGGATACTGCTCTGTCTGGGGGAAACACCCTGCCCAGGTAAAGGAGAATGGGAAGAACAATAGCCTTCAGGACCAGGATCTTGCCTGTCATTGTGAGAGGCCGTGCACTCCACTCACAGATCTTCTTTTGGACCTGGCGGATGGTCTCCTTCCAGCTGCCGGAGGCTCCTCCATCTTTCTGGTAGGTGATCCCCAGCAGCTTAATGTTTTCCGTCTTTACAGGGAAGGAGGTTGCCAGGTTCTCCTGCCAGTGCTGCGACAGAAACAGCTCACACTTACCCCTATTGATCAGGGCGCCCGTGGCTGCACAGTAGTCCTCCACCACTTTCGTTGCTGTGGAAATGGAGCGACTATCCGTGCCGACGATGGTAATGTCGTCCATGTACGCCACCACCTTGAGCCTCTCCCCCCGGGCCCCTGGTAGAGGGTAGCCCATGATGTTGGGGGAGCTCCTGATCTTCCGTAGGAACGGCTCCAGGTAGATGACGTACAGTAGAGGGGCCAAGGGGCATCCCTGCCGTACTCCAGCTTTGATGGGGAAGGGGTCTGTCAACTGGTTGTTGATCCGAACTCTGCTCGTGATGTTGTTGTAGCAGAGTTCGGTCCAGTTGAGCAGGTGCTGGGGGAAGTTCATGCCTCTCAGCACCCTCTGCAGGAAACCATGGTTAACCCTGTCAAAGGCCTTCTCCTGATCCAGGCTGAGAAGGCCTAAAGGGGACCTCCGCTCCTGGGAGTGCAGGATGAGGTCTCTCACCAGGAGCAGGTTGTCGTTGATGGACCTACCGGGGACGCTACAGGTCTGGTCAGGGGCTATAACTGAGGGGAGGAGGGTTTGAAACCGTTGGGTGAGGGCTTTTGTCATGATTTTATAGTCCACTGGGAGGAGATTGATGGGGCGCCAGTTCCGGAGGTCCTTGAGGTCCCCTTTCTTGGGGATCAGTGTGACCGTACTCTGTCTCATTGACTCTCCAAGCCTCCCTTCCCTGTAGACGGCTTTGAAGACCTCCGCCAAGTCCTCCTTGAGGAGATCCCAGAGAGTCTTGTAGAACTCTGCTGGGATCCCATCCGGTCCAGGGGCCTTGTGTGTATTCAAGGAGTGCACGGCCCGGGTGAGCTCCTCCGTGGTCAGCTCTGGGTTCTCACTCTCACCACCCTCGGGGACCCGGTCCAGACCATCCAGGAAGGTGGCCATGAGAGTCTCGTCGGTTGTCTTGATGTTGTAGAGACTCTCGTAGAACTCTCTTGCCACCCCCGGGATGTTGCCTCTGTCTGACACGGTGTCCCCATTGGTGTCGTATAGGGACAGGATAGGCTTGTGTTTTGACCGTGCCTTGCGGAAGAAGTGGCGTGTGCATTTCTCCTCCTCCTCCAGGCCCTGGAGTTTCTCCCTGAACTGTTTCTTTTGTTGTCGCTCCCGGTAGAGGGTGGCAAGGTGTTGTTTGGTCTCAGCCAGTTCTCGGGCCACATCCAGACCACCCAGTTGTAGGAGACTTAGGCGTTGGAGGGCCGCGTTGTGGTGTTGAAACCTGGCCCTCTGTTCTGCCGCTTTCCTCCTTCCGACTGACCCGAAGTAGCCCTTTGTCCTGGCCTTAACCATCTCCCACCACTCTATCGGGGAGTCGAACAGTTCTTTTAGGGTCCTCCACTCCAGGTAGCGCCTGGAGAAGGAATGCACCACTGTTGGGTCCTGAAGGATCGATGTATTCATCCTCCAGGTACCCCTACCCGCTCTTGTTTGGCCATCCCATTCCAGGGACACTGTCAACATCCTGTGGTCCGAGAAGTGGGCCGCCTGGCTGGTCAGGGTTCCCATCCTCAGACCTGGCGAGAGCAAGAACATGTCTATCCTGGAGGAAGAATTCCCGGAGGAACTCACCCTTGTGTGTGTCGGCGGGGAGGTGCCACCGGCGTCTACCAGTTGGAAGTCGTCTATGATGGACTGAAGTTCTGTAGTGGATCGGTCTCTCCTGGGCCTGCTGCGGTCCTCATCCCGGAGGGCACAGTTGAAATCTCCCCCCACTAGGACTGGTGTGGGGATGAGGAGGAGAGACCGAAGTTTCTTGAAAAGGGAGACTCTCTTGGCCACGTTGGAAGTCTTTAGTAAAAGGCGAAAGGCTTGTGCGTTTTTTTGAAGAGAAACCAGAGTTTGTTCTTAGCCAAAAGGCCGAGAAGCAATAACTCATAAATTGAACCGTGCCCACCACCGCCGCCATTCAGGTCAAAGTGTGAAAGCTGTGTTGACCTTCTTCTTCTTCTTCTTCTTCTTCTTCTTCTTCGTCTTCTTCTTCTTCTTCTTCTTCTTCTTCTTGTATCCGTGTTTCAAGGTAAGTCAGGTGGGGGTCGAAGAAGAAGAAGAAGAAGAAGAAGAAGACATTGAAGACATCTTAGACATTCTAAGTAGTGATGGCGAGATGAAGCCGACGCTTCGGAGCGTGTATCGAGTAACAGAGGCAGATTTTTGTGAAGCGCGTACCGAGGCGTGTGTTGATGACGTACGATTCGGGAAGTGGCTCGGATTTGGCTCCTCCTCCTCCTCCTCGTCATCACAACCCCCCATATCAGAAGCTTCGCAGCCTGTGACTCAAGGTAATGTATACTGGATACATTCTAATTGTCTTATTGTATATATTCACTGACACTGACAGCCTGTTTGTCTGTTTTAGGTAACAAAATGTGGCGTCGTTTAGACACCACAGTCCTGCAGGCGAGGACCCAAAATGTAACTGCAGATGCAACAGTGGAGGTCCATACCTACCTGGCTGAACCAAACATCGAAAGGATGCAGAACCCCCTACAGTATTGGGAAGAACACAAACATGTGTATCCTAATTTGTATAAACTTGCCGTTAATTATCTATGTACCCCAGCTTCATCTGTGCCCTGTGAAAGGATATTTTCAAAAGCAGGTGAAATCGTCTCAAAAAAAAGAAACCGCCTGAAGCCCAGCACTGTGGGGAAATTGTTATTTTTAAATAAAAATGAATACAATGTTGTTGTTCCTAGTAACACAAGCACATTTATTCAATTCAAAGCTTCACACACCAAATCCACGGTGTCATTATCACTCTGCCTGCTATACATTTATTGTCCACTTGATGGCGCAGTAGAGCAAATGAAGCAACATGAAGCTTCGGTCCAAGTGTGACGCAATTTGATGGAAAGCTTCAACAGTTCAAGAAGCTTCATCTCGCCATCACTAATTCTAAGGTTTAAACCAGACATTCTAAGGTTTAAACCAGACATTCTAAGATTTAAACCAGACATTCTAAGGTTTAAACCAGACATTCTAAGGTTCAAACCAGACATTCTAAGGTTTAAACCAGACATTCTAAGATTCAAACCAGACATTCTAAGGTTCAAACCAGACATTCTAAGGTTTAAACCAGACATGCTAATGTTCAAACCAGACATTCTAAGGTTTAAACCAGACATTCTAAGATTCAAACCAGACATTCTAAGGTTCAAACCAGACATTCTAAGGTTTAAACCAGACATTCTAAGATTTAAACCAGACATTCTAAGGTTTAAACCAGACATTCTAAGGTTTAAACCAGACATTCTAAGATTCAAACCAGACATTCAAAGGTTTAAACCAGACATTCTAAGATTCAAACCAGACATTCTATGATTTAAACCAGACATTTTTTTCTTCTTCTTCTTCTTCTTCTTCTTCTTCTTCTACTTCTTCTTCTTCTTCTTCTTCCCCCACCTGACTTACCTTGAAACACGGATATGGGCTCAGCTAGACGCAGAGCCTGCCAAAAATAGCTTGAACTCGTAAGTGTTCCTCTCCACGGAAGTCTTTAGTAAAAGGTGTTTTTTATTGGTTTTTATAAAAACGCCACACCGTGTATACAATCAATTAATCAAACAATCAGACATTTAAGACATTACATTCAACAACAACCAACATTAAACTAACTAAAGTGCTCAGTGTTCAGTGTATTGTCCAGTGTAGTGTAATGTTCAGTGTTCAGTGTTCAGTGTCCAGGTTCCAGTGTCGGTAGGAGGCAGGGGTAAAAAACCTGTTCGCTGTGCATCCGGGAAAAAAATTCCCCTGCAGCCCTCTAGTTGTAGAGCGACTACTATCCAGTTTGCCCACCAGTGCAAAGCCGTGGCTCCCCCACCTCCCTCCCCCGAGGGACCCCACACACCCGACTCACCCGACCCGCCCCACCACCGGCGCATCCGGCCCAGCCCACCAGGCTCAGACTCCTGTAGCCCTTCACGAGGCTAGCCGGACCAGGCGCCCCAGCGGCGGAGCAGATCGAGCACGCAGGCCGACCGGAGGCCCCTGAGGAGAGGCCCAGAGAGCTCGGCGCATGGCAGGCAAGCAGAGGCGAAAAACCTGTACACAGCTTATCCAGGGAAAAAGCTCCCTGGCTCTTCTCAGCTTGTTCCGGCCTGGGGGTTGGGGGTTGGCGGGTAGGGGACTGGGCCTGTAGCTGGGGGCCTGGAGTTGGGGGGGGGTGGCCCGGAACAGGGGGTTTGGGGTCGCTGAGTTGGAACCTGGGGTTGGTGCTGGGGTGACGTGGTGGTTCCCGCCGGTCTCTGCCCCTGGGTCTGGAAGCCTGGGTAGGTGTCAGAGCTGGATATGACATGTGCCTGAAAAGATACAGGAGTGAGAGAAGGGAGGTGTGCATGGTTTGTGTAGTGTGCATTTTGGTGTCAGGCGGGTGATCAGTACTTCCCTGTGACCCAGTGGTGTTGGTCATCCTGGTGCTGGTGGTGCTGGCAGAGACGGCTGGTTCGGCTGTGGGTTGTGTGTGGTGATATTCTGGTGAGGGTAGAAAGTGGGTCAGTGCTGTGTACATGTGTAGGTGGTGGAAGGTGCAGTAAACTTCCCTGTTGGTGTTGTGCGCTGCTCCTCTCCTGGTCCTTGTGATGGTGATACTGCTGACCAGGGCTTGTGCTGGAACGGTGGTGAAGGTGATAGTGCAGGAACTGGTGATGTAGTGAGGTAGGCCCGGGGTGGGGGGGGGTTGGTCGATGCGGCGCGGCATGGGGGGGGGTTTAGAGGATGACGTCCTTCCATCTCTCCACCCCCCACACCGCTCTTGCTTGATCCGGGTTATTTTTAAAGTCAACAATAGCATGGTCCCTGAGGCAGAGGGTGATTCTCCTCCTCAGGGTTGTCAGGTGGACGCTCTGTTTCTGATAGACCCTGATGTTCCTCGTCTCCCAGAGTACCTGCTTGACGGCGCTGATGATCCTCCACTGTTGTTGTAGTTGGGGGGTTGTGCACCCCCCGGGAGGACCATACAGGATGTTCTCGCTCGTCAAGCGGGGCAGGGTCAGCAGGCTGTTTAGGGAGACAGAGGGAACAAACAGGGCCCAGACCCGCCTGGCCACGGAGCACTCACAGAACAGGTGGTTAATGTGTTCTGTGTCCGTGCATCCGTGGGGGCATTTGTCAGTCGTTGCGATGTGCCGCCTATGCAAGAATTCCCTAGTGGGGAGACAACCATGAGCAGCCATCCAGGCAATGTCTTTTTGTTTATTGTTAGTACATTTATGATTAATGTTTTTCCATACCTGTTTGGAGTCCACGGCTGTGCTGGCCTTGGGGTGAGTAATGGTTTCCTTCGACCTTATGAAGGTCATAATGTCTTTGTATTTCCATGAGGCCAGCCCAGCCGCGGACAATCCTGTCTTGAAGGCAAAGTCCCTCCATATCTTGTAGACTGGAGGGGGGTCCCAGCTGTAGGGCACAGTGTGATTTATTGATGCGGTCACCCTGAGTGTCCGGAGGATGGGTGTGGCATAGTATATTTCAAAGAACCTGGCTTTCCTATCTTTGTTGTTGATGTTGTTGATGAGGTTGGAGAGTCCCTGTGCCCTAATGATGTTTAGGATGTCTGGGACCCCTTTCCCCCCATTCTCCACTGTTTTGTACAGGGTGGTGCGTTTTAGTTTTTCCATCTGGCTCCCCCAGACAAAGGTAAACATGATCCTTTCGATGGTTTTGGATACTGCTCTGTCTGGGGGAAACACCCTGCCCAGGTAAAGGAGAATGGGAAGAACAATAGCCTTCAGGACCAGGATCTTGCCTGTCATTGTGAGAGGCCGTGCACTCCACTCACAGATCTTCTTTTGGACCTGGCGGATGGTCTCCTTCCAGCTGCCGGAGGCTCCTCCATCTTTCTGGTAGGTGATCCCCAGCAGCTTAATGTTTTCCGTCTTTACAGGGAAGGAGGTTGCCAGGTTCTCCTGCCAGTGCTGCGACAGAAACAGCTCACACTTACCCCTATTGATCAGGGCGCCAGTGGCTGCACAGTAGTCCTCCACCACTTTTGTTGCTGTGGAAATGGAGCGACTATCTGTGCCGACGATGGTAATGTCGTCCATGTACGCCACCACCTTGAGCCTCTCCCCCCGGGCCCCTGGTAGAGGGTAGCCCATGATGTTGGGGGAGCTCCTGATCTTCCGTAGGAACGGCTCCAGGTAGATGACGTACAGTAGAGGGGCCAAGGGGCATCCCTGCCGTACTCCAGCTTTGATGGGGAAGGGGTCTGTCAACTGGTTGTTGATCCGAACTCTGCTCGTGATGTTGTTGTAGCAGAGTTCGGTCCAGTTGAGCAGGTGCTGGGGGAAGTTCATGCCCCTCAGCACCCTCTGCAGGAAACCATGGCTAACCCTGTCAAAGGCCTTCTCCTGATCCAGGCTGAGAAGGCCTAAAGGGGACCTCCGCTCCTGGGAGTGCAGGATGAGGTCTCTCACCAGGAGCAGGTTGTCGTTGATGGACCTACCGGGGACGCTACAGGTTTGGTCAGGGGCTATAACTGAGGGGAGGAGGGTTTGAAACCGTTGGGTGAGGGCTTTTGTCATAATTTTATAGTCCACTGGGAGGAGATTGATGGGGCGCCAGTTCCGGAGGTCCTTGAGGTCCCCTTTCTTGGGGATCAGTGTGACCGTACTCTGTCTCATTGACTCTCCAAGCCTCCCTTCCCTGTAGACGGCTTTGAAGACCTCCGCCAAGTCCTCCTTGAGGAGATCCCAGAGAGTCTTGTAGAACTCTGCTGGGATCCCATCCGGTCCAGGGGCCTTGTGTGTATTCAAGGAGTGCACGGCCCGGGTGAGCTCCTCCGTGGTCAGCTCTGGGTTCTCACTCTCACCACCCTCGGGGACCCGGTCCAGACCATCCAGGAAGGTGGCCATGAGAGTCTCGTCGGTTGTCTTGATGTTGTAGAGACTCTCGTAGAACTCTCTTGCCACCCCCGGGATGTTGCCTCTGTCTGACACGGTGTCCCCATTGGTGTCGTATAGGGACAGGATAGGCTTGTGTTTTGACCGTGCCTTGCGGAAGAAGTGGCGTGTGCATTTCTCCTCCTCCTCCAGGCCCTGGAGTTTTTCCCTGAACTGTTTCTTTTGTTGTTGCTCCCGGTAGAGGGTGGCAAGGTGTTGTTTGGTCTCGGCCAGTTCTCGGGCCACATCCAGACCACCCAGCTGTAGGAGACTCAGGCGTTGGAGGGCCGCGTTGTGGTGTTGAAACCTGGCCCTCTGTTCTGCCGCTTTCCTCCTTCCGACTGACCCGAAGTAGCCCTTTGTCCTGGCCTTAACCATCTCCCACCACTCTATCGGGGAGTCGAACAGTTCTTTTAGGGTCCTCCACTCCAGGTAGCGCCTGGAGAAGGAATGCACCACTGTTGGGTCCTGAAGGATCGATGTATTCATCCTCCAGGTACCCCTACCCGCTCTTGTTTGGCCATCCCATTCCAGGGACACTGTCAACATCCTGTGGTCCGAGAAGTGGGCCGCCTGGCTGGTCAGGGTTCCCATCCTCAGACCTGGCGAGAGCAAGAACATGTCTATCCTGGAGGAAGAATTCCCGGAGGAACTCACCCTTGTGTGTGTCGGCGGGGAGGTGCCACCGGCGTCTACCAGTTGGAAGTCGTCTATGATGGACTGAAGTTCTGTAGTGGATCGGTCTCTCCTGGGCCTGCTGCGGTCCTCATCCCGGAGGGCACAGTTGAAATCTCCCCCCACTAGGACTGGTGTGGGGATGAGGAGGAGAGACCGAAGTTTCTTGAAAAGGGAGACTCTCTTGGCCACGTTGGTTGGGCCGTACACATTGATGACCCTCAGCGGCGAACCCTGGATCTCTAGATCCAGAACCAGGATTCGCCCGCTCTCTACAACCTCCCCCTTTTTGGTCTGCAGAAAAGGGTTGGCCACCAAAATGCCGACCCCATCAGCTCTATCAATGTTTGAGCCTGACCAGAGAGAGTCCCCCCGTGTCCATTCCTCCTCCAGGGTGGCGTCCATCTCCTTGAATGGGATGGCGCACTCCTGGAGGATATACATGTCTGACTGATGTTGGGTGATGTACTGGTAGACGACCTCCCGTTTGTCTGGTTGCCGGAGGCTTCTGGTGTTGAGAGATGAGATTGTTATCCTCATGGTTCTTGGATTTGGTTTGTTCCAATTTTTGCTAAGCTATTGCACATGAGGTTGAGGCCCTCCAATGGGTCGTTGGGGGCCAGATAGTGTGGTACCTCCCCTTGGCTGCTCATGGTGTGGGGGTTGTCTCCCCTCTGACTGCCTGGTGGCCCCCTCATCTGTGTTGTTGATGAGGTGATTTTCGGTGGCCCGTACGGTCCGGTGAGCATGGACTGGGGGTGGCTGGTGGGCTGTGCAGGGTGAGGAGCATGTGATGACTGGAGAGAGGAAGAGGGTGGGGAGGAGGGTTTGGGGGGGGGAGCCGGCTTACCTGTATGGCGTTGGGGTTTGGGTTCTGGAGTAGTCTTTTTGTCTGGTTTTTTCCGGATTGCCTTTTTTTGTGGTCTTTTGCGTTTTGGTTGAGCCAAGCTCCAGTCATTTTCACTGTCTGATTGGGAGGGGAGGTGGATCTGCGGTGTGCTGCTGGTGGCTATCTCAATAGAGGCCGGCTCCCCCTTCATGGTGTTTTTGCAGGGGGTGGAGGTGGCCATGGGGTTTAGGAGGGGGTGGGTGTTGAGGTTGTCTGTAGGGGGTGCTGGGACGGTTGGTTCCTCTCCTTCTCCTTCTCCGTCGCTCGAGCTCTGATCGTCCCCTCCATCGCTCGGGCGCCGGTCCTCCTCCGTCTCTCCCTTCTCTTCCTCCATGTTGGGTGTGGGTTGGGGTGTGGGTTGGGGTGGGGGTTGGGGTTGGGGTTGGGGTTGGGGTGGGGGTTGGGGTGGGGGTGGGGGTGTGGGTTGGGGTGGGGGTGGGGGTTGGGGTGGTGGTTGGTTGGATTTATAGCCCCGGGCTCTACTTGCATAGGAACTTGGGCAGTCACGGTAAAGATGCCCCTGTCCCCCGCACAGGTTGCAAGGTCTGGTCGTGGTGCACTCCGACGTCGGGTGGTCTTGGCGGCAGATTTTACATACCACGGCCTTGCAGGCCGCTGCCAGATGGCCCAATTGGCCGCAGTTCCTGCAGAGCTTCGGCATACCGTAGTAGTAGACGGAGCCCCTGTTGTTCCCCAGGTTGATGGTGCTGGGGATATGTTGGACTCCGCCTATCCCCTCCGGGTCCGGACGGAGTTGCACCAGCCATTTCTTGGCCCCCGTCCACACTCCGTCTTCATCCAGGACCATCCGGGCCCCCGATTTAAGGGTGGCATGACGGTGTAGCCACACCTCAATATCATATTCCTGAATCACCTCATTGTGGAATTGAATTGTGACCACTTTTGATTCTAAATCCGTTAGTGGGTGGGCTGTAAAACGGTTAAGTGGGGGTTTGTGTTCATTAATCCTATGAAAGGTCCAGAATTCCTCTAACAGTTGGGGGGTTTTAAAGCTAACTTCAAAACATTCATTCGGCCCAGGGGGCTTCACCAGGCAGTTTAGATCAGACGGCACAAAGCCCATACCTCTCTGTAGAACCGCCCTGCTGAATTCCAGGCGGGTCATCGTTGTTACTGGTCTGGCAGTCTTCTGTTGGGGGGCTCCATCCCTGGCAGCCTCCTCAGTTGGGTTGAGCGTCAACCTGACGGCGTTGTAGCGCCGCATCGCTCCGGGGTTCATCGTTGGAGTGGGGTGGGGGGGGTGGGGGATCAGGGAGGAAGGAGGGAGAGGAATAGGGTTAGGGGGAGGTTGTAGATAATTTTTTTGGGGGGGAATAGGGTACTTGCCGTTAGGTTAGGGGTGTTGTTCCTCTCAGGTCCTCACGGCAGATTTTGGACTCTGGCTTGGGTCTGGAACTGGGTTCCCGTCTGGGGACAAAAGAGGGACACCTGAGAGCGAGTGGGGACACCAGGTGGCCAGAGACCTACGGTCTTCAAAGCACTCCCCTGTGTCCCTCTCGCTCCTAGCTTAGATGTTATAGTTGTCCTCCCTCCTGGTCTGGTTGGGGTCCACTGGCTCAGCTGGGTCGGCTGGTGGGTGTTGGGCCCTCTCTCACCTCTGGCGTGCTTGGGGGAGTCGAGGTCTTCGGAAGCTCCTCTCGGGGTCCGGCCTTTCCGCTCTTTTGAGGGGGGCTGCCCAGGGGCCGAACTCGTGCTCCAGTGGCGGGCAGGCCACCTACTGAAAGAGTCGCGGTCTTTGGAAGCTCCTCTCGGGGTCCGGCCTGTCCGCTCTTTGGAGGGGGGCTGCCCAGGGGCCGAACTCGTGCTCCAGTGGCTCCAGTGGCGGGCAGGCCACCTACTGGTCACCTACTGGAAGAGTCGCGGTCTTTGGAAGCTCCTCTCGGGGTCCGGCCTTTCCGCTCTTTGGAGGGGGGCTGCCCAGGGGCCGAACTCGTGCTCCAGTGGCTCCAGTGGCGGGCAGGCCACCTACTGGTCACCTACTGGAAGAGTCGCGGTCTTTGGAAGCTCCTCTCGGGGTCCGTCCTTTCCGCTCTTTG
>NC_137689.1:45047547-45162547 GCF_963989245.1 Nansenia antarctica | reverse complement strand
CAGTGGTGAAGGTGATAGTGCAGGAACTGGTGGTGTAGTGAGGTAGGCCCGGGGTGGGGGGGGGTTGGTCGATGCGGCGCGGCATGGGGGGGGGTTTAGAGGATGATGTCCTTCCATCTCTCCACCCCCCACACCGCTCTTGCTTGATCCGGGTTATTTTTAAAGTCAACAATAGCATGGTCCCTGAGGCAGAGGGTGATTCTCCTCCTCAGGGTTGTCAGGTGGACGCTCTGTTTCTGATAGACCCTGATGTTCCTCGTCTCCCAGAGTACCTGCTTGACGGCGCTGATGATCCTCCACTGTTGTTGTAGTTGGGGGGTTGTGCACCCCCCGGGAGGACCATACAGGATGTTATCGCCCGTCAAGCGGGGCAGGGTCAGCAGGCTGTTTAGGGAGACAGAGGGAACAAACAGGGCCCAGACCCGCCTGGCCACGGAGCACTCACAGAACAGGTGGTTAATGTGTTCTGTGTCCGTGCATCCGTGGGGGCATTTATCAGTCGTTGCGATGTGCCGCCTATGCAAGAATTCCCTAGTGGGGAGACAACCATGAGCAGCCATCCAGGCAATGTCTTTTTGTTTATTGTTAGTACATTTATGATTAATGTTTTTCCATACCTGTTTGGAGTCCACGGCTGTGCTGGCCTTGGGGTGAGTAATGGTTTCCTTCGACCTTATGAAGGTCATAATGTCTTTGTATTTCCATGAGGCCAGCCCAGCCGCGGACAATCCTGTCTTGAAGGCAAAGTCCCTCCATATCTTGTAGACAGGAGGGGGGTCCCAGCTGTAGGGCACAGTGTGATTTATTGATGCGGTCACCCTGAGTGTCCGGAGGATGGGTGTGGCATAGTATATTTCAAAGAACCTGGCTTTCCTATCTTTGTTGTTGATGTTGTTGATGAGGTTGGAGAGTCCCTGTGCCCTAATGATGTTTAGGATGTCTGGGACCCCTTTCCCCCCATTCTCCACTGTTTTGTACAGGGTGGTGCGTTTTAGTTTTTCCATCTGGCTCCCCCAGACAAAGGTAAACATGATCCTTTCGATGGTTTTGGATACTGCTCTGTCTGGGGGAAACACCCTGCCCAGGTAAAGGAGAATGGGAAGAACAATAGCCTTCAGGACCAGGATCTTGCCTGTCATTGTGAGAGGCCGTGCACTCCACTCACAGATCTTCTTTTGGACCTGGCGGATGGTCTCCTTCCAGCTGCCGGAGGCTCCTCCATCTTTCTGGTAGGTGATCCCCAGCAGCTTAATGTTTTCCGTCTTTACAGGGAAGGAGGTTGCCAGGTTCTCCTGCCAGTGCTGCGACAGAAACAGCTCACACTTACTCCTATTGATCAGGGCGCCAGTGGCTGCACAGTAGTCCTCCACCACTTTCGTTGCTGTGGAAATGGAGCGACTATCCGTGCCGACGATGGTAATGTCGTCCATGTACGCCACCACCTTGAGCCTCTCCCCCCGGGCCCCTGGTAGAGGGTAGCCCATGATGTTGGGGGAGCTCCTGATCTTCCGTAGGAACGGCTCCAGGTAGATGACGTACAGTAGAGGGGCCAAGGGGCATCCCTGCCGTACTCCAGCTTTGATGGGGAAGGGGTCTGTCAACTGGTTGTTGATCCGAACTCTGCTCGTGATGTTGTTGTAGCAGAGTTCGGTCCAGTTGAGCAGGTGCTGGGGGAAGTTCATGCCTCTCAGCACCCTCTGCAGGAAACCATGGTTAACCCTGTCAAAGGCCTTCTCCTGATCCAGGCTGAGAAGGCCTAAAGGGGACCTCCGCTCCTGGGAGTGCAGGATGAGGTCTCTCACCAGGAGCAGGTTGTCATTGATGGACCTACCGGGGACGCTACAGGTCTGGTCAGGGGCTATAACTGAGGGGAGGAGGGTTTGAAACCCTTGGGTGAGGGCTTTTGTCATAATTTTATAGTCCACTGGGAGGAGATTGATGGGGCGCCAGTTCCGGAGGTCCTTGAGGTCCCCTTTCTTGGGGATCAGTGTGACCGTACTCTGTCTCATTGACTCTCCAAGCCTCCCTTCCCTGTAGACGGCTTTGAAGACCTCCGCCAAGTCCTCCTTGAGGAGATCCCAGAGAGTCTTGTAGAACTCTGCTGGGATCCCATCCGGTCCAGGGGCCTTGTGTGTATTCAAGGAGTGCACGGCCCGGGTGAGCTCCTCCGTGGTCAGCTCTGGGTTCTCACTCTCACCACCCTCGGGGACCCGGTCCAGACCATCCAGGAAGGTGGCCATGAGAGTCTCGTCGGTTGTCTTGATGTTGTAGAGACTCTCGTAGAACTCTCTTGCCACCCCCGGGATGTTGCCTCTGTCTGACACGGTGTCCCCATTGGTGTCGTATAGGGACAGGATAGGCTTGTGTTTTGACCGTGCCTTGCGGAAGAAGTGGCGTGTGCATTTCTCCTCCTCCTCCAGGCCCTGGAGTTTTTCCCTGAACTGTTTCTTTTGTTGTTGCTCCCGGTAGAGGGTGGCAAGGTGTTGTTTGGTCTCAGCCAGTTCTCGGGCCACATCCAGACCACCCAGTTGTAGGAGACTTAGGCGTTGGAGGGCCGCGTTGTGGTGTTGAAACCTGGCCCTCTGTTCTGCCGCTTTCCTCCTTCCGACTGACCCGAAGTAGCCCTTTGTCCTGGCCTTAACCATCTCCCACCACTCTATCGGGGAGTCGAACAGTTCTTTTAGGGTCCTCCACTCCAGGTAGCGCCTGGAGAAGGAATGCACCACTGTTGGGTCCTGAAGGATCGATGTATTCATCCTCCAGGTACCCCTACCCGCTCTTGTTTGGCCATCCCATTCCAGGGACACTGTCAACATCCTGTGGTCCGAGAAGTGGGCCGCCTGGCTGGTCAGGGTTCCCATCCTCAGACCTGGCGAGAGCAAGAACATGTCTATCCTGGAGGAAGAATTCCCGGAGGAACTCACCCTTGTGTGTGTCGGCGGGGAGGTGCCACCGGCGTCTACCAGTTGGAAGTCGTCTATGATGGACTGAAGTTCTGTAGTGGATCGGTCTCTCCTGGGCCTGCTGCGGTCCTCATCCCGGAGGGCACAGTTGAAATCTCCCCCCACTAGGACTGGTGTGGGGATGAGGAGGAGAGACCGAAGTTTCTTGAAAAGGGAGACTCTCTTGGCCACGTTGGTTGGGCCGTACACATTGATGACCCTCAGCGGCGAACCCTGGATCTCTAGGTCCAGAACCAGGATTCGCCCGCTCTCTACAACCTCCCCCTTTTTGGTCTGCAGAAAAGGGTTGGCCACCAAAATGCCGACCCCATCAGCTCTATCAATGTTTGAGCCTGACCAGAGAGAGTCCCCCCGTGTCCATTCCTCCTCCAGGGTGGCGTCCATCTCCTTGAATGGGATGGCGCACTCCTGGAGGATATACATGTCTGACTGATGTTGGGTGATGTACTGGTAGACGACCTCCCGTTTGTCTGGTTGCCGGAGGCTTCTGGTGTTGAGAGATGAGATTGTTATCCTCATGGTTCTTGGATTTGGTTTGTTCCAATTTTTGCTAAGCTATTGCACATGAGGTTGAGGCCCTCCAATGGGTCGTTGGGGGCCAGATAGTGTGGTACCTCCCCTTGGCTGCTCATGGTGTGGGGGTTGTCTCCCCTCTGACTGCCTGGTGGCCCCCTCATCTGTGTTGTTGATGAGGTGATTTTCGGTGGCCCGTACGGTCCGGTGAGCATGGACTGGGGGTGGCTGGTGGGCTGTGCAGGGTGAGGAGCATGTGATGACTGGAGAGAGGAAGAGGGTGGGGAGGAGGGTTTGGGGGGGGGAGCCGGCTTACCTGTATGGCGTTGGGGTTTGGGTTCTGGAGTAGTCTTTTTGTCTGGTTTTTTCCGGATTGCCTTTTTTTGTGGTCTTTTGCGTTTTGGTTGAGCCAAGCTCCAGTCATTTTCACTGTCTGATTGGGAGGGGAGGTGGATCTGCGGTGTGCTGCTGGTGGCTATCTCAATAGAGGCCGGCTCCCCCTTCATGGTGTTTTTGCAGGGGGTGGAGGTGGCCATGGGGTTTAGGAGGGGGTGGGTGTTGAGGTTGTCTGTAGGGGGTGCTGGGACGGTTGGTTCCTCTCCTTCTCCTTCTCCGTCGCTCGAGCTCTGATCGTCCCCTCCATCGCTCGGGCGCCGGTCCTCCTCCGTCTCTCCCTTCTCTTCCTCCATGTTGGGTGTGGGTTGGGGTGTGGGTTGGGGTGGGGGTTGGGGTGGGGGTTGGGGTGGGGGTGGGGGTTGGGGTGGTGGTTGGTTGGATTTATAGCCCCGGGCTCTACTTGCATAGGAACTTGGGCAGTCACGGTAAAGATGCCCCTGTCCCCCGCACAGGTTGCAAGGTCTGGTCGTGGTGCACTCCGACGTCGGGTGGTCTTGGCGGCAGATTTTACATACCACGGCCTTGCAGGCCGCTGCCAGATGGCCCAATTGGCCGCAGTTCCTGCAGAGCTTCGGCATACCGTAGTAGTAGACGGAGCCCCTGTTGTTCCCCAGGTTGATGGTGCTGGGGATATGTTGGACTCCGCCTATCCCCTCCGGGTCCGGACGGAGTTGCACCAGCCATTTCTTGGCCCCCGTCCACACTCCGTCTTCATCCAGGACCATCCGGGCCCCCGATTTAAGGGTGGCATGACGGTGTAGCCACACCTCAATATCATATTCCTGAATCACCTCATTGTGGAATTGAATTGTGACCACTTTTGATTCTAAATCCGTTAGTGGGTGGGCTGTAAAACGGTTAAGTGGGGGTTTGTGTTCATTAATCCTATGAAAGGTCCAGAATTCCTCTAACAGTTGGGGGGTTTTAAAGCTAACTTCAAAACATTCATTCGGCCCAGGGGGCTTCACCAGGCAGTTTAGATCAGACGGCACAAAGCCCATACCTCTCTGTAGAACCGCCCTGCTGAATTCCAGGCGGGTCATCGTTGTTACTGGTCTGGCAGTCTTCTGTTGGGGGGCTCCATCCCTGGCAGCCTCCTCAGTTGGGTTGAGCGTCAACCTGACGGCGTTGTAGCGCCGCATCGCTCCGGGGTTCATCGTTGGAGTGGGGTGGGGGGGGTGGGGGATCAGGGAGGAAGGAGGGAGAGGAATAGGGTTAGGGGGAGGTTGTAGATAATTTTTTTGGGGGGGAATAGGGTACTTGCCGTTAGGTTAGGGGTGTTGTTCCTCTCAGGTCCTCACGGCAGATTTTGGACTCTGGCTTGGGTCTGGAACTGGGTTCCCGTCTGGGGACAAAAGAGGGACACCTGAGAGCGAGTGGGGACACCAGGTGGCCAGAGACCTACGGTCTTCAAAGCACTCCCCTGTGTCCCTCTCGCTCCTAGCTTAGATGTTATAGTTGTCCTCCCTCCTGGTCTGGTTGGGGTCCACTGGCTCAGCTGGGTCGGCTGGTGGGTGTTGGGCCCTCTCTCACCTCTGGCGTGCTTGGGGGAGTCGAGGTCTTCGGAAGCTCCTCTCGGGGTCCGGCCTTTCCGCTCTTTTGAGGGGGGCTGCCCAGGGGCCGAACTCGTGCTCCAGTGGCGGGCAGGCCACCTACTGAAAGAGTCGCGGTCTTTGGAAGCTCCTCTCGGGGTCCGGCCTGTCCGCTCTTTGGAGGGGGGCTGCCCAGGGGCCGAACTCGTGCTCCAGTGGCTCCAGTGGCGGGCAGGCCACCTACTGGTCACCTACTGGAAGAGTCGCGGTCTTTGGAAGCTCCTCTCGGGGTCCGGCCTTTCCGCTCTTTGGAGGGGGGCTGCCCAGGGGCCGAACTCGTGCTCCAGTGGCTCCAGTGGCGGGCAGGCCACCTACTGGTCACCTACTGGAAGAGTCGCGGTCTTTGGAAGCTCCTCTCGGGGTCCGTCCTTTCCGCTCTTTGGAGGGGGGCTGCCCAGCGGCCGAACTGCCCCAGTGGTGAAAAGGCCACCTACTGGAAGAGTCGCGGGTCTCCGGCAGCTCCTCTCGGATCCCGGCCTGTTCCGCTCAAAGAGGGGGGGTGGGTCGGGGGAGCCACCTCCCAGCAGCGGACAAGCCACCTACTGAGAAGACGTGCTCCCCGACCAAGAATAGAAAAAAAGGAGGGGCATAGAGCCTAGTGAGGAAAAAGGAAAAACCCTAGATTTCTCAAAAAAACACAAAAACCCACACCCCACCGGAGACTAGCTTTAATAGAAGTCTCTAGTAAGGGCGAAAGGCCTGTGCGCTTCTTGAAGAGAAACCAGAGTTTGCTCTTAGCCAAAAGGCCGAGAAGCAGTACACGGTGCGATCTGAAGAGAAACCAGAAGTCTTTAGTAAAAGGCGAAAGGCTTGTGCGTTTTTTTGAAGAGAAACCAGAGTTTGTTCTTAGCCAAAAGGCCGAGAAGCAATAACTCATAAATTGAACCGTGCCCACCACCGCCGCCATTCAGGTCAAAGTGTGAAAGCTGTGTTGACCTTCTTCTTCTTCTTCTTCTTCTTCTTCTTCTTGTATCCGTGTTTCAAGGTAAGTCAGGTGGGGGTCGAAGAAGAAGAAGAAGAAGAAGAAGACATTGAAGACATCTTAGACATTCTAAGGTTTAAACCAGACATTCTAAGGTTTAAACCAGACATTCTAAGATTTAAACCAGACATTCTAAGGTTTAAACCAGACATTCTAAGGTTCAAACCAGACATTCTAAGGTTTAAACCAGACATTCTAAGATTCAAACCAGACATTCTAAGGTTCAAACCAGACATTCTAAGGTTTAAACCAGACATGCTAATGTTCAAACCAGACATTCTAAGGTTTAAACCAGACATTCTAAGATTCAAACCAGACATTCTAAGGTTCAAACCAGACATTCTAAGGTTTAAACCAGACATTCTAAGATTTAAACCAGACATTCTAAGGTTTAAACCAGACATTCTAAGGTTTAAACCAGACATTCTAAGATTCAAACCAGACATTCAAAGGTTTAAACCAGACATTCTAAGATTCAAACCAGACATTCTAAGATTTAAACCAGACATTTTTTTCTTCTTCTTCTTCTTCTTCTTCTTCTTCTTCTTCTTCTTCTTCTTCCCCCACCTGACTTACCTTGAAACACGGATATGGGCTCAGCTAGACGCAGAGCCTGCCAAAAATAGCTTGAACTCGTAAGTGTTCCTCTCCACGGAAGTCTTTAGTAAAAGGTGTTTTTTATTGGTTTTTATAAAAACACAACACCGTATATACAATCAATTAATCAAACAATCAGACATTTAAGACATTACATTCAACAACAACCAACATTAAACTAACTAAAGTGCTCAGTGTTCAGTGTATTGTCCAGTGTAGTGTAATGTTCAGTGTTCAGTGTTCAGTGTCCAGGTTCCAGTGTCGGTAGGAGGCAGGGGTAAAAAAACCTGTTCGCTGTGCATCCGGGAAAAAAATTCCCCTGCAGCCCTCTAGTTGTAGAGCGACTACTATCCAGTTTGCCCACCAGTGCAAAGCCGTGGCTCCCCCACCTCCCTCCCCCGAGGGACCCTACACACCCGACTCACCCGACCCGCCCCACCACCGGCGCATCCGGCCCAGCCCACCAGGCTCAGACTCCTGTAGCCCTTCACGAGGCTAGCCGGACCAGGCGCCCCAGCGGCGGAGCAGATCGAGCACGCAGGCCGACCGGAGGCCCCTGAGGAGAGGCCCAGAGAGCTCGGCGCATGGCAGGCAAGCAGAGGCGAAAAACCTGTACACAGCTTATCCAGGGAAAAAGCTCCCTGGCTCTTCTCAGCTTGTTCCGGGCTGGGGGTTGGGGGTTGGCGGGTAGGGGACTGGGCCTGTAGCTGGGGGCCTGGAGTAGGGGGGGGGGGGCCCGGAACAGGGGGTTTGGGGTCGCTGAGTTGGAACCTGGGGTTGGTGCTGGGGTGACGTGGTGGTTCCCGCCGGTCTCTGCTCCTGGGTCTGGAAGCCTGGGTAGGTGTCAGAGCTGGATATGACATGTACCTGAAAAGATACAGGAGTGAGAGAAGGGAGGTGTGCATGGTTTGTGTAGTGTGCATTTTGGTGTCAGGCGGGTGATCTGTACTTCCCTGTGACCCAGTGGTGTTGGTCATCCTGGTGCTGGTGGTGCTGGCAGAGACGGCTGGTTCGGCTGTGGGTTGTGTGTGGTGATATTCTGGTGAGGGTAGGAAGTGGGTCAGTGCTGTGTACATGTGTAGGTGGTGGAAGGTGCAGTAAACTTCCCTGTTGGTGTTGTGCGCTGCTCCTCTCCTGGTCCTTGTGATGGTGATACTGCTGACCAGGGCTTGTGCTGGAACGGTGGTGAAGGTGATAGTGCAGGAACTGGTGGTGTAGTGAGGTAGGCCCGGGGTGGGGGGGGTTGGTCGATGCGGCGCGGCATGGGGGGGGGTTTAGAGGATGACGTCCTTCCATCTCTCCACCCCCCACACCGCTCTTGCTTGATCCGGGTTATTTTTGAAGTCAACAATAGCATGGTCCCTGAGGCAGAGGGTGATTCTCCTCCTCAGGGTTGTCAGGTGGACGCTCTGTTTCTGATAGACCCTGATGTTCCTCGTCTCCCAGAGTACCTGCTTGACGGCGCTGATGATCCTCCACTGTTGTTGTAGTTGGGGGGTTGTGCCGGGAGGAAGTCTTTAGTAAAAGGCGAAAGGCTTGTGCGTTTTTTTGAAGAGAAACCAGAGTTTGTTCTTAGCCAAAAGGCCGAGAAGCAATAACTCATAAATTGAACCGTGCCCACCACCGCCGCCATTCAGGTCAAAGTGTGAAAGCTGTGTTGACCTTCTTCTTCTTCTTCTTCTTCTTCTTCTTCTTCTTCTTGTTCTTCTTCTTCTTCTTCTTCTTCTTCTTGTATCCGTGTTTCAAGGTAAGTCAGGTGGGGGTCGAAGAAGAAGAAGAAGAAGAAGAAGACATTGAAGACATCTTAGACATTCTAAGGTTTAAACCAGACATTCTAAGGTTTAAACCAGACATTCTAAGATTTAAACCAGACATTCTAAGGTTTAAACCAGACATTCTAAGGTTCAAACCAGACATTCTAAGGTTTAAACCAGACATTCTAAGATTCAAACCAGACATTCAAAGGTTTAAACCAGACATTCTAAGATTCAAACCAGACATTCTAAGATTTAAACCAGACATTTTTTTCTTCTTCTTCTTCTTCTTCTTCTTCTTCTTCCCCCACCTGACTTAACTTGAAACACGGATATGGGCTCAGCTAGACGCAGAGCCTGCCAAAAATAGCTTGAACTCGTAAGTGTTCCTCTCCACGGAAGTCTTTAGTAAAAGGCGAAAGGCTTGTGCATTTTTTTTGAAGAGAAACCAGAGTTTGTTCTTAGCCAAAAGGCCGAGAAGCAATAACTCATAAATTGAACCGTGCCCACCACCGCCGCCATTCAGGTCAAAGTGTGAAAGCTGTGTTGACCTTCTTCTTCTTCTTCTTCTTCTTCTTGTATCCGTGTTTCAAGGTAAGTCAGGTGGGGGTCGAAGAAGAAGAAGAAGAAGAAGAAGAAGACATTGAAGACATCTTAGACATTCTAAGGTTTAAACCAGACATTCTAAGGTTTAAACCAGACATTCTAAGATTTAAACCAGACATTCTAAGGTTTAAACCAGACATTCTAAGGTTCAAACCAGACATTCTAAGGTTTAAACCAGACATTCTAAGATTCAAACCAGACATTCTAAGGTTCAAACCAGACATTCTAAGGTTTAAACCAGACATGCTAATGTTCAAACCAGACATTCTAAGGTTTAAACCAGACATTCTAAGATTCAAACCAGACATTCTAAGGTTCAAACCAGACATTCTAAGGTTTAAACCAGACATTCTAAGATTTAAACCAGACATTCTAAGGTTTAAACCAGACATTCTAAGGTTTAAACCAGACATTCTAAGATTCAAACCAGACATTCAAAGGTTTAAACCAGACATTCTAAGATTCAAACCAGACATTCTAAGATTTAAACCAGACATTTTTTTTTTCTTCTTCTTCTTCTTCTTCTTCTTCTTCTTCTTCTTCTTCTTCTCCCACCTGACTTACCTTGAAACACGGATATGGGCTCAGCTAGACGCAGAGCCTGCCAAAAATAGCTTGAACTCGTAAGTGTTCCTCTCCACGGAAGTCTTTAGTAAAATTCTATTTTATTTAGATTTTACATTTTCAGTGCAGGATACAGGCAAACAGTAGGTCATACATTATCATCATCATCTCACCATACATTATTTACATGATCCTATTATATCATCTGTCACATTTCACAATCACATCAATTCAGTTAAAGTTTTGAAAGTTCTGGTAAGTCGGGCAGGTTTGGAACTGGTGAGGGGGGGGGTTGGAGATTGGAGAGGGGCCTCTTCCAAATGTCTGTGTGAATGGGGGGGGGGGGGGGGGCGTGGTGGTGGGGTCGGGGGCAGCGTCCACTGGGTTCCACCAGATACTTTTTTTCTTGGGCCAGGGGTATGTTCTTCTGCAGGGGTGTGGGCAGGCTTGCTTCTGCGTGCGCGAGGGGTGTGTCGGTTGCCGCCACTGCACTCCCTGAATCGTGTCCACTACCTCCTTTTCTGGATCTGGTCACCTTGGGCTGCTGGCCTTGGTCCACGTCACAGAGTCCAGATCTAGGGGACAAAGGGAAACCTGAGAGCATGCGGGTACACAGGGCCGCTGGAGATTTTACGTCTGCCAGCCACTCTCCTGTGTCCCACATGCTCCACTCCTTTTCTCGGTTCCTTTCCTCTGGGTCGAGGAGGTCTGTGCTGTGCTGCTCCACTCCGTGTGCAGACCCTCTGCTCTCGCCTCCCTGCGTTGTTTCCTGGCCCGGCCGGTCCCCTGGTCTCTTAGGCTCTGGCTGTTGCCCTTCGTGTCTACTGCAGGGTCTGGACCTAGAGGATGGAAGAAAACCTGAGAGCATGCAGGTACACTGGGTATCTGGAGTTTGAATAGTTTCCAGACACTCCCCTGTGTCCCGCATGCTCCACTCATCACTTGGGTCTCCTCCCTCTGGGCCGAGGGGGTCTGGGCCTGGCTGGTCCCCTCCTGGTGCTGCCACGTCAGGTCTGTTCTGGACTCCACCTGTTCTTGGAAAAAGAAGACAGAGGGCCACCTCCCTAGCCTCTGACCACTGCTTGGTCAGAGGTTCAGTTGGGGCTAACCGATGTTGAGCAATGGTCATGTTTGTGTGTTGGAAGTCCAGAATTGCCGTCTCTTTTTTGCCTGTGCTGTCGTGGATGTTGAAATATTTGTCAGGTGTCTGCTAGTTACAAGTGTCTGAGTCGTTGGTGCGGTCGTTGTTTGTCTGGTTGGGGGTGGTGGCGGGGGGTTCGCAGTTTGGGGTATCTGGATGTTTAGCTGTTGAATGTTTGTTATTTTCCAGTTGTTATGTGTTTTTTCCTTTCCCTGTTGATGTGTGTCTAGTAAGTAATAGTCTCTAATTGTTTTATTGATCATTCTTATGATGATGAGTGGGTGTGTTTCTTGTTTCTGATATAAGCTGATGTTTCTCGCTTCTCGGCCTTTTGGCTAAGATCAAACTCTGGTTTCTCTTCAAGAAACGCACAGGCCTTTCGCCCTTACTAGAGACTTCTATTAAAGCTAGTCTCCGGTGGGGTGTGGGTTTTTGTGTTTTTTTGAGAAATCTAGGGTTTTTCCTTTTTCCTCACTAGGCTCTATGCCCCTCCTTTTTTTCTATTCTTGGTCGGGGAGCACGTCTTCTCAGTAGGTGGCTTGTCCGCTGCTGGGAGGTGGCTCCCCCGACCCACCCCCCCCTCTTTGAGCGGAACAGGCCGGGATCCGAGAGGAGCTGCCGGAGACCCGCGACTCTTCCAGTAGGTGGCCTTTTCACCACTGGGGCAGTTCGGCCGCTGGGCAGCCCCCCTCCAAAGAGCGGAAAGGCCGGACCCCGAGAGGAGCTTCCAAAGACCGCGACTCTTCCAGTAGGTGACCAGTAGGTGGCCTGCCCGCCACTGGAGCCACTGGAGCACGAGTTCGGCCCCTGGGCAGCCCCCCTCCAAAGAGCGGAAAGGCCGGACCCCGAGAGGAGCTTCCAAAGACCGCGACTCTTCCAGTAGGTGACCAGTAGGTGGCCTGCCCGCCACTGGAGCCACTGGAGCACGAGTTCGGCCCCTGGGCACCCCCCCTCCAAAGAGCGGACAGGCCGGACCCCGAGAGGAGCTTCCAAAGACCGCGACTCTTTCAGTAGGTGGCCTGCCCGCCACTGGAGCACGAGTTCGGCCCCTGGGCAGCCCCCCTCAAAAGAGCGGAAAGGCCGGACCCCGAGAGGAGCTTCCGAAGACCTCGACTCTCCCAAGCACGCCAGAGGTGAGAGAGGGCCCAACACCCACCAGCCGACCCAGCTGAGCCAGTGGACCCCAACCAGACCAGGAGGGAGGACAACTATAACATCTAAGCTAGGAGCGAGAGGGACACAGGGGAGTGCTTTCAAGACCGTAGGTCTGTGGCCACCTGGTGTCCCCACTCGCTCTCAGGTGTCCCTCTTTTGTCCCCAGACGGGAACCCAGTTCCAGACCCAAGCCAGAGTCCAAAATCTGCCGTGAGGACCTGAGAGGAACAACACCCCTAACCTAACGGCAAGTACCCTATTCCCCCCCAAAAAAATTATCTACAACCTCCCCCTAACCCTATTCCTCTCCCTCCTTCCTCCCTGATCCCCCACCCCCCCCACCCCACTCCAACGATGAACCCCGGAGCGATGCGGCGCTACAACGCCGTCAGGTTGACGCTCAACCCAACTGAGGAGGCTGCCATGGATGGAGCCCCCCAACAGAAGACTGCCAGACCAGTAACAACGATGACCCGCCTGGAATTCAGCAGGGCGGTTCTACAGAGAGGTATGGGCTTTGTGCCGTCTGATCTAAACTGCCTGGTGAAGCCCCCTGGGCCGAATGAATGTTTTGAAGTTAGCTTTAAAACCCCCCAACTGTTAGAGGAATTCTGGACCTTTCATAGGATTAATGAACACAAACCCCCACTTAACCGTTTTACAGCCCACCCACTAACGGATTTAGAATCAAAAGTGGTCACAATTCAATTCCACAATGAGGTGATTCAGGAATATGATATTGAGGTGTGGCTACACCGTCATGCCACCCTTAAATCGGGGGCCCGGATGGTCCTGGATGAAGACGGAGTGTGGACGGGGGCCAAGAAATGGCTGGTGCAACTCCGTCCGGACCCGGAGGGGATAGGCGGAGTCCAACATATCCCCAGCACCATCAACCTGGGGAACAACAGGGGCTCCGTCTACTACTACGGTATGCCGAAGCTCTGCAGGAACTGCGGCCAATTGGGCCATCTGGCAGCGGCCTGCAAGGCCGTGGTATGTAAAATCTGCCGCCAAGACCACCCGACGTCGGAGTGCACCACGACCAGACCTTGCAACCTGTGCGGGGGACAGGGGCATCTTTACCGTGACTGCCCAAGTTCCTATGCAAGTAGAGCCCGGGGCTATAAATCCAACCAACCACCACCCCAACCCCCACCCCCACCCCAACCCACACCCCCACCCCCACCCCAACCCCCACCCCAACCCCCACCCCAACCCCCACCCCAACCCACACCCCAACCCACACCCAACATGGAGGAAGAGAAGGGAGAGACGGAGGAGGACCGGCGCCCGAGCGATGGAGGGGACGATCAGAGCTCGAGCGACGGAGAAGGAGAAGGAGAGGAACCAACCGTCCCAGCACCCCCTACAGACAACCTCAACACCCACCCCCTCCTAAACCCCATGGCCACCTCCACCCCCTGCAAAAACACCATGAAGGGGGAGCCGGCCTCTATTGAGATAGCCACCAGCAGCACACCGCAGATCCACCTCCCCTCCCAATCAGACAGTGAAAATGACTGGAGCTTGGCTCAACCAAAACGCAAAAGACCACAAAAAAAGGCAATCCGGAAAAAACCAGACAAAAAGACTACTCCAGAACCCAAACCCCAACGCCATACAGGTAAGCCGGCTCCCCCCCCCAAACCCTCCTCCCCACCCTCTTCCTCTCTCCAGTCATCACATGCTCCTCACCCTGCACAGCCCACCAGCCACCCCCAGTCCATGCTCACCGGACCGTACGGGCCACCGAAAATCACCTCATCAACAACACAGATGAGGGGGCCACCAGGCAGTCAGAGGGGAGACAACCCCCACACCATGAGCAGCCAAGGGGAGGTACCACACTATCTGGCCCCCAACGACCCATTGGAGGGCCTCAACCTCATGTGCAATAGTTTAGCAAAAATTGGAACAAACCAAATCCAAGAACCATGAGGATAACAATCTCATCCCTCAACACCAGAAGCCTCCGGCAACCAGACAAACGGGAGGTCGTCTACCAGTACATCACCCAACATCAGTCAGACATGTATATCCTCCAGGAGTGCGCCATCCCATTCAAGGAGATGGACGCCACCCTGGAGGAGGAATGGACACGGGGGGACTCTCTCTGGTCAGGCTCAAACATTGATAGAGCTGATGGGGTCGGCATTTTGGTGGCCAACCCTTTTCTGCAGACCAAAAAGGGGGAGGTTGTAGAGAGCGGGCGAATCCTGGTTCTGGACCTAGAGATCCAGGGTTCGCCGCTGAGGGTCATCAATGTGTACGGCCCAACCAACGTGGCCAAGAGAGTCTCCCTTTTCAAGAAACTTCGGTCTCTCCTCCTCATCCCCACACCAGTCCTAGTGGGGGGAGATTTCAACTGTGCCCTCCGGGATGAGGACCGCAGCAGGCCCAGGAGAGACCGATCCACTACAGAACTTCAGTCCATCATAGACGACTTCCAACTGGTAGACGCCGGTGGCACCTCCCCGCCGACACACACAAGGGTGAGTTCCTCCGGGAATTCTTCCTCCAGGATAGACATGTTCTTGCTCTCGCCAGGTCTGAGGATGGGAACCCTGACCAGCCAGGCGGCCCACTTCTCGGACCACAGGATGTTGACAGTGTCCCTGGAATGGGATGGCCAAACAAGAGCGGGTAGGGGTACCTGGAGGATGAATACATCGATCCTTCAGGACCCAACAGTGGTGCATTCCTTCTCCAGGCGCTACCTGGAGTGGAGGACCCTAAAAGAACTGTTCGACTCCCCGATAGAGTGGTGGGAGATGGTTAAGGCCAGGACAAAGGGCTACTTCGGGTCAGTCGGAAGGAGGAAAGCGGCAGAACAGAGGGCCAGGTTTCAACACCACAACGCGGCCCTCCAACGCCTAAGTCTCCTACAACTGGGTGGTCTGGATGTGGCCCGAGAACTGGCTGAGACCAAACAACACCTTGCCACCCTCTACCGGGAGCAACAACAAAAGAAACAGTTCAGGGAAAAACTCCAGGGCCTGGAGGAGGAGGAGAAATGCACACGCCACTTCTTCCGCAAGGCACGGTCAAAACACAAGCCTATCCTGTCCCTATACGACACCAATGGGGACACCGTGTCAGACAGAGGCAACATCCCGGGGGTGGCAAGAGAGTTCTACGAGAGTCTCTACAACATCAAGACAACCGACGAGACTCTCATGGCCACCTTCCTGGATGGTCTGGACCGGGTCCCCGAGGGTGGTGAGAGTGAGAACCCAGAGCTGACCACGGAGGAGCTCACCCGGGCCGTGCACTCCTTGAATACACACAAGGCCCCTGGACCGGATGGGATCCCAGCAGAGTTCTACAAGACTCTCTGGGATCTCCTCAAGGAGGACTTGGCGGAGGTCTTCAAAGCCGTCTACAGGGAAGGGAGGCTTGGAGAGTCAATGAGACAGAGTACGGTCACACTGATCCCCAAGAAAGGGGACCTCAAGGACCTCCGGAACTGGCGCCCCATCAATCTCCTCCCAGTGGACTATAAAATTATGACAAAAGCCCTCACCCAACGGTTTCAAACCCTCCTCCCCTCAGTTATAGCCCCTGACCAAACCTGTAGCGTCCCCGGTAGGTCCATCAACGACAACCTGCTCCTGGTGAGAGACCTCATCCTGCACTCCCAGGAGCGGAGGTCCCCTTTAGGCCTTCTCAGCCTGGATCAGGAGAAGGCCTTTGACAGGGTTAGCCATGGTTTCCTGCAGAGGGTGCTGAGGGGCATGAACTTCCCCCAGCACCTGCTCAACTGGACCGAACTCTGCTACAACAACATCACGAGCAGAGTTCGGATCAACAACCAGTTGACAGACCCCTTCCCCATCAAAGCTGGAGTACGGCAGGGATGCCCCTTGGCCCCTCTACTGTACGTCATCTACCTGGAGCCGTTCCTACGGAAGATCAGGAGCTCCCCCAACATCATGGGCTACCCTCTACCAGGGGCCCGGGGGGAGAGGCTCAAGGTGGTGGCGTACATGGACGACATTACCATCGTCGGCACAGATAGTCGCTCCATTTCCACAGCAACGAAAGTGGTGGAGGACTACTGTGCAGCCACTGGCGCCCTGATCAATAGGGGTAAGTGTGAGCTGTTTCTGTCGCAGCACTGGCAGGAGAACCTGGCAACCTCCTTCCCTGTAAAGACGGAAAACATTAAGCTGCTGGGGATCACCTACCAGAAAGATGGAGGAGCCTCCGGCAGCTGGAAGGAGACCATCCGCCAGGTCCAAAAGAAGATCTGTGAGTGGAGTGCACGGCCTCTCACAATGACAGGCAAGATCCTGGTCCTGAAGGCTATTGTTCTTCCCATTCTCCTTTACCTGGGCAGGGTGTTTCCCCCAGACAGAGCAGTATCCAAAACCATCGAAAGGATCATGTTTACCTTTGTCTGGGGGAGCCAGATGGAAAAACTAAAACGCACCACCCTGTACAAAACAGTGGAGAATGGGGGGAAAGGGGTCCCAGACATCCTAAACATCATTAGGGCACAGGGACTCTCCAACCTCATCAACAACATCAACAACAAAGATAGGAAAGCCAGGTTCTTTGAAATATACTATGCCACACCCATCCTTCGGACACTCAGGGTGACCGCATCAATAAATCACACTGTGCCCTACAGCTGGGACCCCCCTCCAGTCTACAAGATATGGAGGGACTTTGCCTTCAAGACAGGATTGTCCGCGGCTGGGCTGGCCTCATGGAAATACAAAGACATTATGACCTTCATAAGGTCGAAGGAAACCATTACTCACCCCAAGGCCAGCACAGCCGTGGACTCCAAACAGGTATGGAAAAACATTAATCATAAATGTACTAACAATAAACAAAAAGACATTGCCTGGATGGCTGCTCATGGTTGTCTCCCCACTAGGGAATTCTTGCATAGGCGGCACATCGCAACGACTGATAAATGCCCCCACGGATGCACGGACACAGAACACATTAACCACCTGTTCTGTGAGTGCTCCGTGGCCAGGCGGGTCTGGGCCCTGTTTGTTCCCTCTGTCTCCCTAAACAGCCTGCTGACCCTGCCCCGCTTGACGAGCGAGAACATCCTGTATGGTCCTCCCGGGGGGTGCACAACCCCCCAACTACAACAACAGTGGAGGATCATCAGCGCCGTCAAGCAGGTACTCTGGGAGACGAGGAACATCAGGGTCTATCAGAAACAGAGCGTCCACCTGACAACCCTGAGGAGGAGAATCACCCTCTGCCTCAGGGACCATGCTATTGTTGACTTTAAAAATAACCCGGATCAAGCAAGAGCGGTGTGGGGGGTGGAGAGATGGAAGGACGTCATCCTCTAAACCCCCCCCCATGCCGCGCCGCATCGACCAACCCCCCCCCACCCCGGGCCTACCTCACTACACCACCAGTTCCTGCACTATCACCTTCACCACTGTTCCAGCACAAGCCCTGGTCAGCAGTATCACCATCACAAGGACCAGGAGAGGAGCAGCGCACAACACCAACAGAATATCAACACACACAACCCACAGCCGAACCAGCCGTCTCTGCCAGCACCACCAGCACCAGGATGACCAACACCACTGGGTCACAGGGAAGTACTGATCACCCGCCTGACACCAAAATGCACACTACACAAACCATGCACACCTCCCTTCTCTCACTCCTGTATCTTTTCAGGCACATGTCATATCCAGCTCTGACACCTACCCAGGCTTCCAGACCCAGGAGCAGAGACCGGCGGGAACCACCACGTCACCCCAGCACCAACCCCAGGTTCCAACTCAGCGACCCCAAACCCCCTGTTCCGGGCCCCCCCCCCCCAACTCCAGGCCCCCAGCTACAGGCCCAGTCCCCTACCCGCCAACCCCCAACCCCCAGCCCGGAACAAGCTGAGAAGAGCCAGGGAGCTTTTTCCCTGGATAAGCTGTGTACAGGTTTTTCGCCTCTGCTTGCCTGCCATGCGCCGAGCTCTCTGGGCCTCTCCTCAGGGGCCTCCGGTCGGCCTGCGTGCTCGATCTGCTCCGCCGCTGGGGCGCCTGGTCCGGCTAGCCTCGTGAAGGGCTACAGGAGTCTGAGCCTGGTGGGCTGGGCCGGACGCGCCGGTGGTGGGGCGGGTCGGGTGAGTCGGGTGTGTGGGGTCCCTCGGGGGAGGGAGGTGGGGGAGCCACGGCTTTGCACTGGTGGGCAAACTGGATAGTAGTCGCTCTACAACTAGAGGGCTGCAGGGGAATTTTTTTCCCGGATGCACAGCGAACAGGTTTTTTACCCCTGCCTCCTACCGACACTGGAACCTGGACACTGAACACTGAACACTGAACATTACACTACACTGGACAATACACTGAACACTGAGCACTTTAGTTAGTTTAATGTTGGTTGTTGTTGAATGTAATGTCTTAAATGTCTGATTGTTTGATTAATTGATTGTATACACGGTGTTGCGTTTTTATAAAAACCAATAAAAAACACTGTCTGCTAGTTACAAGTGTCTGAGTCGTTGGTGCGGTCGTTGTTTGTCTGGTTGGGGGTGGTGGCGGGGGGTTCGCAGTTTGGGGTATCTGGATGTTTAGCTGTTGAATGTTTGTTATTTTCCAGTTGTTATGTGTTTTTTCCTTTCCCTGTTGATGTGTGTCTAGTAAGTAATAGTCTCTAATTGTTTTATTGATCATTCTTATGATGATGAGTGGGTGTGTTTCTTGTTTCTGATATAAGCTGATGTTTCTTGTTTGCCATAGTACTTCTTTTATTGTGTTTGTGACCCGCCAAGCATTTTCCTCCTGGCCTGTTCTTGTTCCCCCTGGTGGGCCACAGACAATTCCTTGGAAAGTGATGGTATTTGTGTCTGTTAGATTTCCAATGAGGGGTTGACAGATTGTCCATATTCTCTTTGCAATCCTGCAGTCCCAGACGATGTGTTTTTCTGTTTCTTTGGCTTGGCAACCATAGGTACAGAGTTCTGTTCTTGCTATCCCTCTTTTGTACATTCTAACACGGGTGGGGAGATTGTTAGTTGTTATGGCCCAGGCTATGTCAATTTGTCTGTTCATGAGGCATTTATTGTTTATATTTTTCCATAGTTGTTCTTTTGTTATTGTGTTTGTGTGTTCTGATTTTTCTGGTGTTATATTTTGAGAAATTGTCTTTTTCATGGTCTTGAATGTCCATTCCCTGTCTTTGTGTAGTTTAAACGTTTCCCTTAATGTTTTCCTCAGTCTTTTATAGTGTACTGGTGGATCCCATGAAAGTGGTATTGTGTGGTCGATGTCTTTGATGCCGATGCCTCTTAGGCTCGTCTTGAAATAAAATCTGTTGAGGTAGCTCGCCTTCCTTTCCATTTTTTTACAATTTTGGATGGTGTATGCTAGAGCTTGGGTTTTTATTAGTAGTGGTATATTTGGCACCCCTCTCCCTCCTTTCATTGTTTCCTTCATCATGACCTCTCTCTTCACCAGTTCCTGTTTCCCTCCCCATATAAATCTGAACGTTTCTTGGTTTATTGTTTTTTCTTGTTCTCTGTTTGGTGGGAATATTTTTCCTATGTATGCAAGAATTGGGTATAGTATTGCATTTAGTAGTACAATTTTCCCCTTTGTGGACAACGTCCTTTGCTGCCATCCTCCTATTTTCTTTTTCATTTTTTTGATTGTGTCATCCCAGCTTTCTTGCCCTTGGTTTCTTTCATCAAAGATGATCCCCAGAATTTTTATTTTTGTTCTTACTGGGAAAATGCTTTGTATGTCCGACTGTTTTGGCCAGTTTCTAGACGTATATATTTCACTTTTCTTTTTATTGATGACTGCTCCTGTTGCTTTGCAGTATATGTCCAAAGTTTTTTCTATGTGTTTGGCAGATTGGACAGTTGTACAGATGAGTGTGACGTCGTCCATATATGCTTGTGTCTTTATCTGTTTGTTGTTTGAGCCTGGTAATGTATAGCCTTCTATGTTCTTGTTTTTCCGGATGTTGTTGAGTAATGGCTCTATTGCAAGGGTGTAGAGGATGGCTGACAAAGGGCATCCCTGTCTAACTCCAGATTTTACTTTTATTTCATTTGTTTGTGTGCCATTGACCAATACTGTGCTCGTGATATTATTGTAGATTATTTTTACCCAGTTCTGTATTGTTTTGTTGATGTTTGCTGTTTTTAATACTTCTAGTAGGTAAGCATGATTGACCCTGTCGAAGGCTTTCTCCTGGTCTAAATTGAAAATACAGAATGGGATTGACCTTTCTTCTGCATGGGAGAAGATGTCCCTGATGATGGTGAGATTGTCTGTTGTGGAGCGTCCTGGTGCTCCACAGGTTTGATCTTGCTCAATAACCTCTGGTATTTCTTTTTGTAGTCTGTACATGAGTATTTTGGTGAGAATTTTGTAGTCGGTGCAGAGTAAAGTTATGGGGCGCCAATTTTGAAGGTCTTCTGGGTCTCCTTTCTTGTATAGTAGTGTTATGATTCCTTTTGTCATGGTTGGGCACATCTCTCTTGTGTTATATATGTAATTAAAGACTTTTGTCATGCCATCTTTTATTGGATCCCAGAAGGCTTTGTAAAACTCAACAGGAAGTCCATCTTGACCTGGGGTTTTGCCTTCAGTTAGGCTGTCTATTGCTTTTTTGATTTCCTCTGTTGTAATGGGCAACTCTTCCCCTTCTATTACTTCTCCAGCCACTCTCTCCGTGTCCCGAAGCAGCTCTTCTATCAGCTCTCTGTTTGTGTCTTTTTCAGTGTATAATTCTGTATAGAATTCTGTTACTATGTTTCTAATTTGTTGTGGGTCGTTTTGTTTTGTTCCTTTTTTGTCTTTGATGGAGTCCATCATGTGTTTTTTCTTTTTTATCTTCTGGAAGAAATAAGGTGTGCATTTTTCATTTTGTTCTAGATGTTTGATTCTGCTTTTCACCTGTATCTTTCTCTGTTCTTCTTGGTAAAGGTTTTCTAGTTTGAGTTTTGTTTCTTTTATCTCCTGGGTGAGGTTAAAGCCTTCCAATTGTAGGTTTGACAGCCGTTGCAGTGTTTGGTCCAGTCTTTTCGTCTTCTCCCTTGTGTCTCTTGCCTGTTTTTTGCTTGCCGCTTTCAGGTAGTTTTTTGCTCTGTCTTTAATGTTTTCCCACCAATCTACTGGTGATGGGTATAGGTCTATGAGGGTGGCCCACTCTGTTAGTCTGTTGGTCAGGGCTTCTCTGGTTTTGGTGTTCTTGAGGAGCGTTGTATTCAGCTTCCACACCCCTGGGCCTTTTTCTTCTTGGTTTGTTGCTGGTTGTGTTATTGTTGTTGTTATTTGCCTGTGGTCTGAGTAGAATACTGGTGCAGAGTGTGTGTTTGTTGTCGTGAGGTTTGGGTCTATGAGGATCATATCTATTCTTGAAAAAGACCTTCCATCTGCACTTGTCCAAGTGTGGTGTGGTGTCAGGTCTTTTCCTATGTCTTGGAGGGAAAGGTCTGTGACTAGTTTGTTCAGTTTTCGGCTTGATGCGTCATTTCTTGGGCGGCTTCTGTCCATTTCCCTTCTTGCACAATTAAAGTCACCTATCATGATGGTGGGTATGTTTCCCAGAAGTGCAGGGTACAACTTTTCAAAAAACTGTGTTCTTTCATTTTGATTAGTTGGTGCATATACATTTATTATTTTTGTTGTGTTTTTCCCATGTTTTGCAACTGTTGTTATTAGCCGTCCTGCTTGTATTATTTTTGGCTGTAGTAGTTGGATTGTTGGGTTTTTGCTCAGTATGGCGACTCCATCTGCCCTGGCCGTATTTGAGCCAGACCATATGGAGTCTCCAAGTCCCCATTCTTTTTGGAGGTCTTCATAGTTTTTTCGATATGGGATGTTACATTCTTGAAGACATATTATGTCTGTGTTGAGTGATGCCAAGTGGGAAAAAACTACTCCTCTTTTCTTTTCCCACAAGATGCTCCTGACGTTAATTGTAGTAATCCTGATTGTCATGATGGTGATGAGAATGAGTTTTAGCACTTTACTGTCCATGTGGGTGTTTGCTGTTGACCGGGGAGGTGGTTAGCTGCACTCGTCGTTGTTCATTGGTTTATATCTTTCTTTGCTTCCCTTTGTTTTTTCTGGTCTGGGCTGCTTGGCAGGCAGTTTGGCTTGTCTCTGATGGCCTGGGTAAATGGGTTGCTGTGCTGCTACGACGTGTGGTTTTACAAGTGGGGGCCAGGGTGGTAGGGTGGTAGGTGATTTGTTGGGTATGGGTTTAGCCATCTGGGGTTGTTTTGGGTCTGGGGATGTGTTTTTGTTTGGTTTCTTGCTTCTGGTGGTTGTGGATGGTAATTTTCTTTTAGAGCGTTTCTCCAGACGTCCTCCACTGTTTTCTTGTGTCTCTGTGGGTCCCGGCTCTTGTCCTGGTTCCTCCTCTGGTTCCTCCTCCTCCTCCGACTCATCGTCCTGACTACTGTGTTCCTTCTCTTCTTCCACCACCATGATTGGGTTTGCCGCGATAGGTACCTCTTCTGATTCACTTTTGATTGTTTTTCTTGGTGGCGGTACTGCAGTCAGCCTGGCCCGTCTGTGCGTCTCATCAGCACCCCCCAGTGGTGGTGGCGTTGGTGGCACTGCAGTCAGCCCGGCCTGGTCAACTCCCTCTCTGATCTGACTGCTCTCCTCCTCCATTTCAGAAAATAGTGACTGGGCGTAAGCGTCCCCTGGGATGGTAATTGTGGTTTGCAGGGGGGACACTGGTGATCCCAAGCTCTCCAGTAGCTCCATGGCGTCCTCCGCTAGTTGTTCTTGCCATATTTGTGTCTCCTGTGTCCTCTCTGTTGTCGCCGTGCCAGGGTCAGGGTTTGGGTCAGGGGTTGGGCCATGTTGGTTTGGACCAGTAGGTGTTTGAGTTCCCTCTGTGGCTGGGCCAGGGTTTGGGTCAGGGTTTGGGTCAGGGTTTGGGCCTTGTTGGCTTGGACCAGTAGGTGTTTGTGTTCTTTCTGTGGTTGGGGGTGGTTCCTGTCTTTTCTCGTTTTTATTATACCTTGTTCTATTAGCGTAGGATTCGGGGCAGTTTTTGAACACATGTCCATCTTCATTACATGAATTGCATTTGCGTTCTTTCATACATTGCCTGGTTTCATGTGCTTCACCACAATTCCTGCATCTGATGACTGTGCATTTTGCTGCCAGGTGACCCATTTCCCCACAATTCCTACATACCTTTGGCATTCCGTAGTAGAACAGCTGACCTCTGTTGTTTCCGAGTAGGATGGAGTTTGGCAGGTGTTGGAGCTCCCCGTTCCGACCTCGGCGTAGCCCGATGTTCCACTTCCTTGCTCCGGTCCATACCCCATCAGCATCACGTTGCCACTGTGCCGTGGATTCTATGTCTGCGTGCCTTCCAAGCCAGGTGATGATGTCTTCGTCTGAAACTGTCTCATTGTAAAAAATTACTGTTACAGATTTTTTGTCTTCTTCAGTGATTGGCTCTGTGTGAAATTTTCCAAAAATAAGTCCGTATCTCTCTGTGTCTCTTTTCTTTTGCCAAAATTCTACCAGCAGGTCTGGGTTCTTAAAGCTGATTTCAAAAATGTCACGCATTCCAGGCAGTTTAAAAAGACAGTTCAAGTCATTTGGTGAAAATCCTAGGCCTTTCTGTAAGACTGCTCTGCTAAAATCCAGTCTCTGCATAGGTGTCTCCTCTTCTCCTCTAACATATGTCATTCTCACTACATTGTGTCTTCTAACTCCTTGTCTTGAGTACATCTTGGGTCTTGTGTTTGGGGGGGGGGGGGGTAGCAGAGGGTAGGGTAGATAGGGTGCCTTCAGGGAAGTGAGTGATAGCGGTTGGTGACAGGGTTGTTTTAAGGGGGGGGGGGTTCCACTGTGTGGTACTTTCCTTTACAAGGAGTTGTGTAGGCCTCTCAGGACTCCAACTGTCCTCAGACGATGGTTCTCTGTGTTGGTCTGGGTCCTGGCTCTGGTTGACTGGTCAGGTATCCGGCTCTGCAGAGGGGAAGGAAGGACACCTGAGAGCAAGCAGGGGCACAAGGTGGCCAGAGACCTGAGGTCTTCTATGGCACTTCCCTGTGTCCAGCTCACTCCAGGTGTAGGTGTTATCGCTCTCCCTCCTCCTGGCTCTGGGGTGGTGGTTGCGGGTCCTCTGCTGGCTCTGCACGGCACGGTTGGTCTCTCTGCTCTGGTCTCCAGTCCGTCGCGGGGTCCGGCCTGTTCCGCTCAGAGAGGGTGACTGCCCAGCGGCCGAACTGATCCAGTGGTAGGCGCCAACTGGAAGAGTCGCGGGGCTCCGGCAGCTCCTCTCGGATCCCGGCCTGTTCCGCTCAAAGAAGGGGACTGCCTAGCGGCCGAACTGATCCAGTGGTAGGCGCCAACTGGAAGAGTCGCGGGGCTCCGGCAGCTCCTCTCGGATCCCGGCCTGTTCCGCTCAAAGAGGGGGGGGTGGGTCGGGGGAGCCACCTCCCAGCAGCGGTCAAGCCACCTACTGAGAAGACGTGCTCCCCGACCAAGAATAGAAAAAAAGGAGGGGCATAGAGCCTAGTGAGGAAAAAGGAAAAACCCTAGATCTCTCAAAAAAACACAAAAACCCACACCCCACCGAAGACTAGCTTTAATAGAAGTCTCTAGTGAAGGCGAAAAACTTGTGCGTTTCTTTGAAGAGAAACCAGAGTTTGCTCTTAGCCAAAAGGCCGAGAAGGTTGGAGATTGGAGAGGGGCCTCTTCCAAATGTCTGTGTGAACGGGGGGGTCGGGGGGGGGCGTGGTGGTGGGGGCGGGGGCAGCGTCCACTGGGTTCCACCAGATACTTTTTTTTTCTTGGGCCAGGGGTATGTTCTTCTGCAGGGGTGTGGGCAGGCTTGCTTCTGCGTGCGCAAGGGGTGTGTCGGTTGCCGCCACTGCACTCCCTGAATCGTGTCCACTACCTCCTTTTCTGGATCTGGTCACCTTGGGCTGCTGGCCTTGGTCCACGTCACAGAGTCCAGATCTAGGGGAAAAAGGGAAACCTGAGAGCATGCGGGTACACAGGGCCGCTGGAGATTTTACGTCTGCCAGCCACTCTCCTGTGTCCCGCATGCTCCACTCCTTTTCTCGGTTCCTTTCCTCTGGGTCGAGGAGGTCTGTGCTGTGCTGCTCCACTCCGTGTGCAGACCCTCTGCTCTCGCCTCCCTGCGTTGTTTCCTGGCCCGGCCGGTCCCCTGGTCTCTTAGGCTCTGGCTGTTGCCCTTCGTGTCTACTGCAAGGTCTGGACCTAGAGGATGGAAGAAAACCTGAGAGCATGCAGGTACACTGGGTATCTGGAGTCTTTAGTAGAAGGCGAAAGGCTTGTGCGTTTTTTTGAAGAGAAACCAGAGTTTGTTCTTAGCCAAAAGGCCGAGAAGCAATAACTCATAAATTGAACCGTGCCCACCACCGCCGCCATTCAGGTCAAAGTGTGAAAGCTGTGTTGACCTTCTTCTTCTTCTTCTTCTTCTTCTTCTTCTTCTTCTTCTTGTATCCGTGTTTCAAGGTAAGTCAGGTGGGGGTCGAAGAAGAAGAAGAAGAAGAAGAAGAAGAAGAAGACATTGAAGACATCTTAGACATTCTAAGGTTTAAACCAGACATTCTAAGGTTTAAACCAGACATTGTAAGATTTAAACCAGACATTCTAAGGTTTAAACCAGACATTCTAAGGTTCAAACCAGACATTCTAAGGTTTAAACCAGACATTCTAAGATTCAAACCAGACATTCTAAGGTTCAAACCAGACATTCTAAGGTTTAAACCAGACATGCTAATGTTCAAACCAGACATTCTAAGGTTTAAACCAGACATTCTAAGATTCAAACCAGACATTCTAAGGTTCAAACCAGACATTCTAAGGTTTAAACCAGACATTCTAAGATTTAAACCAGACATTCTAAGGTTTAAACCAGACATTCTAAGATTTAAACCAGACATTCTAAGGTTTAAACCAGACATTCTAAGGTTTAAACCAGACATTCTAAGATTCAAACCAGACATTCAAAGGTTTAAACCAGACATTCTAAGATTCAAACCAGACATTCTAAGATTTAAACCAGACATTCTAAGGTTTAAACCAGACATTCTCAGGTTTAAACCAGACATTCTAAGATTCAAACCAGACATTCAAAGGTTTAAACCAGACATTCTAAGATTCAAACCAGACATTCTAAGATTTAAACCAGACATTTTTTTCTTCTTCTTCTTCTTCTTCTTCTTCTTCTTCTTCTTCCCCCACCTGACTTACCTTGAAACACGGATATGGGCTCAGCTAGACGCAGAGCCTGCCAAAAATAGCTTGAACTCGTAAGTGTTCCTCTCCACGGAAGTCTTTAGTAAAAGGCGAAAGGCTTGTGCGTTTTTTTGAAGAGAAACCAGAGTTTGTTCTTAGCCAAAAGGCCGAGAAGCAATAACTCATAAATTGAACCGTGCCCACCACCGCCGCCATTCAGGTCAAAGTGTGAACGCTGTGTTGACCTTCTTCTTCTTCTTCTTCTTCTTCTTCTTCTTGTATCCGTGTTTCAAGGTAAGTCAGGTGGGGGTCGAAGAAGAAGAAGAAGAAGAAGACATTGAAGACATCTTAGACATTCTAAGGTTTAAACCAGACATTCTAAGGTTTAAACCAGACATTCTAAGATTTAAACCAGACATTCTAAGGTTTAAACCAGACATTCTAAGGTTCAAACCAGACATTCTAAGGTTTAAACCAGACATTCTAAGATTCAAACCAGACATTCTAAGGTTCAAACCAGACATTCTAAGGTTTAAACCAGACATGCTAATGTTCAAACCAGACATTCTAAGGTTTAAACCAGACATTCTAAGATTCAAACCAGACATTCTAAGGTTCAAACCAGACATTCTAAGGTTTAAACCAGACATTCTAAGATTTAAACCAGACATTCTAAGGTTTAAACCAGACATTCTAAGGTTTAAACCAGACATTCTAAGATTCAAACCAGACATTCAAAGGTTTAAACCAGACATTCTAAGATTCAAACCAGACATTCTAAGATTTAAACCAGACATTTTTTTCTTCTTCTTCTTCTTCTTCTTCTTCCCCCACCTGACTTACCTTGAAACACGGATATGGGCTCAGCTAGACGCAGAGCCTGCCAAAAATAGCTTGAACTCGTAAGTGTTCCTCTCCACGGAAGTCTTTAGTAAAAGGCGAAAGGCTTGTGCGTTTTTTTGAAGAGAAACCAGAGTTTGTTCTTAGCCAAAAGGCCGAGAAGCAATAACTCATAAATTGAACCGTGCCCACCACCGCCGCCATTCAGGTCAAAGTGTGAAAGCTGTGTTGACCTTCTTCTTCTTCTTCTTCTTCTTCTTCTTCTTCTTGTATCCGTGTTTCAAGGTAAGTCAGGTGGGGGTCGAAGAAGAAGAAGAAGAAGAAGAAGAAGAAGAAGAAGAAGAAGACATTGAAGACATCTTAGACATTCTAAGGTTTAAACCAGACATTCTAAGATTTAAACCAGACATTCTAAGGTTTAAACCAGACATTCTAAGGTTCAAACCAGACATTCTAAGGTTTAAACCAGACATTCTAAGATTCAAACCAGACATTCTAAGGTTCAAACCAGACATTCTAAGGTTTAAACCAGACATGCTAATGTTCAAACCAGACATTCTAAGGTTTAAACCAGACATTCTAAGATTCAAACCAGACATTCTAAGGTTCAAACCAGACATTCTAAGGTTTAAACCAGACATTCTAAGATTTAAACCAGACATTCTAAGGTTTAAACCAGACATTCTAAGGTTTAAACCAGACATTCTAAGATTCAAACCAGACATTCAAAGGTTTAAACCAGACATTCTAAGATTCAAACCAGACATTCTAAGATTTAAACCAGACATTCTAAGGTTTAAACCAGACATTCTCAGGTTTAAACCAGACATTCTAAGATTCAAACCAGACATTCAAAGGTTTAAACCAGACATTCTAAGATTCAAACCAGACATTCTAAGATTTAAACCAGACATTTTTTTCTTCTTCTTCTTCTTCTTCTTCTTCTTCTTCTTCTTCCCCCACCTGACTTACCTTGAAACACGGATATGGGCTCAGCTAGACGCAGAGCCTGCCAAAAATAGCTTGAACTCGTAAGTGTTCCTCTCCACGGAAGTCTTTAGTAAAAGGCGAAAGGCTTGTGCGTTTTTTTGAAGAGAAACCAGAGTTTGTTCTTAGCCAAAAGGCCGAGAAGCAATAACTCATAAATTGAACCGTGCCCACCACCGCCGCCATTCAGGTCAAAGTGTGAACGCTGTGTTGACCTTCTTCTTCTTCTTCTTCTTCTTCTTCTTGTATCCGTGTTTCAAGGTAAGTCAGGTGGGGGTCGAAGAAGAAGAAGAAGACATTGAAGACATCTTAGACATTCTAAGGTTTAAACCAGACATTCTAAGGTTTAAACCAGACATTCTAAGATTTAAACCAGACATTCTAAGGTTTAAACCAGACATTCTAAGGTTCAAACCAGACATTCTAAGGTTTAAACCAGACATTCTAAGATTCAAACCAGACATTCTAAGGTTCAAACCAGACATTCTAAGGTTTAAACCAGACATGCTAATGTTCAAACCAGACATTCTAAGGTTTAAACCAGACATTCTAAGATTCAAACCAGACATTCTAAGGTTCAAACCAGACATTCTAAGGTTTAAACCAGACATTCTAAGATTTAAACCAGACATTCTAAGGTTTAAACCAGACATTCTAAGGTTTAAACCAGACATTCTAAGATTCAAACCAGACATTCAAAGGTTTAAACCAGACATTCTAAGATTCAAACCAGACATTCTAAGATTTAAACCAGACATTTTTTTTCTTCTTCTTCTTCTTCTTCTTCTTCCCCCACCTGACTTACCTTGAAACACGGATATGGGCTCAGCTAGACGCAGAGCCTGCCAAAAATAGCTTGAACTCGTAAGTGTTCCTCTCCACGGAAGTCTTTAGTAAAAGGCGAAAGGCTTGTGCGTTTTTTTGAAGAGAAACCAGAGTTTGTTCTTAGCCAAAAGGCCGAGAAGCAATAACTCATAAATTGAACCGTGCCCACCACCGCCGCCATTCAGGTCAAAGTGTGAAAGCTGTGTTGACCTTCTTCTTCTTCTTCTTCTTCTTCTTCTTCTTGTATCCGTGTTTCAAGGTAAGTCAGGTGGGGGTCGAAGAAGAAGAAGAAGAAGAAGAAGAAGAAGAAGACATTGAAGACATCTTAGACATTCTAAGGTTTAAACCAGACATTCTAAGGTTTAAACCAGACATTCTAAGATTTAAACCAGACATTCTAAGGTTTAAACCAGACATTCTAAGGTTCAAACCAGACATTCTAAGGTTTAAACCAGACATTCTAAGATTCAAACCAGACATTCTAAGGTTCAAACCAGACATTCTAAGGTTTAAACCAGACATGCTAATGTTCAAACCAGACATTCTAAGGTTTAAACCAGACATTCTAAGATTCAAACCAGACATTCTAAGGTTCAAACCAGACATTCTAAGGTTTAAACCAGACATTCTAAGATTTAAACCAGACATTCTAAGGTTTAAACCAGACATTCTAAGGTTTAAACCAGACATTCTAAGATTCAAACCAGACATTCAAAGGTTTAAACCAGACATTCTAAGATTCAAACCAGACATTCTAAGATTTAAACCAGACATTCTAAGGTTTAAACCAGACATTCTAAGGTTTAAACCAGACATTCTAAGATTCAAACCAGACATTCAAAGGTTTAAACCAGACATTCTAAGATTCAAACCAGACATTCTAAGATTTAAACCAGACATTTTTTTCTTCTTCTTCTTCTTCTTCTTCTTCTTCTTCTTCTTCTTCTTCTTCTTCTTCTTCTTCTTCTTCTTCTTCTTCTTCTTCTTCTTCTTCTTCTTCTTCTTCTTCTTCTTCTTCTTCTTCTTCTTCTTCTTCTTCTTCTTCTTCTTCTTCTTCTTCTTCTTCTTCTTCTTCTTCTTCTTCTTCTTCTTCTTCTTCTTCTTCTTCTTCTTCTTCTTCTTCTTCTTCTTCTTCTTCTTCTTCTTCTTCTTCTTCTTCTTCTTCTTCTTCTTCTTCTTCTTCTTCTTCTTCTTCTTCTTCTTCTTCTTCTTCTTCTTCTTCTTCTTCTTCTTCTTCTTCTTCTTCTTCTACCTGACTTACCTTGAAACACGGATATGGGCTCAGCTAGACGCAGAGCCTGCCAAAAATAGCTTGAACTCGTAAGTGTTCCTCTCCACGGAAGTCTTTAGTAAAAGGCGAAAGGCTTGTGCGTTTTTTTGAAGAGAAACCAGAGTTTGTTCTTAGCCAAAAGGCCGAGAAGCAATAACTCATAAATTGAACCGTGCCCACCACCGCCGCCATTCAGGTCAAAGTGTGAAAGCTGTGTTGACCTTCTTCTTCTTCTTCTTCTTCTTCTTCTTGTATCCGTGTTTCAAGGTAAGTCAGGTGGGGGTCGAAGAAGAAGAAGAAGAAGAAGAAGACATTGAAGACATCTTAGACATTCTAAGGTTTAAACCAGACATTCTAAGGTTTAAACCAGACATTCTAAGATTTAAACCAGACATTCTAAGGTTTAAACCAGACATTCTAAGGTTTAAACCAGACATTCTAAGATTCAAACCAGACATTCTAAGATTTAAACCAGACATTTTTTTCTTCTTCTTCTTCTTCTTCTTCTTCTTCTTCTTCTTCTTCTTCTTCTTCTTCTTCTTCTTCTTCTTCTTCTTCTTCTTCTTCTTCTTCTTCTTCTTCTTCTTCTTCTTCTTCTTCTTCTTCTTCTTCTTCTTCTTCTTCTTCTTCTTCTTCTTCTTCTTCTTCTTCTTCTTCTTCTTCTTCTTCTTCTTCTTCTTCTTCTTCTTCTTCTTCTTCTTCTTCTTCTTCTTCTTCTTCTTCTTCTTCTTCTTCTTCTTCTTCTTCTTCTTCTTCTTCTTCTTCTTCTTCTTCTTCTTCTTCTTCTTCTTCTTCTTCTTCTTCTTCTTCTTCTTCTTCTTCTTCTTCTTCCCCCACCTGACTTACCTTGAAACACGGATATGGGCTCAGCTAGACGCAGAGCCTGCCAAAAATAGCTTGAACTCGTAAGTGTTCCTCTCCACGGAAGTCTTTAGTAAAAGGCGAAAGGCTTGTGCGTTTTTTTGAAGAGAAACCAGAGTTTGTTCTTAGCCAAAAGGCCGAGAAGCAATAACTCATAAATTGAACCGTGCCCACCACCGCCGCCATTCAGGTCAAAGTGTGAACGCTGTGTTGACCTTCTTCTTCTTCTTCTTCTTCTTCTTCTTCTTGTATCCGTGTTTCAAGGTAAGTCAGGTGGGGGTCGAAGAAGAAGAAGAAGAAGAAGAAGAAGACATTGAAGACATCTTAGACATTCTAAGGTTTAAACCAGACATTCTAAGGTTTAAACCAGACATTCTAAGATTTAAACCAGACATTCTAAGGTTTAAACCAGACATTCTAAGGTTCAAACCAGACATTCTAAGGTTTAAACCAGACATTCTAAGATTCAAACCAGACATTCTAAGGTTCAAACCAGACATTCTAAGGTTTAAACCAGACATGCTAATGTTCAAACCAGACATTCTAAGGTTTAAACCAGACATTCTAAGATTCAAACCAGACATTCTAAGGTTCAAACCAGACATTCTAAGGTTTAAACCAGACATTCTAAGATTCAAACCAGACATTCAAAGGTTTAAACCAGACATTCTAAGATTCAAACCAGACATTCTAAGATTTAAACCAGACATTTTTTTCTTCTTCTTCTTCTTCTTCTTCCCCCACCTGACTTACCTTGAAACACGGATATGGGCTCAGCTAGACGCAGAGCCTGCCAAAAATAGCTTGAACTCGTAAGTGTTCCTCTCCACGGAAGTCTTTAGTAAAAGGCGAAAGGCTTGTGCGTTTTTTTGAAGAGAAACCAGAGTTTGTTCTTAGCCAAAAGGCCGAGAAGCAATAACTCATAAATTGAACCGTGCCCACCACCGCCGCCATTCAGGTCAAAGTGTGAAAGCTGTGTTGACCTTCTTCTTCTTCTTCTTCTTCTTCTTCTTCTTCTTCTTGTATCCGTGTTTCAAGGTAAGTCAGGTGGGGGTCGAAGAAGAAGAAGAAGAAGAAGAAGAAGAAGAAGACATTGAAGACATCTTAGACATTCTAAGGTTTAAACCAGACATTCTAAGGTTTAAACCAGACATTCTAAGATTTAAACCAGACATTCTAAGGTTTAAACCAGACATTCTAAGGTTCAAACCAGACATTCTAAGGTTTAAACCAGACATTCTAAGATTCAAACCAGACATTCTAAGGTTCAAACCAGACATTCTAAGGTTTAAACCAGACATGCTAATGTTCAAACCAGACATTCTAAGGTTTAAACCAGACATTCTAAGATTCAAACCAGACATTCTAAGGTTCAAACCAGACATTCTAAGGTTTAAACCAGACATTCTAAGATTTAAACCAGACATTCTAAGGTTTAAACCAGACATTCTAAGGTTTAAACCAGACATTCTAAGATTCAAACCAGACATTCAAAGGTTTAAACCAGACATTCTAAGATTCAAACCAGACATTCTAAGATTTAAACCAGACATTTTTTTCTTCTTCTTCTTCTTCTTCTTCTTCTTCCCCCACCTGACTTACCTTGAAACACGGATATGGGCTCAGCTAGACGCAGAGCCTGCCAAAAATAGCTTGAACTCGTAAGTGTTCCTCTCCACGGAAGTCTTTAGTAAAAGGTGTTTTTTATTGGTTTTTATAAAAACGCAACACCGTGTATACAATCAATTAATCAAACAATCAGACATTTAAGACATTACATTCAACAACAACCAACATTAAACTAACTAAAGTGCTCAGTGTATTGTCCAGTGTAGTGTAATGTTCAGTGTTCAGTGTCCAGGTTCCAGTGTCGGTAGGAGGCAGGGGTAAAAAACCTGTTCGCTGTGCATCCGGGAAAAAATTCCCCTGCAGCCCTCTAGTTGTAGAGCGACTACTATCCAGTTTGCCCACCAGTGCAAAGCCGTGGCTCCCCCACCTCCCTCCCCCGAGGGACCCCACACACCCGACTCACCCGACCCACCACCGGCGCGTCCGGCCCAGCCCACCAGGCTCAGACTCCTGTAGCCCTTCACGAGGCTAGCCGGACCAGGTGCCCCAGCGGCGGAGCAGATCGAGCACGCAGGCCGACCGGAGGCCCCTGAGGAGAGGCCCAGAGAGCTCGGCGCATGGCAGGCAAGCAGAGGCGAAAAACCTGTACACAGCTTATCCAGGGAAAAAGCTCCCTGGCTCTTCTCAGCTTGTTCCGGGCTGGGGGTTGGGGGTTGGCGGGTAGGGGACTGGGCCTGTAGCTGGGGGCCTGGAGTTGGGGGGGGGGGCCCGGAACAGGGGGTTTGGGGTCGCTGAGTTGGAACCTGGGGTTGGTGCTGGGGTGACGTGGTGGTTCCCGCCGGTCTCTGCTCCTGGGTCTGGAAGCCTGGGTAGGTGTCAGAGCTGGATATGACATGTGCCTGAAAAGATACAGGAGTGAGAGAAGGGAGGTGTGCATGGTTTGTGTAGTGTGCATTTTGGTGTCAGGCGGGTGATCAGTACTTCCCTGTGACCCAGTGGTGTTGGTCATCCTGGTGCTGGTGGTGCTGGCAGAGACGGCTGGTTCGGCTGTGGGTTGTGTGTGTTGATATTCTGGTGAGAGTAGGAAGTGGGTCAGTGCTGTGTACATGTGTAGGTGGTGGAAGGTGCAGTAAACTTCCCTGTTGGTGTTGTGCGCTGCTCCTCTCCTGGTCCTTGTGATGGTGATACTGCTGACCAGGGCTTGTGCTGGAACAGTGGTGAAGGTGATAGTGCAGGAACTGGTGGTGTAGTGAGGTAGGCCCGGGGTGGGGGGGGGTTGGTCGATGCGGCGCGGCATGGGGGGGGGTTTAGAGGATGACGTCCTTCCATCTCTCCACCCCCCACACCGCTCTTGCTTGATCCGGGTTATTTTTAAAGTCAACAATAGCATGGTCCCTGAGGCAGAGGGTGATTCTCCTCCTCAGGGTTGTCAGGTGGACGCTCTGTTTCTGATAGACCCTGATGTTCCTCGTCTCCCAGAGTACCTGCTTGACGGCGCTGATGATCCTCCACTGTTGTTGTAGTTGGGGGGTTGTGCACCCCCCGGGAGGACCATACAGGATGTTATCGCCCGTCAAGCGGGGCAGGGTCAGCAGGCTGTTTAGGGAGACAGAGGGAACAAACAGGGCCCAGACCCGCCTGGCCACGGAGCACTCACAGAACAGGTGGTTAATGTGTTCTGTGTCCGTGCATCCGTGGGGGCATTTATCAGTCGTTGCGATGTGCCGCCTATGCAAGAATTCCCTAGTGGGGAGACAACCATGAGCAGCCATCCAGGCAATGTCTTTTTGTTTATTGTTAGTACATTTATGATTAATGTTTTTCCATACCTGTTTGGAGTCCACGGCTGTGCTGGCCTTGGGGTGAGTAATGGTTTCCTTCGACCTTATGAAGGTCATAATGTCTTTGTATTTCCATGAGGCCAGCCCAGCCGCGGACAATCCTGTCTTGAAGGCAAAGTCCCTCCATATCTTGTAGACAGGAGGGGGGTCCCAGCTGTAGGGCACAGTGTGATTTATTGATGCGGTCACCCTGAGTGTCCGGAGGATGGGTGTGGCATAGTATATTTCAAAGAACCTGGCTTTCCTATCTTTGTTGTTGATGTTGTTGATGAGGTTGGAGAGTCCCTGTGCCCTAATGATGTTTAGGATGTCTGGGACCCCTTTCCCCCCATTCTCCACTGTTTTGTACAGGGTGGTGCGTTTTAGTTTTTCCATCTGGCTCCCCCAGACAAAGGTAAACATGATCCTTTCGATGGTTTTGGATACTGCTCTGTCTGGGGGAAACACCCTGCCCAGGTAAAGGAGAATGGGAAGAACAATAGCCTTCAGGACCAGGATCTTGCCTGTCATTGTGAGAGGCCGTGCACTCCACTCACAGATCTTCTTTTGGACCTGGCGGATGGTCTCCTTCCAGCTGCCGGAGGCTCCTCCATCTTTCTGGTAGGTGATCCCCAGCAGCTTAATGTTTTCCGTCTTTACAGGGAAGGAGGTTGCCAGGTTCTCCTGCCAGTGCTGCGACAGAAACAGCTCACACTTACCCCTATTGATCAGGGCGCCAGTGGCTGCACAGTAGTCCTCCACCACTTTCGTTGCTGTGGAAATGGAGCGACTATCTGTGCAGACGATGGTAATGTCGTCCATGTACGCCACCACCTTGAGCCTCTCCCCCCGGGCCCCTGGTAGAGGGTAGCCCATGATGTTGGGGGAGCTCCTGATCTTCCGTAGGAACGGCTCCAGGTAGATGACGTACAGTAGAGGGGCCAAGGGGCATCCCTGCCGTACTCCAGCTTTGATGGGGAAGGGGTCTGTCAACTGGTTGTTGATCCGAACTCTGCTCGTGATGTTGTTGTAGCAGAGTTCGGTCCAGTTGAGCAGGTGCTGGGGGAAGTTCATGCCCCTCAGCACCCTCTGCAGGAAACCATGGCTAACCCTGTCAAAGGCCTTCTCCTGATCCAGGCTGAGAAGGCCTAAAGGGGACCTCCGCTCCTGGGAGTGCAGGATGAGGTCTCTCACCAGGAGCAGGTTGTCGTTGATGGACCTACCGGGGACGCTACAGGTTTGGTCAGGGGCTATAACTGAGGGGAGGAGGGTTTGAAACCGTTGGGTGAGGGCTTTTGTCATAATTTTATAGTCCACTGGGAGGAGATTGATGGGGCGCCAGTTCCGGAGGTCCTTGAGGTCCCCTTTCTTGGGGATCAGTGTGACCGTACTCTGTCTCATTGACTCTCCAAGCCTCCCTTCCCTGTAGACGGCTTTGAAGACCTCCGCCAAGTCCTCCTTGAGGAGATCCCAGAGAGTCTTGTAGAACTCTGCTGGGATCCCATCCGGTCCAGGGGCCTTGTGTGTATTCAAGGAGTGCACGGCCCGGGTGAGCTCCTCCGTGGTCAGCTCTGGGTTCTCACTCTCACCACCCTCGGGGACCCGGTCCAGACCATCCAGGAAGGTGGCCATGAGAGTCTCGTCGGTTGTCTTGATGTTGTAGAGACTCTCGTAGAACTCTCTTGCCACCCCCGGGATGTTGCCTCTGTCTGACACGGTGTCCCCATTGGTGTCGTATAGGGACAGGATAGGCTTGTGTTTTGACCGTGCCTTGCGGAAGAAGTGGCGTGTGCATTTCTCCTCCTCCTCCAGGCCCTGGAGTTTTTCCCTGAACTGTTTCTTTTGTTGTTGCTCCCGGTAGAGGGTGGCAAGGTGTTGTTTGGTCTCAGCCAGTTCTCGGGCCACATCCAGACCACCCAGTTGTAGGAGACTTAGGCGTTGGAGGGCCGCGTTGTGGTGTTGAAACCTGGCCCTCTGTTCTGCCGCTTTCCTCCTTCCGACTGACCCGAAGTAGCCCTTTGTCCTGGCCTTAACCATCTCCCACCACTCTATCGGGGAGTCGAACAGTTCTTTTAGGGTCCTCCACTCCAGGTAGCGCCTGGAGAAGGAATGCACCACTGTTGGGTCCTGAAGGATCGATGTATTCATCCTCCAGGTACCCCTACCCGCTCTTGTTTGGCCATCCCATTCCAGGGACACTGTCAACATCCTGTGGTCCGAGAAGTGGGCCGCCTGGCTGGTCAGGGTTCCCATCCTCAGACCTGGCGAGAGCAAGAACATGTCTATCCTGGAGGAAGAATTCCCGGAGGAACTCACCCTTGTGTGTGTCGGCGGGGAGGTGCCACCGGCGTCTACCAGTTGGAAGTCGTCTATGATGGACTGAAGTTCTGTAGTGGATCGGTCTCTCCTGGGCCTGCTGCGGTCCTCATCCCGGAGGGCACAGTTGAAATCTCCCCCCACTAGGACTGGTGTGGGGATGAGGAGGAGAGACCGAAGTTTCTTGAAAAGGGAGACTCTCTTGGCCACGTTGGTTGGGCCGTACACATTGATGACCCTCAGCGGCGAACCCTGGATCTCTAGGTCCAGAACCAGGATTCGCCCGCTCTCTACAACCTCCCCCTTTTTGGTCTGCAGAAAAGGGTTGGCCACCAAAATGCCGACCCCATCAGCTCTATCAATGTTTGAGCCTGACCAGAGAGAGTCCCCCCGTGTCCATTCCTCCTCCAGGGTGGCGTCCATCTCCTTGAATGGGATGGCGCACTCCTGGAGGATATACATGTCTGACTGATGTTGGGTGATGTACTGGTAGACGACCTCCCGTTTGTCTGGTTGCCGGAGGCTTCTGGTGTTGAGAGATGAGATTGTTATCCTCATGGTTCTTGGATTTGGTTTGTTCCAATTTTTGCTAAGCTATTGCACATGAGGTTGAGGCCCTCCAATGGGTCGTTGGGGGCCAGATAGTGTGGTACCTCCCCTTGGCTGCTCATGGTGTGGGGGTTGTCTCCCCTCTGACTGCCTGGTGGCCCCCTCATCTGTGTTGTTGATGAGGTGATTTTCGGTGGCCCGTACGGTCCGGTGAGCATGGACTGGGGGTGGCTGGTGGGCTGTGCAGGGTGAGGAGCATGTGATGACTGGAGAGAGGAAGAGGGTGGGGAGGAGGGTTTGGGGGGGGGAGCCGGCTTACCTGTATGGCGTTGGGGTTTGGGTTCTGGAGTAGTCTTTTTGTCTGGTTTTTTCCGGATTGCCTTTTTTTGTGGTCTTTTGCGTTTTGGTTGAGCCAAGCTCCAGTCATTTTCACTGTCTGATTGGGAGGGGAGGTGGATCTGCGGTGTGCTGCTGGTGGCTATCTCAATAGAGGCCGGCTCCCCCTTCATGGTGTTTTTGCAGGGGGTGGAGGTGGCCATGGGGTTTAGGAGGGGGTGGGTGTTGAGGTTGTCTGTAGGGGGTGCTGGGACGGTTGGTTCCTCTCCTTCTCCTTCTCCGTCGCTCGAGCTCTGATCGTCCCCTCCATCGCTCGGGCGCCGGTCCTCCTCCGTCTCTCCCTTCTCTTCCTCCATGTTGGGTGTGGGTTGGGGTGTGGGTTGGGGTGGGGGTTGGGGTGGGGGTTGGGGTGGGGGTGGGGGTGTGGGTTGGGGTGGGGGTGGGGGTTGGGGTGGTGGTTGGTTGGATTTATAGCCCCCGGCTCTACTTGCATAGGAACTTGGGCAGTCACGGTAAAGATGCCCCTGTCCCCCGCACAGGTTGCAAGGTCTGGTCGTGGTGCACTCCGACGTCGGGTGGTCTTGGCGGCAGATTTTACATACCACGGTCTTGCAGGCCGCTGCCAGATGGCCCAATTGGCCGCAGTTCCTGCAGAGCTTCGGCATAGCGTAGTAGTAGACGGAGCCCCTGTTGTTCCCCAGGTTGATGGTGCTGGGGATATGTTGGACTCCGCCTATCCCCTCCGGGTCCGGACGGAGTTGCACCAGCCATTTCTTGGCCCCCGTCCACACTCCGTCTTCATCCAGGACCATCCGGGCCCCCGATTTAAGGGTGGCATGACGGTGTAGCCACACCTCAATATCATATTCCTGAATCACCTCATTGTGGAATTGAATTGTGACCACTTTTGATTCTAAATCCGTTAGTGGGTGGGCTGTAAAACGGTTAAGTGGGGGTTTGTGTTCATTAATTCTATGAAAGGTCCAGAATTCCTCTAACAGTTGGGGGGTTTTAAAGCTAACTTCAAAACATTCATTCGGCCCAGGGGGCTTCACCAGGCAGTTTAGATCAGACGGCACAAAGCCCATACCTCTCTGTAGAACCGCCCTGCTGAATTCCAGGCGGGTCATCGTTGTTACTGGTCTGGCAGTCTTCTGTTGGGGGGCTCCATCCATGGCAGCCTCCTCAGTTGGGTTGAGCGTCAACCTGACGGCGTTGTAGCGCCGCATCGCTCCGGGGTTCATCGTTGGAGTGGGGTGGGGGGGGTGGGGGATCAGGGAGGAAGGAGGGAGAGGAATAGGGTTAGGGGGAGGTTGTAGATAATTTTTGGGGGGGGGGAATAGGGTACTTGCCGTTAGGTTAGGGGTGTTGTTCCTCTCAGGTCCTCACGGCAGATTTTGGACTCTGGCTTGGGTCTGGAACTGGGTTCCCGTCTGGGGACAAAAGAGGGACACCTGAGAGCGAGTGGGGACACCAGGTGGCCAAAGACCTACGGTCTTGAAAGCACTCCCCTGTGTCCCTCTCGCTCCTAGCTTAGATGTTATAGTTGTCCTCCCTCCTGGTCTGGTTGGGGTCCACTGGCTCAGCTGGGTCGGCTGGTGGGTGTTGGGCCCTCTCTCACCTCTGGCGTGCTTGGGAGAGTCGAGGTCTTCGGAAGCTCCTCTCGGGGTCCGGCCTTTCCGCTCTTTTGAGGGGGGCTGCCCAGGGGCCGAACTCGTGCTCCAGTGGCGGGCAGGCCACCTACTGAAAGAGTCGCGGTCTTTGGAAGCTCCTCTCGGGGTCCGGCCTGTCCGCTCTTTGGAGGGGGGGCTGCCCAGGGGCCGAACTCGTGCTCCAGTGGCTCCAGTGGCGGGCAGGCCACCTACTGGTCACCTACTGGAAGAGTCGCGGTCTTTGGAAGCTCCTCTCGGGGTCCGGCCTTTCCGCTCTTTGGAGGGGGGCTGCCCAGGGGCCGAACTCGTGCTCCAGTGGCTCCAGTGGCGGGCAGGCCACCTACTGGTCACCTACTGGAAGAGTCGCGGTCTTTGGAAGCTCCTCTCGGGGTCCGGCCTTTCCGCTCTTTGGAGGGGGGCTGCCCAGCGGCCGAACTGCCCCAGTGGTGAAAAGGCCACCTACTGGAAGAGTCGCGGGTCTCCGGCAGCTCTTCTCGGATCCCGGCCTGTTCCGCTCAAAGAGGGGGGGTGGGTCGGGGGAGCCACCTCCCAGCAGCGGACAAGCCACCTACTGAGAAGACGTGCTCCCCGACCAAGAATAGAAAAAAAGGAGGGGCATAGAGCCTAGTGAGGAAAAAGGAAAAACCCTAGATTTCTCAAAAAAAACACAAAAACCCACACCCCACCGGAGACTAGCTTTAATAGAAGTCTTTAGTAAAAGGTGTTTTTTATTGGTTTTTATAAAAACACAACACCGTATATACAATCAATTAATCAAACAATCAGACATTTAAGACATTACATTCAACAACAACCAACATTAAACTAACTAAAGTGCTCAGTGTTCAGTGTATTGTCCAGTGTAGTGTAATGTTCAGTGTTCAGTGTTCAGTGTCCAGGTTCCAGTGTCGGTAGGAGGCAGGGGTAAAAAACCTGTTCGCTGTGCATCCGGGAAAAAAATTCCCCTGCAGCCCTCTAGTTGTAGAGCGACTACTATCCAGTTTGCCCACCAGTGCAAAGCCGTGGCTCCCCCACCTCCCTCCCCCGAGGGACCCCACACACCCGACTCACCCGACCCGCCCCACCACCGGCGCATCCGGCCCAGCCCACCAGGCTCAGACTCCTGTAGCCCTTCACGAGGCTAGCCGGACCAGGCGCCCCAGCGGCGGAGCAGATCGAGCACGCAGGCCGACCGGAGGCCCCTGAGGAGAGGCCCAGAGAGCTCGGCGCATGGCAGGCAAGCAGAGGCGAAAAACCTGTACACAGCTTATCCAGGGAAAAAGCTCCCTGGCTCTTCTCAGCTTGTTCCGGGCTGGGGGTTGGGGGTTGGCGGGTAGGGGACTGGGCCTGTAGCTGGGGGCCTGGAGTTGGGGGGGGGTGGCCCGGAACAGGGGGTTTGGGGTCGCTGAGTTGGAACCTGGGGTTGGTGCTGGGGTGACGTGGTGGTTCCCGCCGGTCTCTGCTCCTGGGTCTGGAAGCCTGGGTAGGTGTCAGAGCTGGATATGACATGTGCCTGAAAAGATACAGGAGTGAGAGAAGGGAGGTGTGCATGGTTTGTGTAGTGTGCATTTTGGTGTCAGGCGGGTGATCAGTACTTCCCTGTGACCCAGTGGTGTTGGTCATCCTGGTGCTGGTGGTGCTGGCAGAGACGGCTGGTTCGGCTGTGGGTTGTGTGTGGTGATATTCTGGTGAGGGTAGGAAGTGGGTCAGTGCTGTGTACATGTGTAGGTGGTGGAAGGTGCAGTAAACTTCCCTGTTGGTGTTGTGCGCTGCTCCTCTCCTGGTCCTTGTGATGGTGATACTGCTGACCAGGGCTTGTGCTGGAACGGTGGTGAAGGTGATAGTGCAGGAACTGGTGGTGTAGTGAGGTAGGCCCGGGGTGGGGGGGGGTTGGGCGATGCGGCGCGGCATGGGGGGGGGATTTAGAGGATGACGTCCTTCCATCTCTCCACCCCCCACACCGCTCTTGCTTGATCCGGGTTATTTTTAAAGTCAACAATAGCATGGTCCCTGAGGCAGAGGGTGATTCTCCTCCTCAGGGTTGTCAGGTGGACGCTCTGTTTCTGATAGACCCTGATGTTCCTCGTCTCCCAGAGTACCTGCTTGACGGCGCTGATGATCCTCCACTGTTGTTGTAGTTGGGGGGTTGTGCACCCCCCGGGAGGACCATACAGGATGTTCTCGCTCGTCAAGCGGGGCAGGGTCAGCAGGCTGTTTAGGGAGACAGAGGGAACAAACAGGGCCCAGACCCGCCTGGCCACGGAGCACTCACAGAACAGGTGGTTAATGTGTTCTGTGTCCGTGCATCCGTGGGGGCATTTCTCAGTCGTTGCGATGTGCCGCCTATGCAAGAATTCCCTAGTGGGGAGACAACCATGAGCAGCCATCCAGGCAATGTCTTTTTGTTTATTGTTAGTACATTTATGATTAATGTTTTTCCATACCTGTTTGGAGTCCACGGCTGTGCTGGCCTTGGGGTGAGTAATGGTTTCCTTCGACCTTATGAAGGTCATAATGTCTTTGTATTTCCATGAGGCCAGCCCAGCCGCGGACAATCCTGTCTTGAAGGCAAAGTCCCTCCATATCTTGTAGACTGGAGGGGGGTCCCAGCTGTAGGGCACAGTGTGATTTATTGATGCGGTCACCCTGAGTGTCCGGAGGATGGGTGTGGCATAGTATATTTCAAAGAACCTGGCTTTCCTATCTTTGTTGTTGATGTTGTTGATGAGGTTGGAGAGTCCCTGTGCCCTAATGATGTTTAGGATGTCTGGGACCCCTTTCCCCCCATTCTCCACTGTTTTGTACAGGGTGGTGCGTTTTAGTTTTTCCATCTGGCTCCCCCAGACAAAGGTAAACATGATCCTTTCGATGGTTTTGGATACTGCTCTGTCTGGGGGAAACACCCTGCCCAGGTAAAGGAGAATGGGAAGAACAATAGCCTTCAGGACCAGGATCTTGCCTGTCATTGTGAGAGGCCGTGCACTCCACTCACAGATCTTCTTTTGGACCTGGCGGATGGTCTCCTTCCAGCTGCCGGAGGCTCCTCCATCTTTCTGGTAGGTGATCCCCAGCAGCTTAATGTTTTCCGTCTTTACAGGGAAGGAGGTTGCCAGGTTCTCCTGCCAGTGCTGCGACAGAAACAGCTCACACTTACCCCTATTGATCAGGGCGCCAGTGGCTGCACAGTAGTCCTCCACCACTTTCGTTGCTGTGGAAATGGAGCGACTATCTGTGCAGACGATGGTAATGTCGTCCATGTACGCCACCACCTTGAGCCTCTCCCCCCGGGCCCCTGGTAGAGGGTAGCCCATGATGTTGGGGGAGCTCCTGATCTTCCGTAGGAACGGCTCCAGGTAGATGACGTACAGTAGAGGGGCCAAGGGGCATCCCTGCCGTACTCCAGCTTTGATGGGGAAGGGGTCTGTCAACTGGTTGTTGATCCGAACTCTGCTCGTGATGTTGTTGTAACAGAGTTCGGTCCAGTTGAGCAGGTGCTGGGGGAAGTTCATGCCCCTCAGCACCCTCTGCAGGAAACCATGGCTAACCCTGTCAAAGGCCTTCTCCTGATCCAGGCTGAGAAGGCCTAAAGGGGACCTCCGCTCCTGGGAGTGCAGGATGAGGTCTCTCACCAGGAGCAGGTTGTCGTTGATGGACCTACCGGGGACGCTACAGGTTTGGTCAGGGGCTATAACTGAGGGGAGGAGGGTTTGAAACCGTTGGGTGAGGGCTTTTGTCATAATTTTATAGTCCACTGGGAGGAGATTGATGGGGCGCCAGTTCCGGAGGTCCTTGAGGTCCCCTTTCTTGGGGATCAGTGTGACCGTACTCTGTCTCATTGACTCTCCAAGCCTCCCTTCCCTGTAGACGGCTTTGAAGACCTCCGCCAAGTCCTCCTTGAGGAGATCCCAGAGAGTCTTGTAGAACTCTGCTGGGATCCCATCCGGTCCAGGGGCCTTGTGTGTATTCAAGGAGTGCACGGCCCGGGTGAGCTCCTCCGTGGTCAGCTCTGGGTTCTCACTCTCACCACCCTCGGGGACCCGGTCTTTAGTAAAAGGCGAAAGGCTTGTGCGTTTTTTTGAAGAGAAACCAGAGTTTGTTCTTAGCCAAAAGGCCGAGAAGCAATAACTCATAAATTGAACCGTGCCCACCACCGCCGCCATTCAGGTCAAAGTGTGAAAGCTGTGTTGACCTTCTTCTTCTTCTTCTTCTTCTTCTTCTTCTTCTTGTATCCGTGTTTCAAGGTAAGTCAGGTGGGGGTCGAAGAAGAAGAAGAAGAAGAAGAAGACATTGAAGACATCTTAGACATTCTAAGGTTTAAACCAGACATTCTAAGGTTTAAACCAGACATTCTAAGATTTAAACCAGACATTCTAAGGTTTAAACCAGACATTCTAAGGTTCAAACCAGACATTCTAAGGTTTAAACCAGACATTCTAAGATTCAAACCAGACATTCTAAGGTTCAAACCAGACATTCTAAGGTTTAAACCAGACATTCTAAGATTTAAACCAGACATTCTAAGGTTTAAACCAGACATTCTAAGGTTTAAACCAGACATTCTAAGATTCAAACCAGACATTCAAAGGTTTAAACCAGACATGCTAAGATTCAAACCAGACATTCTAAGATTTAAACCAGACATTTTTTTCTTCTTCTTCTTCTTCTTCTTCTTCTTCTTCTTCTTCTTCTTCTTCTTCTTCTCCCACCTGACTTACCTTGAAACACGGATATGGGCTCAGCTAGACGCAGAGCCTGCCAAAAATAGCTTGAACTCGTAAGTGTTCCTCTCCACGGAAGTCTTTAGTAAAAGGCGAAAGGCTTGTGCGTTTTTTTGAAGAGAAACCAGAGTTTGTTCTTAGCCAAAAGGCCGAGAAGCAATAACTCATAAATTCAACCGTGCCCACCACCGCCGCCATTCAGGTCAAAGTGTGAAAGCTGTGTTGACCTTCTTCTTCTTCTTCTTCTTCTTCTTCTTGTATCCGTGTTTCAAGGTAAGTCAGGTGGGGGTCGAAGAAGAAGAAGAAGAAGAAGAAGAAGACATTGAAGACATCTTAGACATTCTAAGGTTTAAACCAGACATTCTAAGGTTTAAACCAGACATTCTAAGATTTAAACCAGACATTCTAAGGTTTAAACCAGACATTCTAAGGTTCAAACCAGACATTCTAAGGTTTAAACCAGACATTCTAAGATTCAAACCAGACATTCTAAGGTTCAAACCAGACATTCTAAGGTTTAAACCAGACATTCTAAGATTTAAACCAGACATTCTAAGGTTTAAACCAGACATTCTAAGGTTTAAACCAGACATTCTAAGATTCAAACCAGACATTCAAAGGTTTAAACCAGACATTCTAAGATTCAAACCAGACATTCTAAGATTTAAACCAGACATTTTCTTCTTCTTCTTCTTCTTCTTCTTCTTCTTCTTCTTCTTCTTCTTCTTCTTCTTCTTCTTCTTCTTCTTCTTCTTCTTCTTCTTCTTCTTCTTCTTCTTCTTCTTCTTCTTCTTCTTCTTCTTCTTCTTCTTCTTCTTCTTCTTCTTCTTCTTCTTCTTCTTCTTCTTCTTCTTCTTCTTCTTCTCCCACCTGACTTACCTTGAAACACGGATATGGGCTCAGCTAGACGCAGAGCCTGCCAAAAATAGCTTGAACTCGTAAGTGTTCCTCTCCACGGAAGTCTTTAGTAAAAGGTGTTTTTTATTGGTTTTTATAAAAACGCAACACCGTGTATACAATCAATTAATCAAACAATCAGACATTTAAGACATTACAATCAACAACAACCAACATTAAACTAACTAAAGTGCTCAGTGTTCAGTGTATTGTCCAGTGTAGTGTAATGTTCAGTGTTCAGTGTTCAGTGTCCAGGTTCCAGTGTCGGTAGGAGGCAGGGGTAAAAAACCTGTTCGCTGTGCATCCGGGAAAAAATTCCCCTGCAGCCCTCTAGTTGTAGAGCGACTACTATCCAGTTTGCCCACCAGTGCAAAGCCGTGGCTCCCCCACCTCCCTCCCCCGAGGGACCCCACACACCCGACTCACCCGACCCGCCCCACCACCGGCGCGCCCGGCCCAGCCCACCAGGCTCAGACTCCTGTAGCCCTTCACGAGGCTAGCCGGACCAGGCGCCCCAGCGGCGGAGCAGATCGAGCACGCAGGCCGACCGGAGGCCCCTGAGGAGAGGCCCAGAGAGCTCGGCGCATGGCAGGCAAGCAGAGGCGAAAAACCTGTACACAGCTTATCCAGGGAAAAAGCTCCCTGGCTCTTCTCAGCTTGTTCCGGGCTGGGGGTTGGGGGTTGGCGGGTAGGGGACTGGGCCTGTAGCTGGGGGCCTGGAGTTGGGGGGGGGGGGCCCGGAACAGGGGGTTTGGGGTCGCTGAGTTGGAACCTGGGGTTGGTGCTGGGGTGACGTGGTGGTTCCCGCCGGTCTCTGCTCCTGGGTCTGGAAGCCTGGGTAGGTGTCAGAGCTGGATATGACATGTGCCTGAAAAGATACAGGAGTGAGAGAAGGGAGGTGTGCATGGTTTGTGTAGTGTGCATTTTGGTGTCAGGCGGGTGATCAGTACTTCCCTGTGACCCAGTGGTGTTGGTCATCCTGGTGCTGGTGGTGCTGGCAGAGACGGCTGGTTCGGCTGTGGGTTGTGTGTGTTGATATTCTGGTGAGAGTAGGAAGTGGGTCAGTGCTGTGTACATGTGTAGGTGGTGGAAGGTGCAGTAAACTTCCCTGTTGGTGTTGTGCGCTGCTCCTCTCCTGGTCCTTGTGATGGTGATACTGCTGACCAGGGCTTGTGCTGGAACAGTGGTGAAGGTGATAGTGCAGGAACTGGTGGTGTAGTGAGGTAGGCCCGGGGTGGGGGGGGGGTTGGTCGATGCGGCGCGGCATGGGGGGGGGTTTAGAGGATGACGTCCTTCCATCTCTCCACCCCCCACACCGCTCTTGCTTGATCCGGGTTATTTTTAAAGTCAACAATAGCATGGTCCCTGAGGCAGAGGGTGATTCTCCTCCTCAGGGTTGTCAGGTGGACGCTCTGTTTCTGATAGACCCTGATGTTCCTCGTCTCCCAGAGTACCTGCTTGACGGCGCTGATGATCCTCCACTGTTGTTGTAGTTGGGGGGTTGTGCACCCCCCGGGAGGACCATACAGGATGTTATCGCCCGTCAAGCGGGGCAGGGTCAGCAGGCTGTTTAGGGAGACAGAGGGAACAAACAGGGCCCAGACCCGCCTGGCCACGGAGCACTCACAGAACAGGTGGTTAATGTGTTCTGTGTCCGTGCATCCGTGGGGGCATTTATCAGTCGTTGCGATGTGCCGCCTATGCAAGAATTCCCTAGTGGGGAGACAACCATGAGCAGCCATCCAGGCAATGTCTTTTTGTTTATTGTTAGTACATTTATGATTAATGTTTTTCCATACCTGTTTGGAGTCCACGGCTGTGCTGGCCTTGGGGTGAGTAATGGTTTCCTTCGACCTTATGAAGGTCATAATGTCTTTGTATTTCCATGAGGCCAGCCCAGCCGCGGACAATCCTGTCTTGAAGGCAAAGTCCCTCCATATCTTGTAGACAGGAGGGGGGTCCCAGCTGTAGGGCACAGTGTGATTTATTGATGCGGTCACCCTGAGTGTCCGGAGGATGGGTGTGGCATAGTATATTTCAAAGAACCTGGCTTTCCTATCTTTGTTGTTGATGTTGTTGATGAGGTTGGAGAGTCCCTGTGCCCTAATGATGTTTAGGATGTCTGGGACCCCTTTCCCCCCATTCTCCACTGTTTTGTACAGGGTGGTGCGTTTTAGTTTTTCCATCTGGCTCCCCCAGACAAAGGTAAACATGATCCTTTCGATGGTTTTGGATACTGCTCTGTCTGGGGGAAACACCCTGCCCAGGTAAAGGAGAATGGGAAGAACAATAGCCTTCAGGACCAGGATCTTGCCTGTCATTGTGAGAGGCCGTGCACTCCACTCACAGATCTTCTTTTGGACCTGGCGGATGGTCTCCTTCCAGCTGCCGGAGGCTCCTCCATCTTTCTGGTAGGTGATCCCCAGCAGCTTAATGTTTTCCGTCTTTACAGGGAAGGAGGTTGCCAGGTTCTCCTGCCAGTGCTGCGACAGAAACAGCTCACACTTACCCCTATTGATCAGGGCGCCAGTGGCTGCACAGTAGTCCTCCACCACTTTCGTTGCTGTGGAAATGGAGCGACTATCCGTGCCGACGATGGTAATGTCGTCCATGTACGCCACCACCTTGAGCCTCTCCCCCCGGGCCCCTGGTAGAGGGTAGCCCATGATGTTGGGGGAGCTCCTGATCTTCCGTAGGAACGGCTCCAGGTAGATGACGTACAGTAGAGGGGCCAAGGGGCATCCCTGCCGTACTCCAGCTTTGATGGGGAAGGGGTCTGTCAACTGGTTGTTGATCCGAACTCTGCTCGTGATGTTGTTGTAGCAGAGTTCGGTCCAGTTGAGCAGGTGCTGGGGGAAGTTCATGCCTCTCAGCACCCTCTGCAGGAAACCATGGTTAACCCTGTCAAAGGCCTTCTCCTGATCCAGGCTGAGAAGGCCTAAAGGGGACCTCCGCTCCTGGGAGTGCAGGATGAGGTCTCTCACCAGGAGCAGGTTGTCATTGATGGACCTACCGGGGACGCTACAGGTCTGGTCAGGGGCTATAACTGAGGGGAGGAGGGTTTGAAACCGTTGGGTGAGGGCTTTTGTCATAATTTTATAGTCCACTGGGAGGAGATTGATGGGGCGCCAGTTCCGGAGGTCCTTGAGGTCCCCTTTCTTGGGGATCAGTGTGACCGTACTCTGTCTCATTGACTCTCCAAGCCTCCCTTCCCTGTAGACGGCTTTGAAGACCTCCGCCAAGTCCTCCTTGAGGAGATCCCAGAGAGTCTTGTAGAACTCTGCTGGGATCCCATCCGGTCCAGGGGCCTTGTGTTTTGACCGTGCCTTGCGGAAGAAGTGGCGTGTGCATTTCTCCTCCTCCTCCAGGCCCTGGAGTTTTTCCCTGAACTGTTTCTTTTGTTGTTGCTCCCGGTAGAGGGTGGCAAGGTGTTGTTTGGTCTCAGCCAGTTCTCGGGCCACATCCAGACCACCCAGTTGTAGGAGACTTAGGCGTTGGAGGGCCGCGTTGTGGTGTTGAAACCTGGCCCTCTGTTCTGCCGCTTTCCTCCTTCCGACTGACCCGAAGTAGCCCTTTGTCCTGGCCTTAACCATCTCCCACCACTCTATCGGGGAGTCGAACAGTTCTTTTAGGGTCCTCCACTCCAGGTAGCGCCTGGAGAAGGAATGCACCACTGTTGGGTCCTGAAGGATCGATGTATTCATCCTCCAGGTACCCCTACCCGCTCTTGTTTGGCCATCCCATTCCAGGGACACTGTCAACATCCTGTGGTCCGAGAAGTGGGCCGCCTGGCTGGTCAGGGTTCCCATCCTCAGACCTGGCGAGAGCAAGAACATGTCTATCCTGGAGGAAGAATTCCCGGAGGAACTCACCCTTGTGTGTGTCGGCGGGGAGGTGCCACCGGCGTCTACCAGTTGGAAGTCGTCTATGATGGACTGAAGTTCTGTAGTGGATCGGTCTCTCCTGGGCCTGCTGCGGTCCTCATCCCGGAGGGCACAGTTGAAATCTCCCCCCACTAGGACTGGTGTGGGGATGAGGAGGAGAGACCGAAGTTTCTTGAAAAGGGAGACTCTCTTGGCCACGTTGGTTGGGCCGTACACATTGATGACCCTCAGCGGCGAACCCTGGATCTCTAGGTCCAGAACCAGGATTCGCCCGCTCTCTACAACCTCCCCCTTTTTGGTCTGCAGAAAAGGGTTGGCCACCAAAATGCCGACCCCATCAGCTCTATCAATGTTTGAGCCTGACCAGAGAGAGTCCCCCCGTGTCCATTCCTCCTCCAGGGTGGCGTCCATCTCCTTGAATGGGATGGCGCACTCCTGGAGGATATACATGTCTGACTGATGTTGGGTGATGTACTGGTAGACGACCTCCCGTTTGTCTGGTTGCCGGAGGCTTCTGGTGTTGAGAGATGAGATTGTTATCCTCATGGTTCTTGTATTTGGTTTGTTCCAATTTTTGCTAAGCTATTGCACATGAGGTTGAGGCCCTCCAATGGGTCGTTGGGGGCCAGATAGTGTGGTACCTCCCCTTGGCTGCTCATGGTGTGGGGGTTGTCTCCCCTCTGACTGCCTGGTGGCCCCCTCATCTGTGTTGTTGATTTTCGGTGGCCCGTACGGTCCGGTGAGCATGGACTGGGGGTGGCTGGTGGGCTGTGCAGGGTGAGGAGCATGTGATGACTGGAGAGAGGAAGAGGGTGGGGAGGAGGGTTTGGGGGGGGGAGCCGGCTTACCTGTATGGCGTTGGGGTTTGGGTTCTGGAGTAGTCTTTTTGTCTGGTTTTTTCCGGATTGCCTTTTTTTGTGGTCTTTTGCGTTTTGGTTGAGCCAAGCTCCAGTCATTTTCACTGTCTGATTGGGAGGGGAGGTGGATCTGCGGTGTGCTGCTGGTGGCTATCTCAATAGAGGCCGGCTCCCCCTTCATGGTGTTTTTGCAGGGGGTGGAGGTGGCCATGGGGTTTAGGAGGGGGTGGGTGTTGAGGTTGTCTGTAGGGGGTGCTGGGACGGTTGGTTCCTCTCCTTCTCCTTCTCCGTCGCTCGAGCTCTGATCGTCCCCTCCATCGCTCGGGCGCCGGTCCTCCTCCGTCTCTCCCTTCTCTTCCTCCATGTTGGGTGTGGGTTGGGGTGTGGGTTGGGGTGGGGGTTGGGGTGGGGGTTGGGGTGGGGGTGGGGGTTGGGGTGGTGGTTGGTTGGATTTATAGCCCCGGGCTCTACTTGCATAGGAACTTGGGCAGTCACGGTAAAGATGCCCCTGTCCCCCGCACAGGTTGCAAGGTCTGGTCGTGGTGCACTCCGACGTCGGGTGGTCTTGGCGGCAGATTTTACATACCACGGCCTTGCAGGCCGCTGCCAGATGGCCCAATTGGCCGCAGTTCCTGCAGAGCTTCGGCATACCGTAGTAGTAGACGGAGCCCCTGTTGTTCCCCAGGTTGATGGTGCTGGGGATATGTTGGACTCCGCCTATCCCCTCCGGGTCCGGACGGAGTTGCACCAGCCATTTCTTGGCCCCCGTCCACACTCCGTCTTCATCCAGGACCATCCGGGCCCCCGATTTAAGGGTGGCATGACGGTGTAGCCACACCTCAATATCATATTCCTGAATCACCTCATTGTGGAATTGAATTGTGACCACTTTTGATTCTAAATCCGTTAGTGGGTGGGCTGTAAAACGGTTAAGTGGGGGTTTGTGTTCATTAATCCTATGAAAGGTCCAGAATTCCTCTAACAGTTGGGGGGTTTTAAAGCTAACTTCAAAACATTCATTCGGCCCAGGGGGCTTCACCAGGCAGTTTAGATCAGACGGCACAAAGCCCATACCTCTCTGTAGAACCGCCCTGCTGAATTCCAGGCGGGTCATCGTTGTTACTGGTCTGGCAGTCTTCTGTTGGGGGGCTCCATCCCTGGCAGCCTCCTCAGTTGGGTTGAGCGTCAACCTGACGGCGTTGTAGCGCCGCATCGCTCCGGGGTTCATCGTTGGAGTGGGGTGGGGGGGGTGGGGGATCAGGGAGGAAGGAGGGAGAGGAATAGGGTTAGGGGGAGGTTGTAGATAATTTTTTGGGGGGGGGAATAGGGTACTTGCCGTTAGGTTAGGGGTGTTGTTCCTCTCAGGTCCTCACGGCAGATTTTGGACTCTGGCTTGGGTCTGGAACTGGGTTCCCGTCTGGGGACAAAAGAGGGACACCTGAGAGCGAGTGGGGACACCAGGTGGCCAGAGACCTACGGTCTTCAAAGCACTCCCCTGTGTCCCTCTCGCTCCTAGCTTAGATGTTATAGTTGTCCTCCCTCCTGGTCTGGTTGGGGTCCACTGGCTCAGCTGGGTCGGCTGGTGGGTGTTGGGCCCTCTCTCACCTCTGGCGTGCTTGGGGGAGTCGAGGTCTTCGGAAGCTCCTCTCGGGGTCCGGCCTTTCCGCTCTTTTGAGGGGGGCTGCCCAGGGGCCGAACTCGTGCTCCAGTGGCGGGCAGGCCACCTACTGAAAGAGTCGCGGTCTTTGGAAGCTCCTCTCGGGGTCCGGCCTGTCCGCTCTTTGGAGGGGGGCTGCCCAGGGGCCGAACTCGTGCTCCAGTGGCTCCAGTGGCGGGCAGGCCACCTACTGGTCACCTACTGGAAGAGTCGCGGTCTTTGGAAGCTCCTCTCGGGGTCCGGCCTTTCCGCTCTTTGGAGGGGGGCTGCCCAGGGGCCGAACTCGTGCTCCAGTGGCTCCAGTGGCGGGCAGGCCACCTACTGGTCACCTACTGGAAGAGTCGCGGTCTTTGGAAGCTCCTCTCGGGGTCCGGCCTTTCCGCTCTTTGGAGGGGGGCTGCCCAGCGGCCGAACTGCCCCAGTGGTGAAAAGGCCACCTACTGGAAGAGTCGCGGGTCTCCGGCAGCTCCTCTCGGATCCCGGCCTGTTCCGCTCAAAGAGGGGGGGTGGGTCGGGGGAGCCACCTCCCAGCAGCGGACAAGCCACCTACTGAGAAGACGTGCTCCCCGACCAAGAATAGAAAAAAAGGAGGGGCATAGAGCCTAGTGAGGAAAAAGGAAAAACCCTAGATTTCTCAAAAAAACGAAGTCTTTAGTAAAAGGCGAAAGGCTTGTGCGTTTTTTTGAAGAGAAACCAGAGTTTGTTCTTAGCCAAAAGGCCGAGAAGCAATAACTCATAAATTGAACCGTGCCCACCACCGCCGCCATTCAGGTCAAAGTGTGAAAGCTGTGTTGACCTTCTTCTTCTTCTTCTTCTTCTTCTTCTTGTATCCGTGTTTCAAGGTAAGTCAGGTGGGGGTCGAAGAAGAAGAAGAAGAAGAAGACATTGAAGACATCTTAGACATTCTAAGGTTCAAACCAGACATTCTAAGGTTTAAACCAGACATTCTAAGATTCAAACCAGACATTCTAAGGTTCAAACCAGACATTCTAAGGTTTAAACCAGACATGCTAATGTTCAAACCAGACATTCTAAGGTTTAAACCAGACATTCTAAGATTCAAACCAGACATTCTAAGGTTCAAACCAGACATTCTAAGGTTTAAACCAGACATTCTAAGATTTAAACCAGACATTCTAAGGTTTAAACCAGACATTCTAAGGTTTAAACCAGACATTCTAAGATTCAAACCAGACATTCAAAGGTTTAAACCAGACATGCTAAGATTCAAACCAGACATTCTAAGATTTAAACCAGACATTTTTTTCTTCTTCTTCTTCTTCTTCTTCTTCTTCTTCTTCTTCTTCTTCTTCTTCTTCTTCTTCTTCTTCTTCTTCTTCTTCTTCTTCTTCTTCTACCTGACTTACCTTGAAACATGGATATGGGCTCAGCTAGACGCAGAGCCTGCCAAAAATAGCTTGAACTCGTAAGTGTTCCTCTCCACGGAAGTCTTTAGTAAAAGTGTTTTTTATTGGTTTTTATAAAAACGCAACACCGTGTATACAATCAATTAATCAAACAATCAGACATTTAAGACATTACATTCAACAACAACCAACATTAAACTAACTAAAGTGCTCAGTGTTCAGTGTATTGTCCAGTGTAGTGTAATGTTCAGTGTTCAGTGTTCAGTGTCCAGGTTCCAATGTCGGTAGGAGGCAGGGGTAAAAAACCTGTTCGCTGTGCATCCGGGAAAAAAATTCCCCTGCAGCCCTCTAGTTGTAGAGCGACTACTATCCAGTTTGCCCACCAGTGCAAAGCCGTGGCTCCCCCACCTCCCTCCCCCGAGGGACCCCACACACCCGACTCACCCGACCCACCACCGGCGCGTCCGGCCCAGCCCACCAGGCTCAGACTCCTGTAGCCCTTCACGAGGCTAGCCGGACCAGGTGCCCCAGCGGCGGAGCAGATCGAGCACGCAGGCCGACCGGAGGCCCCTGAGGAGAGGCCCAGAGAGCTCGGCGCATGGCAGGCAAGCAGAGGCGAAAAACCTGTACACAGCTTATCCAGGGAAAAAGCTCCCTGGCTCTTCTCAGCTTGCTCCGGGCTGGGGGTTGGGGGTTGGCGGGTAGGGGACTGGGCCTGTAGCTGGGGGCCTGGAGTTGGGGGTGGGGGGCCCGGAACAGGGGGTTTGGGGTCGCTGAGTTGGAACCTGGGGTTGGTGCTGGGGTGACGTGGTGGTTCCCGCCGGTCTCTGCTCCTGGGTCTGGAAGCCTGGGTAGGTGTCAGAGCTGGATATGACATGTGCCTGAAAAGATACAGGAGTGAGAGAAGGGAGGTGTGCATGGTTTGTGTAGTGTGCATTTTGGTGTCAGGCGGGTGATCAGTACTTCCCTGTGACCCAGTGGTGTTGGTCATCCTGGTGCTGGTGGTGCTGGCAGAGACGGCTGGTTCGGCTGTGGGTTGTGTGTGTTGATATTCTGGTGAGAGTAGGAAGTGGGTCAGTGCTGTGTACATGTGTAGGTGGTGGAAGGTGCAGTAAACTTCCCTGTTGGTGTTGTGCGCTGCTCCTCTCCTGGTCCTTGTGATGGTGATACTGCTGACCAGGGCTTGTGCTGGAACAGTGGTGAAGGTGATAGTGCAGGAACTGGTGGTGTAGTGAGGTAGGCCCGGGGTGGGGGGGGGTTGGTCGATGCGGCGCGGCATGGGGGGGGGTTTAGAGGATGACGTCCTTCCATCTCTCCACCCCCCACACCGCTCTTGCTTGATCCGGGTTATTTTTAAAGTCAACAATAGCATGGTCCCTGAGGCAGAGGGTGATTCTCCTCCTCAGGGTTGTCAGGTGGACGCTCTGTTTCTGATAGACCCTGATGTTCCTCGTCTCCCAGAGTACCTGCTTGACGGCGCTGATGATCCTCCACTGTTGTTGTAGTTGGGGGTTTGTGCACCCCCCGGGAGGACCATACAGGATGTTATCGCCCGTCAAGCGGGGCAGGGTCAGCAGGCTGTTTAGGGAGACAGAGGGAACAAACAGGGCCCAGACCCGCCTGGCCACGGAGCACTCACAGAACAGGTGGTTAATGTGTTCTGTGTCCGTGCATCCGTGGGGGCATTTATCAGTCGTTGCGATGTGCCGCCTATGCAAGAATTCCCTAGTGGGGAGACAACCATGAGCAGCCATCCAGGCAATGTCTTTTTGTTTATTGTTAGTACATTTATGATTAATGTTTTTCCATACCTGTTTGGAGTCCACGGCTGTGCTGGCCTTGGGGTGAGTAATGGTTTCCTTCGACCTTATGAAGGTCATAATGTCTTTGTATTTCCATGAGGCCAGCCCAGCCGCGGACAATCCTGTCTTGAAGGCAAAGTCCCTCCATATCTTGTAGACAGGAGGGGGGTCCCAGCTGTAGGGCACAGTGTGATTTATTGATGCGGTCACCCTGAGTGTCCGGAGGATGGGTGTGGCATAGTATATTTCAAAGAACCTGGCTTTCCTATCTTTGTTGTTGATGTTGTTGATGAGGTTGGAGAGTCCCTGTGCCCTAATGATGTTTAGGATGTCTGGGACCCCTTTCCCCCCATTCTCCACTGTTTTGTACAGGGTGGTGCGTTTTAGTTTTTCCATCTGGCTCCCCCAGACAAAGGTAAACATGATCCTTTCGATGGTTTTGGATACTGCTCTGTCTGGGGGAAACACCCTGCCCAGGTAAAGGAGAATGGGAAGAACAATAGCCCTCAGGACCAGGATCTTGCCTGTCATTGTGAGAGGCCGTGCACTCCACTCACAGATCTTCTTTTGGACCTGGCGGATGGTCTCCTTCCAGCTGCCGGAGGCTCCTCCATCTTTCTGGTAGGTGATCCCCAGCAGCTTAATGTTTTCCGTCTTTACAGGGAAGGAGGTTGCCAGGTTCTCCTGCCAGTGCTGCGACAGAAACAGCTCACACTTACTCCTATTGATCAGGGCGCCAGTGGCTGCACAGTAGTCCTCCACCACTTTCGTTGCTGTGGAAATGGAGCGACTATCCGTGCCGACGATGGTAATGTCGTCCATGTACGCCACCACCTTGAGCCTCTCCCCCCGGGCCCCTGGTAGAGGGTAGCCCATGATGTTGGGGGAGCTCCTGATCTTCCGTAGGAACGGCTCCAGGTAGATGACGTACAGTAGAGGGGCCAAGGGGCATCCCTGCCGTACTCCAGCTTTGATGGGGAAGGGGTCTGTCAACTGGTTGTTGATCCGAACTCTGCTCGTGATGTTGTTGTAGCAGAGTTCGGTCCAGTTGAGCAGGTGCTGGGGGAAGTTCATGCCTCTCAGCACCCTCTGCAGGAAACCATGGTTAACCCTGTCAAAGGCCTTCTCCTGATCCAGGCTGAGAAGGCCTAAAGGGGACCTCCGCTCCTGGGAGTGCAGGATGAGGTCTCTCACCAGGAGCAGGTTGTCATTGATGGACCTACCGGGGACGCTACAGGTCTGGTCAGGGGCTATAACTGAGGGGAGGAGGGTTTGAAACCGTTGGGTGAGGGCTTTTGTCATAATTTTATAGTCCACTGGGAGGAGATTGATGGGGCGCCAGTTCCGGAGGTCCTTGAGGTCCCCTTTCTTGGGGATCAGTGTGACCGTACTCTGTCTCATTGACTCTCCAAGCCTCCCTTCCCTGTAGACGGCTTTGAAGACCTCCGCCAAGTCCTCCTTGAGGAGATCCCAGAGAGTCTTGTAGAACTCTGCTGGGATCCCATCCGGTCCAGGGGCCTTGTGTGTATTCAAGGAGTGCACGGCCCGGGTGAGCTCCTCCGTGGTCAGCTCTGGGTTCTCACTCTCACCACCCTCGGGGACCCGGTCCAGACCATCCAGGAAGGTGGCCATGAGAGTCTCGTCGGTTGTCTTGATGTTGTAGAGACTCTCGTAGAACTCTCTTGCCACCCCCGGGATGTTGCCTCTGTCTGACACGGTGTCCCCATTGGTGTCGTATAGGGACAGGATAGGCTTGTGTTTTGACCGTGCCTTGCGGAAGAAGTGGCGTGTGCATTTCTCCTCCTCCTCCAGGCCCTGGAGTTTTTCCCTGAACTGTTTCTTTTGTTGTTGCTCCCGGTAGAGGGTGGCAAGGTGTTGTTTGGTCTCAGCCAGTTCTCGGGCCACATCCAGACCACCCAGTTGTAGGAGACTTAGGCGTTGGAGGGCCGCGTTGTGGTGTTGAAACCTGGCCCTCTGTTCTGCCGCTTTCCTCCTTCCGACTGACCCGAAGTAGCCCTTTGTCCTGGCCTTAACCATCTCCCACCACTCTATCGGGGAGTCGAACAGTTCTTTTAGGGTCCTCCACTCCAGGTAGCGCCTGGAGAAGGAATGCACCACTGTTGGGTCCTGAAGGATCGATGTATTCATCCTCCAGGTACCCCTACCCGCTCTTGTTTGGCCATCCCATTCCAGGGACACTGTCAACATCCTGTGGTCCGAGAAGTGGGCCGCCTGGCTGGTCAGGGTTCCCATCCTCAGACCTGGCGAGAGCAAGAACATGTCTATCCTGGAGGAAGAATTCCCGGAGGAACTCACCCTTGTGTGTGTCGGCGGGGAGGTGCCACCGGCGTCTACCAGTTGGAAGTCGTCTATGATGGACTGAAGTTCTGTAGTGGATCGGTCTCTCCTGGGCCTGCTGCGGTCCTCATCCCGGAGGGCACAGTTGAAATCTCCCCCCACTAGGACTGGTGTGGGGATGAGGAGGAGAGACCGAAGTTTCTTGAAAAGGGAGACTCTCTTGGCCACGTTGGTTGGGCCGTACACATTGATGACCCTCAGCGGCGAACCCTGGATCTCTAGGTCCAGAACCAGGATTCGCCCGCTCTCTACAACCTCCCCCTTTTTGGTCTGCAGAAAAGGGTTGGCCACCAAAATGCCGACCCCATCAGCTCTATCAATGTTTGAGCCTGACCAGAGAGAGTCCCCCCGTGTCCATTCCTCCTTCAGGGTGGCGTCCATCTCCTTGAATGGGATGGCGCACTCCTGGAGGATATACATGTCTGACTGATGTTGGGTGATGTACTGGTAGACGACCTCCCGTTTGTCTGGTTGCCGGAGGCTTCTGGTGTTGAGAGATGAGATTGTTATCCTCATGGTTCTTGGATTTGGTTTGTTCCAATTTTTGCTAAGCTATTGCACATGAGGTTGAGGCCCTCCAATGGGTCGTTGGGGGCCAGATAGTGTGGTACCTCCCCTTGGCTGCTCATGGTGTGGGGGTTGTCTCCCCTCTGACTGCCTGGTGGCCCCCTCATCTGTGTTGTTGATGAGGTGATTTTCGGTGGCCCGTACGGTCCGGTGAGCATGGACTGGGGGTGGCTGGTGGGCTGTGCAGGGTGAGGAGCATGTGATGACTGGAGAGAGGAAGAGGGTGGGGAGGAGGGTTTGGGGGGGGGAGCCGGCTTACCTGTATGGCGTTGGGGTTTGGGTTCTGGAGTAGTCTTTTTGTCTGGTTTTTTCCGGATTGCCTTTTTTTGTGGTCTTTTGCGTTTTGGTTGAGCCAAGCTCCAGTCATTTTCACTGTCTGATTGGGAGGGGAGGTGGATCTGCGGTGTGCTGCTGGTGGCTATCTCAATAGAGGCCGGCTCCCCCTTCATGGTGTTTTTGCAGGGGGTGGAGGTGGCCATGGGGTTTAGGAGGGGGTGGGTGTTGAGGTTGTCTGTAGGGGGTGCTGGGACGGTTGGTTCCTCTCCTTCTCCTTCTCCGTCGCTCGAGCTCTGATCGTCCCCTCCATCGCTCGGGCGCCGGTCCTCCTCCGTCTCTCCCTTCTCTTCCTCCATGTTGGGTGTGGGTTGGGGTGTGGGTTGGGGTGGGGGTTGGGGTGGGGGTTGGGGTGGGGGTGGGGGTTGGTTGGATTTATAGCCCCGGGCTCTACTTGCATAGGAACTTGGGCAGTCACGGTAAAGATGCCCCTGTCCCCCGCACAGGTTGCAAGGTCTGGTCGTGGTGCACTCCGACGTCGGGTGGTCTTGGCGGCAGATTTTACATACCACGGCCTTGCAGGCCGCTGCCAGATGGCCCAATTGGCCGCAGTTCCTGCAGAGCTTCGGCATACCGTAGTAGTAGACGGAGCCCCTGTTGTTCCCCAGGTTGATGGTGCTGGGGATATGTTGGACTCCGCCTATCCCCTCCGGGTCCGGACGGAGTTGCACCAGCCATTTCTTGGCCCCCGTCCACACTCCGTCTTCATCCAGGACCATCCGGGCCCCCGATTTAAGGGTGGCATGACGGTGTAGCCACACCTCAATATCATATTCCTGAATCACCTCATTGTGGAATTGAATTGTGACCACTTTTGATTCTAAATCCGTTAGTGGGTGGGCTGTAAAACGGTTAAGTGGGGGTTTGTGTTCATTAATCCTATGAAAGGTCCAGAATTCCTCTAACAGTTGGGGGGTTTTAAAGCTAACTTCAAAACATTCATTCGGCCCAGGGGGCTTCACCAGGCAGTTTAGATCAGACGGCACAAAGCCCATACCTCTCTGTAGAACCGCCCTGCTGAATTCCAGGCGGGTCATCGTTGTTACTGGTCTGGCAGTCTTCTGTTGGGGGGCTCCATCCCTGGCAGCCTCCTCAGTTGGGTTGAGCGTCAACCTGACGGCGTTGTAGCGCCGCATCGCTCCGGGGTTCATCGTTGGAGTGGGGTGGGGGGGGTGGGGGATCAGGGAGGAAGGAGGGAGAGGAATAGGGTTAGGGGGAGGTTGTAGATAATTTTTTTGGGGGGGGGAATAGGGTACTTGCCGTTAGGTTAGGGGTGTTGTTCCTCTCAGGTCCTCACGGCAGATTTTGGACTCTGGCTTGGGTCTGGAACTGGGTTCCCGTCTGGGGACAAAAGAGGGACACCTGAGAGCGAGTGGGGACACCAGGTGGCCAGAGACCTACGGTCTTCAAAGCACTCCCCTGTGTCCCTCTCGCTCCTAGCTTAGATGTTATAGTTGTCCTCCCTCCTGGTCTGGTTGGGGTCCACTGGCTCAGCTGGGTCGGCTGGTGGGTGTTGGGCCCTCTCTCACCTCTGGCGTGCTTGGGGGAGTCGAGGTCTTCGGAAGCTCCTCTCGGGGTCCGGCCTTTCCGCTCTTTTGAGGGGGGCTGCCCAGGGGCCGAACTCGTGCTCCAGTGGCGGGCAGGCCACCTACTGAAAGAGTCGCGGTCTTTGGAAGCTCCTCTCGGGGTCCGGCCTGTCCGCTCTTTGGAGGGGGGCTGCCCAGGGGCCGAACTCGTGCTCCAGTGGCTCCAGTGGCGGGCAGGCCACCTACTGGTCACCTACTGGAAGAGTCGCGGTCTTTGGAAGCTCCTCTCGGGGTCCGGCCTTTCCGCTCTTTGGAGGGGGGCTGCCCAGGGGCCGAACTCGTGCTCCAGTGGCTCCAGTGGCGGGCAGGCCACCTACTGGTCACCTACTGGAAGAGTCGCGGTCTTTGGAAGCTCCTCTCGGGGTCCGGCCTTTCCGCTCTTTGGAGGGGGGCTGCCCAGCGGCCGAACTGCCCCAGTGGTGAAAAGGCCACCTACTGGAAGAGTCGCGGGTCTCCGGCAGCTCCTCTCGAATCCCGGCCTGTTCCGCTCAAAGAGGGGGGGTGGGTCGGGGGAGCCACCTCCCAGCAGCGGACAAGCCACCTACTGAGAAGACGTGCTCCCCGACCAAGAATAGAAAAAAAGGAGGGGCATAGAGCCTAGTGAGGAAAAAGGAAAAACCCTAGATTTCTCAAAAAAAACACAAAAACCCACACCCCACCGGAGACTAGCTTTAATAGAAGTCTCTAGTAAGGGCGAAAGGCCTGTGCGCTTCTTGAAGAGAAACCAGAGTTTGTTCTTAGCCAAAAGGCCTTGAAGTCTTTAGTAAAAGGCGAAAGGCTTGTGCGTTTTTTTGAAGAGAAACCAGAGTTTGTTCTTAGCCAAAAGGCCGAGAAGCAATAACTCATAAATTGAACCGTGCCCACCACCGCCGCCATTCAGGTCAAAGTGTGAAAGCTGTGTTGACCTTCTTCTTCTTCTTCTTGTATCCGTGTTTCAAGGTAAGTCAGGTGGGGGTCGAAGAAGAAGAAGAAGAAGAAGAAGACATTGAAGACATCTTAGACATTCTAAGGTTTAAACCAGACATTCTAAGGTTTAAACCAGACATTCTAAGATTTAAACCAGACATTCTAAGGTTTAAACCAGACATTCTAAGGTTCAAACCAGACATTCTAAGGTTTAAACCAGACATTCTAAGATTCAAACCAGACATTCTAAGGTTCAAACCAGACATTCTAAGGTTTAAACCAGACATTCTAAGATTTAAACCAGACATTCTAAGGTTTAAACCAGACATTCTAAGGTTTAAACCAGACATTCTAAGATTCAAACCAGACATTCAAAGGTTTAAACCAGACATTCTAAGATTCAAACCAGACATTCTAAGATTTAAACCAGACATTTTTTTCTTCTTCTTCTTCTTCTTCTTCTTCTTCTTCTTCTCCCACCTGACTTACCTTGAAACATGGATATGGGCTCAGCTAGACGCAGAGCCTGCCAAAAATAGCTTGAACTCGTAAGTGTTCCTCTCCACGGAAGTCTTTAGTAAAAGGCGAAAGGCTTGTGCGTTTTTTTGAAGAGAAACCAGAGTTTGTTCTTAGCCAAAAGGCCGAGAAGCAATAACTCATAAATTGAACCGTGCCCACCACCGCCGCCATTCAGGTCAAAGTGTGAAAGCTGTGTTGACCTTCTTCTTCTTCTTCTTCTTCTTCTTCTTCTTCTTGTATCCGTGTTTCAAGGTAAGTCAGGTGGGGGTCGAAGAAGAAGAAGAAGAAGAAGAAGAAGAAGAAGACATTGAAGACATCTTAGACATTCTAAGGTTCAAACCAGACATTCTAAGGTTTAAACCAGACATTCTAAGATTCAAACCAGACATTCTAAGGTTCAAACCAGACATTCTAAGGTTTAAACCAGACATGCTAATGTTCAAACCAGACATTCTAAGGTTTAAACCAGACATTCTAAGATTCAAACCAGACATTCTAAGGTTCAAACCAGACATTCTAAGGTTTAAACCAGACATTCTAAGATTTAAACCAGACATTCTAAGGTTTAAACCAGACATTCTAAGGTTTAAACCAGACATTCTAAGATTCAAACCAGACATTCAAAGGTTTAAACCAGACATTCTAAGATTCAAACCAGACATTCTAAGATTTAAACCAGACATTTTTTTCTTCTTCTTCTTCTTCTTCTTCTTCTTCTTCTTCTTCTTCTCCCACCTGACTTACCTTGAAACACGGATATGGGCTCAGCTAGACGCAGAGCCTGCCAAAAATAGCTTGAACTCGTAAGTGTTCCTCTCCACGGAAGTCTTTAGTAAAAGTGTTTTTTATTGGTTTTTATAAAAACGCAACACCGTGTATACAATCAATTAATCAAACAATCAGACATTTAAGACATTACATTCAACAACAACCAACATTAAACTAACTAAAGTGCTCAGTGTTCAGTGTATTGTCCAGTGTAGTGTAATGTTCAGTGTTCAGTGTTCAGTGTCCAGGTTCCAGTGTCGGTAGGAGGCAGGGGTAAAAAACCTGTTCGCTGTGCATCCGGGAAAAAATTCCCCTGCAGCCCTCTAGTTGTAGAGCGACTACTATCCAGTTTGCCCACCAGTGCAAAGCCGTGGCTCCCCCACCTCCCTCCCCCGAGGGACCCCACACACCCGACTCACCCGACCCACCACCGGCGCGTCCGGCCCAGCCCACCAGGCTCAGACTCCTGTAGCCCTTCACGAGGCTAGCCGGACCAGGTGCCCCAGCGGCGGAGCAGATCGAGCACGCAGGCCGACCGGAGGCCCCTGAGGAGAGGCCCAGAGAGCTCGGCGCATGGCAGGCAAGCAGAGGCGAAAAACCTGTACACAGCTTATCCAGGGAAAAAGCTCCCTGGCTCTTCTCAGCTTGTTCCGGGCTGGGGGTTGGGGGTTGGCGGGTAGGGGACTGGGCCTGTAGCTGGGGGCCTGGAGTTGGGGGGGGGGGGCCCGGAACAGGGGGTTTGGGGTCGCTGAGTTGGAACCTGGGGTTGGTGCTGGGGTGACGTGGTGGTTCCCGCCGGTCTCTGCTCCTGGGTCTGGAAGCCTGGGTAGGTGTCAGAGCTGGATATGACATGTGCCTGAAAAGATACAGGAGTGAGAGAAGGGAGGTGTGCATGGTTTGTGTAGTGTGCATTTTGGTGTCAGGCGGGTGATCAGTACTTCCCTGTGACCCAGTGGTGTTGGTCATCCTGGTGCTGGTGGTGCTGGCAGAGACGGCTGGTTCGGCTGTGGGTTGTGTGTGGTGATATTCTGGTGAGGGTAGGAAGTGGGTCAGTGCTGTGTACATGTGTAGGTGGTGGAAGGTGCAGTAAACTTCCCTGTTGGTGTTGTGCGCTGCTCCTCTCCTGGTCCTTGTGATGGTGATACTGCTGACCAGGGCTTGTGCTGGAACGGTGGTGAAGGTGATAGTGCAGGAACTGGTGGTGTAGTGAGGTAGGCCCGGGGTGGGGGGGGGTTGGGCGATGCGGCGCGGCATGGGGGGGGGGTTTAGAGGATGACGTCCTTCCATCTCTCCACCCCCCACACCGCTCTTGCTTGATCCGGGTTATTTTTAAAGTCAACAATAGCATGGTCCCTGAGGCAGAGGGTGATTCTCCTCCTCAGGGTTGTCAGGTGGACGCTCTGTTTCTGATAGACCCTGATGTTCCTCGTCTCCCAGAGTACCTGCTTGACGGCGCTGATGATCCTCCACTGTTGTTGTAGTTGGGGGGTTGTGCACCCCCCGGGAGGACCATACAGGATGTTCTCGCTCGTCAAGCGGGGCAGGGTCAGCAGGCTGTTTAGGGAGACAGAGGGAACAAACAGGGCCCAGACCCGCCTGGCCACGGAGCACTCACAGAACAGGTGGTTAATGTGTTCTGTGTCCGTGCATCCGTGGGGGCATTTCTCAGTCGTTGCGATGTGCCGCCTATGCAAGAATTCCCTAGTGGGGAGACAACCATGAGCAGCCATCCAGGCAATGTCTTTTTGTTTATTGTTAGTACATTTATGATTAATGTTTTTCCATACCTGTTTGGAGTCCACGGCTGTGCTGGCCTTGGGGTGAGTAATGGTTTCCTTCGACCTTATGAAGGTCATAATGTCTTTGTATTTCCATGAGGCCAGCCCAGCCGCGGACAATCCTGTCTTGAAGGCAAAGTCCCTCCATATCTTGTAGACTGGAGGGGGGTCCCAGCTGTAGGGCACAGTGTGATTTATTGATGCGGTCACCCTGAGTGTCCGGAGGATGGGTGTGGCATAGTATATTTCAAAGAACCTGGCTTTCCTATCTTTGTTGTTGATGTTGTTGATGAGGTTGGAGAGTCCCTGTGCCCTAATGATGTTTAGGATGTCTGGGACCCCTTTCCCCCCATTCTCCACTGTTTTGTACAGGGTGGTGCGTTTTAGTTTTTCCATCTGGCTCCCCCAGACAAAGGTAAACATGATCCTTTCGATGGTTTTGGATACTGCTCTGTCTGGGGGAAACACCCTGCCCAGGTAAAGGAGAATGGGAAGAACAATAGCCTTCAGGACCAGGATCTTGCCTGTCATTGTGAGAGGCCGTGCACTCCACTCACAGATCTTCTTTTGGACCTGGCGGATGGTCTCCTTCCAGCTGCCGGAGGCTCCTCCATCTTTCTGGTAGGTGATCCCCAGCAGCTTAATGTTTTCCGTCTTTACAGGGAAGGAGGTTGCCAGGTTCTCCTGCCAGTGCTGCGACAGAAACAGCTCACACTTACCCCTATTGATCAGGGCGCCAGTGGCTGCACAGTAGTCCTCCACCACTTTCGTTGCTGTGGAAATGGAGCGACTATCTGTGCCGACGATGGTAATGTCGTCCATGTACGCCACCACCTTGAGCCTCTCCCCCCGGGCCCCTGGTAGAGGGTAGCCCATGATGTTGGGGGAGCTCCTGATCTTCCGTAGGAACGGCTCCAGGTAGATGACGTACAGTAGAGGGGCCAAGGGGCATCCCTGCCGTACTCCAGCTTTGATGGGGAAGGGGTCTGTCAACTGGTTGTTGATCCGAACTCTGCTCATGATGTTGTTGTAGCAGAGTTCGGTCCAGTTGAGCAGGTGCTGGGGGAAGTTCATGCCCCTCAGCACCCTCTGCAGGAAACCATGGCTAACCCTGTCAAAGGCCTTCTCCTGATCCAGGCTGAGAAGGCCTAAAGGGGACCTCCGCTCCTGGGAGTGCAGGATGAGGTCTCTCACCAGGAGCAGGTTGTCGTTGATGGACCTACCGGGGACGCTACAGGTTTGGTCAGGGGCTATAACTGAGGGGAGGAGGGTTTGAAACCGTTGGGTGAGGGCTTTTGTCATAATTTTATAGTCCACTGGGAGGAGATTGATGGGGCGCCAGTTCCGGAGGTCCTTGAGGTCCCCTTTCTTGGGGATCAGTGTGACCGTACTCTGTCTCATTGACTCTCCAAGCCTCCCTTCCCTGTAGACGGCTTTGAAGACCTCCGCCAAGTCCTCCTTGAGGAGATCCCAGAGAGTCTTGTAGAACTCTGCTGGGATCCCATCCGGTCCAGGGGCCTTGTGTGTATTCAAGGAGTGCACGGCCCGGGTGAGCTCCTCCGTGGTCAGCTCTGGGTTCTCACTCTCACCACCCTCGGGGACCCGGTCCAGACCATCCAGGAAGGTGGCCATGAGAGTCTCGTCGGTTGTCTTGATGTTGTAGAGACTCTCGTAGAACTCTCTTGCCACCCCCGGGATGTTGCCTCTGTCTGACACGGTGTCCCCATTGGTGTCGTATAGGGACAGGATAGGCTTGTGTTTTGACCGTGCCTTGCGGAAGAAGTGGCGTGTGCATTTCTCCTCCTCCTCCAGGCCCTGGAGTTTTTCCCTGAACTGTTTCTTTTGTTGTTGCTCCCGGTAGAGGGTGGCAAGGTGTTGTTTGGTCTCAGCCAGTTCTCGGGCCACATCCAGACCACCCAGTTGTAGGAGACTTAGGCGTTGGAGGGCCGCGTTGTGGTGTTGAAACCTGGCCCTCTGTTCTGCCGCTTTCCTCCTTCCGACTGACCCGAAGTAGCCCTTTGTCCTGGCCTTAACCATCTCCCACCACTCTATCGGGGAGTCGAACAGTTCTTTTAGGGTCCTCCACTCCAGGTAGCGCCTGGAGAAGGAATGCACCACTGTTGGGTCCTGAAGGATCGATGTATTCATCCTCCAGGTACCCCTACCCGCTCTTGTTTGGCCATCCCATTCCAGGGACACTGTCAACATCCTGTGGTCCGAGAAGTGGGCCGCCTGGCTGGTCAGGGTTCCCATCCTCAGACCTGGCGAGAGCAAGAACATGTCTATCCTGGAGGAAGAATTCCCGGAGGAACTCACCCTTGTGTGTGTCGGCGGGGAGGTGCCACCGGCGTCTACCAGTTGGAAGTCGTCTATGATGGACTGAAGTTCTGTAGTGGATCGGTCTCTCCTGGGCCTGCTGCGGTCCTCATCCCGGAGGGCACAGTTGAAATCTCCCCCCACTAGGACTGGTGTGGGGATGAGGAGGAGAGACCGAAGTTTCTTGAAAAGGGAGACTCTCTTGGCCACGTTGGTTGGGCCGTACACATTGATGACCCTCAGCGGCGAACCCTGGATCTCTAGGTCCAGAACCAGGATTCGCCCGCTCTCTACAACCTCCCCCTTTTTGGTCTGCAGAAAAGGGTTGGCCACCAAAATGCCGACCCCATCAGCTCTATCAATGTTTGAGCCTGACCAGAGAGAGTCCCCCCGTGTCCATTCCTCCTCCAGGGTGGCGTCCATCTCCTTGAATGGGATGGCGCACTCCTGGAGGATATACATGTCTGACTGATGTTGGGTGATGTACTGGTAGACGACCTCCCGTTTGTCTGGTTGCCGGAGGCTTCTGGTGTTGAGAGATGAGATTGTTATCCTCATGGTTCTTGGATTTGGTTTGTTCCAATTTTTGCTAAACTATTGCACATGAGGTTGAGGCCCTCCAATGGGTCGTTGGGGGCCAGATAGTGTGGTACCTCCCCTTGGCTGCTCATGGTGTGGGGGTTGTCTCCCCTCTGACTGCCTGGTGGCCCCCTCATCTGTGTTGTTGATGAGGTGATTTTCGGTGGCCCGTACGGTCCGGTGAGCATGGACTGGGGGTGGCTGGTGGGCTGTGCAGGGTGAGGAGCATGTGATGACTGGAGAGAGGAAGAGGGTGGGGAGGAGGGTTTGGGGGGGGGAGCCGGCTTACCTGTATGGCGTTGGGGTTTGGGTTCTGGAGTAGTCTTTTTGTCTGGTTTTTTCCGGATTGCCTTTTTTTGTGGTCTTTTGCGTTTTGGTTGAGCCAAGCTCCAGTCATTTTCACTGTCTGATTGGGAGGGGAGGTGGATCTGCGGTGTGCTGCTGGTGGCTATCTCAATAGAGGCCGGCTCCCCCTTCATGGTGTTTTTGCAGGGGGTGGAGGTGGCCATGGGGTTTAGGAGGGGGTGGGTGTTGAGGTTGTCTGTAGGGGGTGCTGGGACGGTTGGTTCCTCTCCTTCTCCTTCTCCGTCGCTCGAGCTCTGATCGTCCCCTCCATCGCTCGGGCGCCGGTCCTCCTCCGTCTCTCCCTTCTCTTCCTCCATGTTGGGTGTGGGTTGGGGTGTGGGTTGGGGTGGGGGTTGGGGTGGGGGTTGGGGTGGGGGTGGGGGTGTGGGTTGGGGTGGGGGTGGGGGTTGGGGTGGTGGTTGGTTGGATTTATAGCCCCGGGCTCTACTTGCATAGGAACTTGGGCAGTCACGGTAAAGATGCCCCTGTCCCCCGCACAGGTTGCAAGGTCTGGTCGTGGTGCACTCCGACGTCGGGTGGTCTTGGCGGCAGATTTTACATACCACGGCCTTGCAGGCCGCTGCCAGATGGCCCAATTGGCCGCAGTTCCTGCAGAGCTTCGGCATACCGTAGTAGTAGACGGAGCCCCTGTTGTTCCCCAGGTTGATGGTGCTGGGGATATGTTGGACTCCGCCTATCCCCTCCGGGTCCGGACGGAGTTGCACCAGCCATTTCTTGGCCCCCGTCCACACTCCGTCTTCATCCAGGACCATCCGGGCCCCCGATTTAAGGGTGGCATGACGGTGTAGCCACACCTCAATATCATATTCCTGAATCACCTCATTGTGGAATTGAATTGTGACCACTTTTGATTCTAAATCCGTTAGTGGGTGGGCTGTAAAACGGTTAAGTGGGGGTTTGTGTTCATTAATCCTATGAAAGGTCCAGAATTCCTCTAACAGTTGGGGGGTTTTAAAGCTAACTTCAAAACATTCATTCGGCCCAGGGGGCTTCACCAGGCAGTTTAGATCAGACGGCACAAAGCCCATACCTCTCTGTAGAACCGCCCTGCTGAATTCCAGGCGGGTCATCGTTGTTACTGGTCTGGCAGTCTTCTGTTGGGGGGCTCCATCCATGGCAGCCTCCTCAGTTGGGTTGAGCGTCAACCTGACGGCGTTGTAGCGCCGCATCGCTCCGGGGTTCATCGTTGGAGTGGGGTGGGGGGGGTGGGGGATCAGGGAGGAAGGAGGGAGAGGAATAGGGTTAGGGGGAGGTTGTAGATAATTTTTTTGGGGGGGGGAATAGGGTACTTGCCGTTAGGTTAGGGGTGTTGTTCCTCTCAGGTCCTCACGGCAGATTTTGGACTCTGGCTTGGGTCTGGAACTGGATTCCCGTCTGGGGACAAAAGAGGGACACCTGAGAGCGAGTGGGGACACCAGGTGGCCAAAGACCTACGGTCTTGAAAGCACTCCCCTGTGTCCCTCTCGCTCCTAGCTTAGATGTTATAGTTGTCCTCCCTCCTGGTCTGGTTGGGGTCCACTGGCTCAGCTGGGTCGGCTGGTGGGTGTTGGGCCCTCTCTCACCTCTGGCGTGCTTGGGAGAGTCGAGGTCTTCGGAAGCTCCTCTCGGGGTCCGGCCTTTCCGCTCTTTTGAGGGGGGCTGCCCAGGGGCCGAACTCGTGCTCCAGTGGCGGGCAGGCCACCTACTGAAAGAGTCGCGGTCTTTGGAAGCTCCTCTCGGGGTCCGGCCTGTCCGCTCTTTGGAGGGGGGCTGCCCAGGGGCCGAACTCGTGCTCCAGTGGCTCCAGTGGCGGGCAGGCCACCTACTGGTCACCTACTGGAAGAGTCGCGGTCTTTGGAAGCTCCTCTCGGGGTCCGGCCTTTCCGCTCTTTGGAGGGGGGCTGCCCAGGGGCCGAACTCGTGCTCCAGTGGCTCCAGTGGCGGGCAGGCCACCTACTGGTCACCTACTGGAAGAGTCGCGGTCTTTGGAAGCTCCTCTCGGGGTCCGGCCTTTCCGCTCTTTGGAGGGGGGCTGCCCAGCGGCCGAACTGCCCCAGTGGTGAAAAGGCCACCTACTGGAAGAGTCGCGGGTCTCCGGCAGCTCCTCTCGGATCCCGGCCTGTTCCGCTCAAAGAGGGGGGGTGGGTCGGGGGAGCCACCTCCCAGCAGCGGACAAGCCACCTACTGAGAAGACGTGCTCCCCGACCAAGAATAGAAAAAAAGGAGGGGCATAGAGCCTAGTGAGGAAAAAGGAAAAACCCTAGATTTCTCAAAAAAACACAAAAACCCACACCCCACCGGAGACTAGCTTTAATAGAAGTCTTTAGTAAAAGGCGAAAGGCTTGTGCGTTTTTTTGAAGAGAAACCAGAGTTTGTTCTTAGCCAAAAGGCCGAGAAGCAATAACTCATAAATTGAACCGTGCCCACCACCGCCGCCATTCAGGTCAAAGTGTGAAAGCTGTGTTGACCTTCTTCTTCTTCTTCTTCTTCTTCTTCTTGTATCCGTGTTTCAAGGTAAGTCAGGTGGGGGTCGAAGAAGAAGAAGAAGAAGAAGAAGAAGAAGAAGAAGAAGAAGACATTGAAGACATCTTAGACATTCTAAGGTTTAAACCAGACATTCTAAGGTTTAAACCAGACATTCTAAGATTTAAACCAGACATTCTAAGGTTTAAACCAGACATTCTAAGGTTCAAACCAGACATTCTAAGGTTTAAACCAGACATTCTAAGATTCAAACCAGACATTCTAAGGTTCAAACCAGACATTCTAAGGTTTAAACCAGACATGCTAATGTTCAAACCAGACATTCTAAGGTTTAAACCAGACATTCTAAGATTCAAACCAGACATTCTAAGGTTCAAACCAGACATTCTAAGGTTTAAACCAGACATTCTAAGATTTAAACCAGACATTCTAAGGTTTAAACCAGACATTCTAAGGTTTAAACCAGACATTCTAAGATTCAAACCAGACATTCAAAGGTTTAAACCAGACATTCTAAGATTCAAACCAGACATTCTAAGATTTAAACCAGACATTTTCTTCTTCTTCTTCTTCTTCTTCTTCTTCTTCTTCTTCTTCTCCCACCTGACTTACCTTGAAACACGGATATGGGCTCAGCTAGACGCAGAGCCTGCCAAAAATAGCTTGAACTCGTAAGTGTTCCTCTCCACGGAAGTCTTTAGTAAAAGGCGAAAGGCTTGTGCGTTTTTTTGAAGAGAAACCAGAGTTTGTTCTTAGCCAAAAGGCCGAGAAGCAATAACTCATAAATTGAACCGTGCCCACCACCGCCGCCATTCAGGTCAAAGTGTGAAAGCTGTGTTGACCTTCTTCTTCTTCTTCTTCTTCTTCTTCTTCTTGTATCCGTGTTTCAAGGTAAGTCAGGTGGGGGTCGAAGAAGAAGAAGAAGAAGAAGAAGAAGAAGACATTGAAGACATCTTAGACATTCTAAGGTTTAAACCAGACATTCTAAGGTTTAAACCAGACATTCTAAGATTTAAACCAGACATTCTAAGGTTTAAACCAGACATTCTAAGGTTCAAACCAGACATTCTAAGGTTTAAACCAGACATTCTAAGATTCAAACCAGACATTCTAAGGTTCAAACCAGACATTCTAAGGTTTAAACCAGACATGCTAATGTTCAAACCAGACATTCTAAGGTTTAAACCAGACATTCTAAGATTCAAACCAGACATTCTAAGGTTCAAACCAGACATTCTAAGGTTTAAACCAGACATTCTAAGATTTAAACCAGACATTCTAAGGTTTAAACCAGACATTCTAAGGTTTAAACCAGACATTCTAAGATTCAAACCAGACATTCAAAGGTTTAAACCAGACATGCTAAGATTCAAACCAGACATTCTAAGATTTAAACCAGACATTTTTTTCTTCTTCTTCTTCTTCTTCTTCTTCTTCTTCTTCTTCTTCTCCCACCTGACTTACCTTGAAACACGGATATGGGCTCAGCTAGACGCAGAGCCTGCCAAAAATAGCTTGAACTCGTAAGTGTTCCTCTCCACGGAAGTCTTTAGTAAAAGGTGTTTTTTATTGGTTTTTATAAAAACACAACACCGTATATACAATCAATTAATCAAACAATCAGACATTTAAGACATTACATTCAACAACAACCAACATTAAACTAACTAAAGTGCTCAGTGTTCAGTGTATTGTCCAGTGTAGTGTAATGTTCAGTGTTCAGTGTTCAGTGTCCAGGTTCCAGTGTCGGTAGGAGGCAGGGGTAAAAAACCTGTTCGCTGTGCATCCGGGAAAAAAATTCCCCTGCAGCCCTCTAGTTGTAGAGCGACTACTATCCAGTTTGCCCACCAGTGCAAAGCCGTGGCTCCCCCACCTCCCTCCCCCGAGGGACCCCACACACCCGACTCACCCGACCCGCCCCACCACCGGCGCATCCGGCCCAGCCCACCAGGCTCAGACTCCTGTAGCCCTTCACGAGGCTAGCCGGACCAGGCGCCCCAGCGGCGGAGCAGATCGAGCACGCAGGCCGACCGGAGGCCCCTGAGGAGAGGCCCAGAGAGCTCGGCGCATGGCAGGCAAGCAGAGGCGAAAAACCTGTACACAGCTTATCCAGGGAAAAAGCTCCCTGGCTCTTCTCAGCTTGTTCCGGGCTGGGGGTTGGGGGTTGGCGGGTAGGGGACTGGGCCTGTAGCTGGGGGCCTGGAGTTGGGGGGGGGGGGCCCGGAACAGGGGGTTTGGGGTCGCTGAGTTGGAACCTGGGGTTGGTGCTGGGGTGACGTGGTGGTTCCCGCCGGTCTCTGCTCCTGGGTCTGGAAGCCTGGGTAGGTGTCAGAGCTGGATATGACATGTGCCTGAAAAGATACAGGAGTGAGAGAAGGGAGGTGTGCATGGTTTGTGTAGTGTGCATTTTGGTGTCAGGCGGGTGATCAGTACTTCCCTGTGACCCAGTGGTGTTGGTCATCCTGGTGCTGGTGGTGCTGGCAGAGACGGCTGGTTCGGCTGTGGGTTGTGTGTGGTGATATTCTGGTGAGGGTAGGAAGTGGGTCAGTGCTGTGTACATGTGTAGGTGGTGGAAGGTGCAGTAAACTTCCCTGTTGGTGTTGTGCGCTGCTCCTCTCCTGGTCCTTGTGATGGTGATACTGCTGACCAGGGCTTGTGCTGGAACGGTGGTGAAGGTGATAGTGCAGGAACTGGTGGTGTAGTGAGGTAGGCCCGGGGTGGGGGGGGGTTGGGCGATGCGGCGCGGCATGGGGGGGGGATTTAGAGGATGACGTCCTTCCATCTCTCCACCCCCCACACCGCTCTTGCTTGATCCGGGTTATTTTTAAAGTCAACAATAGCATGGTCCCTGAGGCAGAGGGTGATTCTCCTCCTCAGGGTTGTCAGGTGGACGCTCTGTTTCTGATAGACCCTGATGTTCCTCGTCTCCCAGAGTACCTGCTTGACGGCGCTGATGATCCTCCACTGTTGTTGTAGTTGGGGGGTTGTGCACCCCCCGGGAGGACCATACAGGATGTTCTCGCTCTTTAGTAAAAGGCGAAAGGCTTGTGCGTTTTTTTGAAGAGAAACCAGAGTTTGTTCTTAGCCAAAAGGCCGAGAAGCAATAACTCATAAATTGAACCGTGCCCACCACCGCCGCCATTCAGGTCAAAGTGTGAAAGCTGTGTTGACCTTCTTCTTCTTCTTCTTCTTCTTCTTCTTGTATCCGTGTTTCAAGGTAAGTCAGGTGGGGGTCGAAGAAGAAGAAGAAGAAGAAGAAGAAGAAGACATTGAAGACATCTTAGACATTCTAAGGTTTAAACCAGACATTCTAAGGTTTAAACCAGACATTCTAAGATTTAAACCAGACATTCTAAGGTTTAAACCAGACATTCTAAGGTTCAAACCAGACATTCTAAGGTTTAAACCAGACATTCTAAGATTCAAACCAGACATTCTAAGGTTCAAACCAGACATTCTAAGGTTTAAACCAGACATGCTAATGTTCAAACCAGACATTCTAAGGTTTAAACCAGACATTCTAAGATTCAAACCAGACATTCTAAGGTTCAAACCAGACATTCTAAGGTTTAAACCAGACATTCTAAGATTTAAACCAGACATTCTAAGGTTTAAACCAGACATTCTAAGGTTTAAACCAGACATTCTAAGATTCAAACCAGACATTCAAAGGTTTAAACCAGACATGCTAAGATTCAAACCAGACATTCTAAGATTTAAACCAGACATTTTTTTCTTCTTCTTCTTCTTCTTCTTCTTCTTCTTCTTCCCCCACCTGACTTACCTTGAAACACGGATATGGGCTCAGCTAGACGCAGAGCCTGCCAAAAATAGCTTGAACTCGTAAGTGTTCCTCTCCACGGAAGTCTTTAGTAAAAGGCGAAAGGCTTGTGCGTTTTTTTGAAGAGAAACCAGAGTTTGTTCTTAGCCAAAAGGCCGAGAAGCAATAACTCATAAATTGAACCGTGCCCACCACCGCCGCCATTCAGGTCAAAGTGTGAAAGCTGTGTTGACCTTCTTCTTCTTCTTCTTCTTCTTCTTCTTCTTCTTGTATCCGTGTTTCAAGGTAAGTCAGGTGGGGGTCGAAGAAGAAGAAGAAGAAGAAGAAGAAGACATTGAAGACATCTTAGACATTCTAAGGTTTAAACCAGACATTCTAAGGTTTAAACCAGACATTCTAAGGTTTAAACCAGACATTCTAAGATTTAAACCAGACATTCTAAGGTTTAAACCAGACATTCTAAGATTTAAACCAGACATTCTAAGGTTTAAACCAGACATTCTAAGGTTCAAACCAGACATTCTAAGGTTTAAACCAGACATTCTAAGATTCAAACCAGACATTCTAAGGTTCAAACCAGACATTCTAAGGTTTAAACCAGACATGCTAATGTTCAAACCAGACATTCTAAGGTTTAAACCAGACATGCTAATGTTCAAACCAGACATTCTAAGGTTTAAACCAGACATTCTAAGATTCAAACCAGACATTCTAAGGTTCAAACCAGACATTCTAAGGTTTAAACCAGACATTCTAAGATTTAAACCAGACATTCTAAGGTTTAAACCAGACATTCTAAGGTTTAAACCAGACATTCTAAGATTCAAACCAGACATTCAAAGGTTTAAACCAGACATTCTAAGATTCAAACCAGACATTCTAAGATTTAAACCAGACATTTTTTTCTTCTTCTTCTTCTTCTTCTTCTTCTTCTTCTTCTTCTTCCCCCACCTGACTTACCTTGAAACACGGATATGGGCTCAGCTAGACGCAGAGCCTGCCAAAAATAGCTTGAACTCGTAAGTGTTCCTCTCCACGGAAGTCTTTAGTAAAAGGCGAAAGGCTTGTGCGTTTTTTTGAAGAGAAACCAGAGTTTGTTCTTAGCCAAAAGGCCGAGAAGCAATAACTCATAAATTGAACCGTGCCCACCACCGCCGCCATTCAGGTCAAAGTGTGAAAGCTGTGTTGACCTTCTTCTTCTTCTTCTTCTTCTTCTTCTTCTTGTATCCGTGTTTCAAGGTAAGTCAGGTGGGGGTCGAAGAAGAAGAAGAAGAAGAAGACATTGAAGACATCTTAGACATTCTAAGGTTTAAACCAGACATTCTAAGGTTTAAACCAGACATTCTAAGATTTAAACCAGACATTCTAAGGTTTAAACCAGACATTCTAAGGTTCAAACCAGACATTCTAAGGTTTAAACCAGACATTCTAAGATTCAAACCAGACATTCTAAGGTTCAAACCAGACATTCTAAGGTTTAAACCAGACATGCTAATGTTCAAACCAGACATTCTAAGGTTTAAACCAGACATTCTAAGATTCAAACCAGACATTCTAAGGTTCAAACCAGACATTCTAAGGTTTAAACCAGACATTCTAAGATTTAAACCAGACATTCTAAGGTTTAAACCAGACATTCTAAGGTTTAAACCAGACATTCTAAGATTCAAACCAGACATTCAAAGGTTTAAACCAGACATTCTAAGATTCAAACCAGACATTCTAAGATTTAAACCAGACATTTTTTTCTTCTTCTTCTTCTTCTTCTTCTTCTTCTTCTTCTTCTTCTTCTCCCACCTGACTTACCTTGAAACACGGATATGGGCTCAGCTAGACGCAGAGCCTGCCAAAAATAGCTTGAACTCGTAAGTGTTCCTCTCCACGGAAGTCTTTAGTAAAAGGCGAAAGGCTTGTGCGTTTTTTTGAAGAGAAACCAGAGTTTGGGGGCAGCGTCCACTGGGTTCCACCAGATACTTTTTTTTTCTTGGGCCAGGGGTATGTTCTTCTGCAGGGGTGTGGGCAGGCTTGCTTCTGCGTGCGCAAGGGGTGTGTCGGTTGCCGCCACTGCACTCCCTGAATCGTGTCCACTACCTCCTTTTCTGGATCTGGTCACCTTGGGCTGCTGGCCTTGGTCCACGTCACAGAGTCCAGATCTAGGGGAAAAAGGGAAACCTGAGAGCATGCGGGTACACAGGGCCGCTGGAGATTTTACGTCTGCCAGCCACTCTCCTGTGTCCCGCATGCTCCACTCCTTTTCTCGGTTCCTTTCCTCTGGGTCGAGGAGGTCTGTGCTGTGCTGCTCCACTCCGTGTGCAGACCCTCTGCTCTCGCCTCCCTGCATTGTTTCCTGGCCCGGCCGGTCCCCTGGTCTCTTAGGCTCTGGCTGTTGCCCTTCGTGTCTACTGCAAGGTCTGGACCTAGAGGATGGAAGAAAACCTGAGAGCATGCAGGTACACTGGGTATCTGGAGTTTGAATAGTTTCCAGACACTCCCCTGTGTCCCGCATGCTCCACTCATCACTTGGGTCTCCTCCCTCTGGGCCGAGGGGGTCTGGGCCTGGCTGGTCCCCTCCTGGTGCTGCCACGTCAGGTCTGTTCTGGACTCCACCTGTTCTTGGAAAAAGAAGACAGAGGGCCACCTCCCTAGCCTCTGACCACTGCTTGGTCAGAGGTTCAGTTGGGGCTAACCGATGTTGAGCAATGGTCATGTTTGTGTGTTGGAAGTCCAGAATTGCCGTCTCTTTTTTGCCTGTGCTGTCGTGGATGTTGAAATATTTGTCAGGTGTCTGCTAGTTACAAGTGTCTGAGTCGTTGGTGCGGTCGTTGTTTGTCTGGTTGGGGGTGGTGGCGGGGGGTTCGCAGTTTGGGGTATCTGGATGTTTAGCTGTTGAATGTTTGTTATTTTCCAGTTGTTATGTGTTTTTTCCTTTCCCTGTTGATGTGTGTCTAGTCTCTAGTAATAGTAATAGTCTCTAATTGTTTTATTGATCATTCTTATGATGATGAGTGGGTGTGTTTCTTGTTTCTGATATAAGCTGATGTTTCTTGTTTGCCATAGTACTTCTTTTATTGTGTTTGTGACCCGCCAAGCATTTTCCTCCTGGCCTGTTCTTGTTCCCCCTGGTGGGCCACAGACAATTCCTTGGAAAGTGATGGTATTTGTGTCTGTTAGATTTCCAATGAGGGGTTGACAGATGGTCCATATTCTCTTTGCAATCCTGCAGTCCCAGACGATGTGTTTTTCTGTTTCTTTGGCTTGGCAACCATAGGTACAGAGTTCTGTTCTTGCTATCCCTCTTTTGTACATTCTAACACGGGTGGGGAGATTGTTAGTTGTTATGGCCCAGGCTATGTCAATTTGTCTGTTCATGAGGCATTTATTGTTTATATTTTTCCATAGTTGTTCTTTTGTTATTGTGTTTGTGTGTTCTGATTTTTCTGGTGTTATATTTTGAGAAATTGTCTTTTTCATGGTCTTGAATGTCCATTCCCTGTCTTTGTGTAGTTTAAACGTTTCCCTTAATGTTTTCCTCAGTCTTTTATAGTGTACTGGTGGATCCCATGAAAGTGGTATTGTGTGGTCGATGTCTTTGATGCCGATGCCTCTTAGGCTCGTCTTGAAATAAAATCTGTTGAGGTAGCTTGCCTTCCTTTCCATTTTTTTACAATTTTGGATGGTGTATGCTAGAGCTTGGGTTTTTATTAGTAGTGGTATATTTGGCACCCCTCTCCCTCCTTTCATTGTTTCCTTCATCATGACCTCTCTCTTCACCAGTTCCTGTTTCCCTCCCCATATAAATCTGAAAGTTTCTTGGTTTATTGTTTTTTCTTGTTCTCTGTTTGGTGGGAATATTTTTCCTATGTATGCAAGAATTGGGTATAGTATTGCATTTAGTAGTACAATTTTCCCCTTTGTGGACAACGTCCTTTGCTGCCATCCTCCTATTTTCTTTTTCATTTTTTTGATTGTGTCATCCCAGCTTTCTTGCCCTTGGTTTCTTTCATCAAAGATGATCCCCAGAATTTTTATTTTTGTTCTTACTGGAAAAATGCTTTGTATGTCCGAGTGTTTTGGCCAGTTTCTAGACGTATATATTTCACTTTTCTTTTTATTGATGACTGCTCCTGTTGCTTTGCAGTATATGTCCAAAGTTTTTTCTATGTGTTTGGCAGATTGGACAGTTGTACAGATGAGTGTGACGTCGTCCATATATGCTTGTGTCTTTATCTGTTTGTTGTTTGAGCCTGGTAATGTATAGCCTTCTATGTTCTTGTTTTTCCGGATGTTGTTGAGTAATGGCTCTATTGCAAGGGTGTAGAGGATGGCTGACAAAGGGCATCCCTGTCTAACTCCAGATTTTACTTTTATTTCATTTGTTTGTGTGCCATTGACCAATACTGTGCTCGTGATATTATTGTAAATTATTTTTACCCAGTTCTGTATTGTTTTGTTGATGTTTGCTGTTTTTAATACTTCTAGTAGGTAAGCATGATTGACCCTGTCGAAGGCTTTCTCCTGGTCTAAATTGAAAATACAGAATGGGATTGACCTTTCTTCTGCATGGGAGAAGATGTCCCTGATGATGGTGAGATTGTCTGTTGTGGAGCGTCCTGGTGCTCCACAGGTTTGATCTTGCTCAATAACCTCTGGTATTTCTTTTTGTAGTCTGTACATGAGTATTTTGGTGAGAATTTTGTAGTCGGTGCAGAGTAAAGTTATGGGGCGCCAATTTTGAAGGTCTTCTGGGTCTCCTTTCTTGTATAGTAGTGTTATGATTCCTTTTGTCATGGTTGGGCACATCTCTCTTGTGTTATACATGTAATTAAAAACTTTTGTCATGCCATCTTTTATTGGATCCCAGAAGGCTTTGTAAAACTCAACAGGAAGTCCATCTTGACCTGGGGTTTTGCCTTCAGTTAGGCTGTCTATTGCTTTTTTGATTTCCTCTGTTGTAATGGGCAACTCTTCCCCTTCTATTACTTCTCCAGCCACTCCCTCCGTGTCCCGAAGCAGCTCTTCTATCAGCTCTCTGTTTGTGTCTTTTTCAGTGTATAATTCTGTATAGAATTCTGTTACTATGTTTCTAATTTGTTGTGGGTCGTTTTGTTTTGTTCCTTTTTTGTCTTTGATGGAGTCCATCATGTGTTTTTTCTTTTTTATCTTCTGGAAGAAATAAGGTGTGCATTTTTCATTTTGTTCTAGATGTTTGATTCTGCTTTTCACCTGTATCTTTCTCTGTTCTTCTTGGTAAAGGTTTTCTAGTTTGAGTTTTGTTTCTTTTATCTCCTGGGTGAGATTAAAGCCTTCCAATTGTAGGTTTGACAGCCGTTGCAGTGTTTGGTCCAGTCTTTTCGTCTTCTCCATTGTGTCTCTTGCCTGTTTTTTGCTTGCCGCTTTCAGGTAGTTTTTTGCTCTGTCTTTAATGTTTTCCCACCAATCTACTGGTGATGGGTATAGGTCTATGAGGGTGGCCCACTCTGTTAGTCTGTTGGTCAGGGCTTCTCTGGTTTTGGTGTTCTTGAGGAGCGTTGTATTCAGCTTCCACACCCCTGGGCCTTTTTCTTCTTGGTTTGTTGCTGGTTGTGTTATTGTTGTTGTTATTTGCCTGTGGTCTGAGTAGAATACTGGTGCGGAGTGTGTGTTTGTTGTCGTGAGGTTTGGGTCTATGAGGATCATATCTATTCTTGAAAAAGACCTTCCATCTGCACTTGTCCAAGTGTGGTGTGGTGTCAGGTCTTTTCCTATGTCTTGGAGGGAAAGGTCTGTGACTAGTTTGTTCAGTTTTCGGCTTGATGAGTCATTTCTTGGGCGGCTTCTGTCCATTTCCCTTCTTGCACAATTAAAGTCACCTATCATGATGGTGGGTATGTTTCCCAGAAGTGCAGGGTACAATTTTTCAAAAAACTGTGTTCTTTCATTTTGATTAGTTGGTGCATATACATTTATTATTTTTGTTGTGTTTTTCCCATGTTTTGCAACTGTTGTTATTAGCCGTCCTGCTTGTATTATTTTTGGCTGTAGTAGTTGGATTGTTGGGTTTTTGCTCAGTATGGCGACTCCATCTGCCCTGGACGTATTTGAGCCAGACCATATGGAGTCTCCAAGTCCCCATTCTTTTTGGAGGTCTTCATAGTTTTTTCGGTATGGGATGTTACATTCTTGAAGACATATTATGTCTGTGTTGAGTGATGCCAAGTGGGAAAAAACTACTCCTCTTTTCTTTTCCCACAAGATGCTCCTGACGTTAATTGTAGTAATCCTGATTGTCATGATGGTGATGAGAATGAGTTTTAGCACTTTACTGTCCATGTGGGTGTTTGCTGTTGACCGGGGAGGTGGTTAGCTGCACTCGTCGTTGTTCATTAGTTTATATCTTTCTTTGCTTCCCTTTGTTTTTTCTGGTCTGGGCTGCTTGGCAGGCAGCTTGGCTTGTCTCTGATGGCCTGGGTAAATGGGTTGCTGTGCTGCTACGACGTGTGGTTTTACAAGTGGGGGCCAGGGTGGTAGGGTGGTAGGTGATTTGTTGGGTATGGGTTTAGCCATCTGGGGTTGTTTTGGGTCTGGGGATGTGTTTTTGTTTGGTTTCTTGCTTCTGGTGGTTGTGGGTGGTAATTTTCTTTTAGAGCGTTTCTCCAGACGTCCTCCACTGTTTTCTTGTGTCTCTGTGGGTCCCGGCTCTTGTCCTGGTTCCTCCTCTGGTTCCTCCTCCTCCTCCGACTCATCGTCCTGACTACTGTGTTCCTTCTCTTCTTCCACCACCATGATTGGGTTTGCCGCGATAGGTACCTCTTCTGATTCACTTTTGATTGTTTTTCTTGGTGGCGGTACTGCAGTCAGCCTGGCCCGTCTGTGCGTCTCATCAGCACCCCTCAGTGGTGGTGGCGTTGGTGGCACTGCAGTCAGCCCGGCCTGGTCAACTCCCTCTCTGATCTGACTGCTCTCCTCCTCCATTTCAGAAAATAGTGACTGGGCGTAAGCGTCCCCTGGAATGGTAATTGTGGTTTGCAGGGGGGACACTGGTGATCCCAAGCTCTCCAGTAGCTCCATGGCGTCCTCCGCTAGTTGTTCTTGCCATATTTGTGTCTCCTGTGTCCTCTCTGTTGTCGCCGTGCCAGGGTCAGGGTTTGGGTCAGGGGTTGGGCCATGTTGGTTTGGACCAGTAGGTGTTTGAGTTCCCTCTGTGGCTGGGCCAGGGTTTGGGTCAGGGTTTGGGTCAGGGTTTGGGCCTTGTTGGCTTGGACCAGTAGGTGTTTGTGTTCTTTCTGTGGTTGGGGGTGGTTCCTGTCTTTTCTCGTTTTTATTATACCTTGTTCTATTAGCGTAGGATTCGGGGCAGTTTTTGAACACATGTCCATCTTCATTACATAAATTGCATTTGCGTTCTTTCATACATTGCCTGGTTTCATGTGCTTCACCCCAATTCCTGCATCTGATGACTGTGCATTTTGCTGCCAGGTGACCCATTTCCCCACAATTCCTACATACCTTTGGCATTCCGTAGTAGAACAGCTGACCTCTGTTGTTTCCGAGTAGGATGGAGTTTGGCAGGTGTTGGAGCTCCCCGTTCCGACCTCGGCGTAGCCCGATGTTCCACTTCCTTGCTCCGGTCCATACCCCATCAGCATCACGTTGCCACTGTGCCGTGGATTCTATGTCGGCGTGCCTTCCAAGCCAGGTGATGATGTCTTCGTCTGAAACTGTCTCATTGTAAAAAATTACTGTTACAGATTTTTTGTCTTCTTCAGTGATTGGCTCTGTGTGAAATTTTCCAAAAATAAGTCCGTATCTCTCTGTGTCTCTTTTCTTTTGCCAAAATTCTACCAGCAGGTCTGGGTTCTTAAAGCTGATTTCAAAAATGTCACGCATTCCAGGCAGTTTAAAAAGACAGTTCAAGTCATTTGGTGAAAATCCTAGGCCTTTCTGTAAGACTGCTCTGCTAAAATCCAGTCTCTGCATAGGTGTCTCCTCTTCTCCTCTAACATATGTCATTCTCACTACATTGTGTCTTCTAACTCCTTGTCTTGAGTACATCTTGGGTCTTGTGTGGGGGGGGGGGGGGGGTAGCAGAGGGTAGGGTAGATAGGGTGCCTTCAGGGAAGTGAGTGATGGGGGTTGGTGACAGGGTTGTTTTAAGGGGGGGGGGGTTCCACTGTGTGGTACTTTCCTTTACAAGGAGTTGTGTAGGCCTCTCAGGACTCCAACTGTCCTCAGACGATGGTTCTCTGTGTTGGTCTGGGTCCTGGCTCTGGTTGACTGGTCAGGTATCCGGCTCTGCAGAGGGGAAGGAAGGACACCTGAGAGCAAGCAGGGGCACAAGGTGGCCAGAGACCTGAGGTCTTCTATGGCAAACCAGACATTCTAAGGTTTAAACCAGACATTCTAAGATTCAAACCAGACATTCTAAGGTTCAAACCAGACATTCTAAGGTTTAAACCAGACATTCTAAGATTTAAACCAGACATTCTAAGGTTTAAACCAGACATTCTAAGGTTTAAACCAGACATTCTAAGATTCAAACCAGACATTCAAAGGTTTAAACCAGACATTCTAAGATTCAAACCAGACATTCTAAGATTTAAACCAGACATTTTTTTCTTCTTCTTCTTCTTCTTCTTCTTCTTCTTCCCCCACCTGACTTACCTTGAAACACGGATATGGGCTCAGCTAGACGCAGAGCCTGCCAAAAATAGCTTGAACTCGTAAGTGTTCCTCTCCACGGAAGTCTTTAGTAAAAGGCGAAAGGCTTGTGCGTTTTTTTGAAGAGAAACCAGAGTTTGTTCTTAGCCAAAAGGCCGAGAAGCAATAACTCATAAATTGAACCGTGCCCACCACCGCCACCATTCAGGTCAAAGTGTGAAAGCTGTGTTGACCTTCTTCTTCTTCTTCTTCTTCTTCTTCTTCTTCTTCTTCTTCTTGTATCCGTGTTTCAAGGTAAGTCAGGTGGGGGTCGAAGAAGAAGAAGAAGAAGAAGAAGAAGACATTGAAGACATCTTAGACATTCTAAGATTCAAACCAGACATTCTAAGATTTAAACCAGACATTCTAAGATTCAAACCAGACATTCTAAGGTTTAAACCAGACATTCTAAGATTTAAACCAGACATTCTAAGGTTTAAACCAGACATTCTAAGGTTCAAACCAGACATTCTAAGGTTTAAACCAGACATTCTAAGATTCAAACCAGACATTCTAAGGTTCAAACCAGACATTCTAAGGTTTAAACCAGACATTCTAAGGTTTAAACCAGACATTCTAAGATTTAAACCAGACATTCTAATGTTCAAACCTGACATTCTAAGGTTCAAACCAGACATTCTAAGGTTTAAACCAGACATTCTAAGGTTTAAACCAGACATTCTAAGATTTAAACCAGACATTCTAAGGTTTAAACCAGACATTCTAAGATTTAAACCAGACATTCTAAGGTTTAAACCAGACATTCTAAGGTTTAAACCAGACATTCTAAGATTTAAACCAGACATTCTAAGGTTTAAACCAGACATTCTAAGGTTCAAACCAGACATTCTAAGGTTTAAACCAGACATTCTAAGATTCAAACCAGACATTCTAAGGTTCAAACCAGACATTCTAAGGTTTAAACCAGACATGCTAATGTTCAAACCAGACATTCTAAGGTTTAAACCAGACATTCTAAGATTCAAACCAGACATTCTAAGGTTCAAACCAGACATTCTAAGGTTTAAACCAGACATTCTAAGATTTAAACCAGACATTCTAAGGTTTAAACCAGACATTCTAAGGTTTAAACCAGACATTCTAAGATTCAAACCAGACATTCAAAGGTTTAAACCAGACATTCTAAGATTCAAACCAGACATTCTAAGATTTAAACCAGACATTTTCTTCTTCTTCTTCTTCTTCTTCTTCTTCTTCTTCTTCTTCTTCCCCCACCTGACTTAGCTTGAAACACGGATATGGGCTCAGCTAGACGCAGAGCCTGCCAAAAATAGCTTGAACTCGTAAGTGTTCCTCTCCACGGAAGTCTTTAGTAAAAGGCGAAAGGCTTGTGCGTTTTTTTGAAGAGAAACCAGAGTTTGTTCTTAGCCAAAAGGCCGAGAAGCAATAACTCATAAATTGAACCGTGCCCACCACCGCCGCCATTCAGGTCAAAGTGTGAAAGCTGTGTTGACCTTCTTCTTCTTCTTCTTCTTCTTCTTCTTCTTCTTCTTCTTCTTGTATCCGTGTTTCAAGGTAAGTCAGGTGGGGGTCGAAGAAGAAGAAGAAGAAGAAGACATTGAAGACATCTTAGACATTCTAAGGTTTAAACCAGACATTCTAAGGTTTAAACCAGACATTCTAAGATTTAAACCAGACATTCTAAGGTTTAAACCAGACATTCTAAGGTTCAAACCAGACATTCTAAGGTTTAAACCAGACATTCTAAGATTCAAACCAGACATTCTAAGGTTCAAACCAGACATTCTAAGGTTTAAACCAGACATGCTAATGTTCAAACCAGACATTCTAAGGTTTAAACCAGACATTCTAAGATTCAAACCAGACATTCTAAGGTTCAAACCAGACATTCTAAGGTTTAAACCAGACATTCTAAGATTTAAACCAGACATTCTAAGGTTTAAACCAGACATTCTAAGGTTTAAACCAGACATTCTAAGATTCAAACCAGACATTCAAAGGTTTAAACCAGACATTCTAAGATTCAAAATAGACATTCTAAGATTTAAACCAGACATTTTTTTCTTCTTCTTCTTCTTCTTCTTCTTCCCCCACCTGACTTACCTTGAAACACGGATATGGGCTCAGCTAGACGCAGAGCCTGCCAAAAATAGCTTGAACTCGTAAGTGTTCCTCTCCACGGAAGTCTTTAGTAAAAGGCGAAAGGCTTGTGCGTTTTTTTGAAGAGAAACCAGAGTTTGTTCTTAGCCAAAAGGCCGAGAAGCAATAACTCATAAATTGAACCGTGCCCACCACCGCCGCCATTCAGGTCAAAGTGTGAAAGCTGTGTTGACCTTCTTCTTCTTCTTCTTCTTCTTCTTCTTCTTCTTGTATCTGTGTTTCAAGGTAAGTCAGGTGGGGGTCGAAGAAGAAGAAGAAGAAGAAGAAGAAGAAGACATTGAAGACATCTTAGACATTCTAAGGTTTAAACCAGACATTCTAAGGTTTAAACCAGACATTCTAAGATTTAAACCAGACATTCTAAGGTTTAAACCAGACATTCTAAGGTTCAAACCAGACATTCTAAGGTTTAAACCAGACATTCTAAGATTCAAACCAGACATTCTAAGGTTCAAACCAGACATTCTAAGGTTTAAACCAGACATGCTAATGTTCAAACCAGACATTCTAAGGTTTAAACCAGACATTCTAAGATTCAAACCAGACATTCTAAGGTTCAAACCAGACATTCTAAGGTTTAAACCAGACATTCTAAGATTTAAACCAGACATTCTAAGGTTTAAACCAGACATTCTAAGGTTTAAACCAGACATTCTAAGATTCAAACCAGACATTCAAAGGTTTAAACCAGACATTCTAAGATTCAAACCAGACATTCTAAGATTTAAACCAGACATTTTTTTCTTCTTCTTCTTCTTCTTCTTCTTCTTCTTCTTCTTCTTCTTGTATCCGTGTTTCAAGGTAAGTCAGGTGGGGGTCGAAGAAGAAGAAGAAGAAGAAGACATTGAAGACATCTTAGACATTCTAAGGTTTAAACCAGACATTCTAAGGTTTAAACCAGACATTCTAAGATTTAAACCAGACATTCTAAGGTTTAAACCAGACATTCTAAGGTTCAAACCAGACATTCTAAGGTTTAAACCAGACATTCTAAGATTCAAACCAGACATTCTAAGGTTCAAACCAGACATTCTAAGGTTTAAACCAGACATGCTAATGTTCAAACCAGACATTCTAAGGTTTAAACCAGACATTCTAAGATTCAAACCAGACATTCTAAGGTTCAAACCAGACATTCTAAGGTTTAAACCAGACATTCTAAGATTTAAACCAGACATTCTAAGGTTTAAACCAGACATTCTAAGGTTTAAACCAGACATTCTAAGATTCAAACCAGACATTCAAAGGTTTAAACCAGACATTCTAAGATTCAAACCAGACATTCTAAGATTTAAACCAGACATTTTTTTCTTCTTCTTCTTCTTCTTCTTCTTCTTCTTCTTCTTCTTCCCCCACCTGACTTACCTTGAAACACGGATATGGGCTCAGCTAGACGCAGAGCCTGCCAAAAATAGCTTGAACTCGTAAGTGTTCCTCTCCACGGAAGTCTTTAGTAAAAGGCGAAAGGCTTGTGCGTTTTTTTGAAGAGAAACCAGAGTTTGTTCTTAGCCAAAAGGCCGAGAAGCAATAACTCATAAATTGAACCGTGCCCACCACCGCCGCCATTCAGGTCAAAGTGTGAAAGCTGTGTTGACCTTCTTCTTCTTCTTCTTCTTCTTCTTCTTCTTGTATCCGTGTTTCAAGGTAAGTCAGGTGGGGGTCGAAGAAGAAGAAGAAGAAGAAGAAGACATTGAAGACATCTTAGACATTCTAAGGTTTAAACCAGACATTCTAAGGTTTAAACCAGACATTCTAAGATTTAAACCAGACATTCTAAGGTTTAAACCAGACATTCTAAGGTTCAAACCAGACATTCTAAGGTTTAAACCAGACATTCTAAGATTCAAACCAGACATTCTAAGGTTCAAACCAGACATTCTAAGGTTTAAACCAGACATGCTAATGTTCAAACCAGACATTCTAAGGTTTAAACCAGACATTCTAAGATTCAAACCAGACATTCTAAGGTTCAAACCAGACATTCTAAGGTTTAAACCAGACATTCTAAGATTTAAACCAGACATTCTAAGGTTTAAACCAGACATTCTAAGGTTTAAACCAGACATTCTAAGATTCAAACCAGACATTCAAAGGTTTAAACCAGACATTCTAAGATTCAAACCAGACATTCTAAGATTTAAACCAGACATTTTTTTCTTCTTCTTCTTCTTCTTCTTCTTCTTCTTCTTCTTCCCCCACCTGACTTACCTTGAAACACGGATATGGGCTCAGCTAGACGCAGAGCCTGCCAAAAATAGCTTGAACTCGTAAGTGTTCCTCTCCACGGAAGTCTTTAGTAAAAGGCGAAAGGCTTGTGCGTTTTTTTGAAGAGAAACCAGAGTTTGTTCTTAGCCAAAAGGCCGAGAAGCAATAACTCATAAATTGAACCGTGCCCACCACCGCCGCCATTCAGGTCAAAGTGTGAAAGCTGTGTTGACCTTCTTCTTCTTCTTCTTCTTCTTCTTCTTCTTCTTGTATCCGTGTTTCAAGGTAAGTCAGGTGGGGGTCGAAGAAGAAGAAGAAGAAGAAGAAGACATTGAAGACATCTTAGACATTCTAAGGTTTAAACCAGACATTCTAAGGTTTAAACCAGACATTCTAAGATTTAAACCAGACATTCTAAGGTTTAAACCAGACATTCTAAGGTTCAAACCAGACATTCTAAGGTTTAAACCAGACATTCTAAGATTCAAACCAGACATTCTAAGGTTCAAACCAGACATTCTAAGGTTTAAACCAGACATGCTAATGTTCAAACCAGACATTCTAAGGTTTAAACCAGACATTCTAAGATTCAAACCAGACATTCTAAGGTTCAAACCAGACATTCTAAGGTTTAAACCAGACATTCTAAGATTTAAACCAGACATTCTAAGGTTTAAACCAGACATTCTAAGGTTTAAACCAGACATTCTAAGATTCAAACCAGACATTCAAAGGTTTAAACCAGACATTCTAAGATTCAAACCAGACATTCTAAGATTTAAACCAGACATTTTTTTCTTCTTCTTCTTCTTCTTCTTCTTCTTCTTCTTCTTCTTCCCCCACCTGACTTACCTTGAAACACGGATATGGGCTCAGCTAGACGCAGAGCCTGCCAAAAATAGCTTGAACTCGTAAGTGTTCCTCTCCACGGAAGTCTTTAGTAAAAGGTGTTTTTTATTGGTTTTTATAAAAACGCAACACCGTGTATACAATCAATTAATCAAACAATCAGACATTTAAGACATTACATTCAACAACAACCAACATTAAACTAACTAAAGTGCTCAGTGTTCAGTGTATTGTCCAGTGTAGTGTAATGTTCAGTGTTCAGTGTTCAGTGTCCAGGTTCCAGTGTCGGTAGGAGGCAGGGGTAAAAAACCTGTTCGCTGTGCATCCGGGAAAAAAATTCCCCTGCAGCCCTCTAGTTGTAGAGCGACTACTATCCAGTTTGCCCACCAGTGCAAAGCCGTGGCTCCCCCACCTCCCTCCCCCGAGGGACCCCACACACCCGACTCACCCGACCCGCCCCACCACCGGCGCATCCGGCCCAGCCCACCAGGCTCAGACTCCTGTAGCCCTTCACGAGGCTAGCCGGACCAGGCGCCCCAGCGGCGGAGCAGATCGAGCACGCAGGCCGACCGGAGGCCCCTGAGGAGAGGCCCAGAGAGCTCGGCGCATGGCAGGCAAGCAGAGGCGAAAAACCTGTACACAGCTTATCCAGGGAAAAAGCTCCCTGGCTCTTCTCAGCTTGTTCCGGGCTGGGGGTTGGGGGTTGGCGGGTAGGGGACTGGGCCTGTAGCTGGGGGCCTGGAGTTGGGGGGGGGTGGCCCGGAACAGGGGGTTTGGGGTCGCTGAGTTGGAACCTGGGGTTGGTGCTGGGGTGATGTGGTGGTTCCAGCCGGTCTCTGCTCCTGGGTCTGGAAGCCTGGGTAGGTGTCAGAGCTGGATATGACCTGAAAAGATAGGCGAGTGAGAGAAGGGAGGTGTGCATGGATTGTGTAGTGTGCATTTTGGTGTCAGGCGGGTGATCAGTACTTCCCTGTGACCCAGTGGTGTTGGTCATCCTGGTGCTGGTGGTGCTGGCAGAGACGGCTGGTTCGGCTGTGGGTTGTGTGTGGTGATATTCTGGTGAGGGTAGGAAGTGGGTCAGTGCTGTGTACATGTGTAGGTGGTGGAAGGTGCAGTAAACTTCCCTGTTGGTGTTGTGCGCTGCTCCTCTCCTGGTCCTTGTGATGGTGATACTGCTGACCAGGGCTTGTGCTGGAACGGTGGTGAAGGTGATAGTGCAGGAACTGGTGGTGTAGTGAGGTAGGCCCGGGGTGGGGGGGGGTTGGGCGATGCGGCGCGGCATGGGGGGGGGTTTAGAGGATGACGTCCTTCCATCTCTCCACCCCCCACACCGCTCTTGCTTGATCCGGGTTATTTTTAAAGTCAACAATAGCATGGTCCCTGAGGCAGAGGGTGATTCTCCTCCTCAGGGTTGTCAGGTGGACGCTCTGTTTCTGATAGACCCTGATGTTCCTCGTCTCCCAGAGTACCTGCTTGACGGCGCTGATGATCCTCCACTCTTGTTGTAGTTGGGGGGTTGTGCACCCCCCGGGAGGACCATACAGGATGTTCTCGCCCGTCAAGCGGGGCAGGGTCAGCAGGCTGTTTAGGGAGACAGAGGGAACAAACAGGGCCCAGACCCGCCTGGCCACGGGGCACTCACAGAACAGGTGGTTAATGTGTTCTGTGTCCGTGCATCCGTGGGGGCATTTCTCAGTCGTTGCGATGTGCCGCCTATGCAAGAATTCCCTAGTGGGGAGACAACCATGAGCAGCCATCCAGGCAATGTCTTTTTGTTTATTGTTAGTACATTTATGATTAATGTTTTTCCATACCTGTTTGGAGTCCACGGCTGTGCTGGCCTTGGGGTGAGTAATGGTTTCCTTCGACCTTATGAAGGTCATAATGTCTTTGTATTTCCATGAGGCCAGCCCAGCCGCGGACAATCCTGTCTTGAAGGCAAAGTCCCTCCATATCTTGTAGACAGGAGGGGGGTCCCAGCTGTAGGGCACAGTGTGATTTATTGATGCGGTCACCCTGAGTGTCCGGAGGATGGGTGTGGCATAGTATATTTCAAAGAACCTGGCTTTCCTATCTTTGTTGTTGATGTTGTTGATGAGGTTGGAGAGTCCCTGTGCCCTAATGATGTTTAGGATGTCTGGGACCCCTTTCCCCCCATTCTCCACTGTTTTGTACAGGGTGGTGCGTTTTAGTTTTTCCATCTGGCTCCCCCAGACAAAGGTAAACATGATCCTTTCGATGGTTTTGGATACTGCTCTGTCTGGGGGAAACACCCTGCCCAGGTAAAGGAGAATGGGAAGAACAATAGCCTTCAGGACCAGGATCTTGCCTGTCATTGTGAGAGGCCGTGCACTCCACTCACAGATCTTCTTTTGGACCTGGCGGATGGTCTCCTTCCAGCTGCCGGAGGCTCCTCCATCTTTCTGGTAGGTGATCCCCAGCAGCTTAATGTTTTCCGTCTTTACAGGGAAGGAGGTTGCCAGGTTCTCCTGCCAGTGCTGCGACAGAAACAGCTCACACTTACCCCTATTGATCAGGGCGCCCGTGGCTGCACAGTAGTCCTCCACCACTTTCGTTGCTGTGGAAATGGAGCGACTATCCGTGCCGACGATGGTAATGTCGTCCATGTACGCCACCACCTTGAGCCTCTCCCCCCGGGCCCCTGGTAGAGGGTAGCCCATGATGTTGGGGGAGCTCCTGATCTTCCGTAGGAACGGCTCCAGGTAGATGACGTACAGTAGAGGGGCCAAGGGGCATCCCTGCCGTACTCCAGCTTTGATGGGGAAGGGGTCTGTCAACTGGTTGTTGATCCGAACTCTGCTCGTGATGTTGTTGTAGCAGAGTTCGGTCCAGTTGAGCAGGTGCTGGGGGAAGTTCATGCCTCTCAGCACCCTCTGCAGGAAACCATGGTTAACCCTGTCAAAGGCCTTCTCCTGATCCAGGCTGAGAAGGCCTAAAGGGGACCTCCGCTCCTGGGAGTGCAGGATGAGGTCTCTCACCAGGAGCAGGTTGTCGTTGATGGACCTACCGGGGACGCTACAGGTCTGGTCAGGGGCTATAACTGAGGGGAGGAGGGTTTGAAACCGTTGGGTGAGGGCTTTTGTCATAATTTTATAGTCCACTGGGAGGAGATTGATGGGGCGCCAGTTCCGGAGGTCCTTGAGGTCCCCTTTCTTGGGGATCAGTGTGACCGTACTCTGTCTCATTGACTCTCCAAGCCTCCCTTCCCTGTAGACGGCTTTGAAGACCTCCGCCAAGTCCTCCTTGAGGAGATCCCAGAGAGTCTTGTAGAACTCTGCTGGGATCCCATCCGGTCCAGGGGCCTTGTGTGTATTCAAGGAGTGCACGGCCCGGGTGAGCTCCTCCGTGGTCAGCTCTGGGTTCTCACTCTCACCACCCTCGGGGACCCGGTCCAGACCATCCAGGAAGGTGGCCATGAGAGTCTCGTCGGTTGTCTTGATGTTGTAGAGACTCTCGTAGAACTCTCTTGCCACCCCCGGGATGTTGCCTCTGTCTGACACGGTGTCCCCATTGGTGTCGTATAGGGACAGGATAGGCTTGTGTTTTGACCGTGCCTTGCGGAAGAAGTGGCGTGTGCATTTCTCCTCCTCCTCCAGGCCCTGGAGTTTTTCCCTGAACTGTTTCTTTTGTTGTTGCTCCCGGTAGAGGGTGGCAAGGTGTTGTTTGGTCTCAGCCAGTTCTCGGGCCACATCCAGACCACCCAGTTGTAGGAGACTTAGGCGTTGGAGGGCCGCGTTGTGGTGTTGAAACCTGGCCCTCTGTTCTGCCGCTTTCCTCCTTCCGACTGACCCGAAGTAGCCCTTTGTCCTGGCCTTAACCATCTCCCACCACTCTATCGGGGAGTCGAACAGTTCTTTTAGGGTCCTCCACTCCAGGTAGCGCCTGGAGAAGGAATGCACCACTGTTGGGTCCTGAAGGATCGATGTATTCATCCTCCAGGTACCCCTACCCGCTCTTGTTTGGCCATCCCATTCCAGGGACACTGTCAACATCCTGTGGTCCGAGAAGTGGGCCGCCTGGCTGGTCAGGGTTCCCATCCTCAGACCTGGCGAGAGCAAGAACATGTCTATCCTGGAGGAAGAATTCCCGGAGGAACTCACCCTTGTGTGTGTCGGCGGGGAGGTGCCACCGGCGTCTACCAGTTGGAAGTCGTCTATGATGGACTGAAGTTCTGTAGTGGATCGGTCTCTCCTGGGCCTGCTGCGGTCCTCATCCCGGAGGGCACAGTTGAAATCTCCCCCCACTAGGACTGGTGTGGGGATGAGGAGGAGAGACCGAAGTTTCTTGAAAAGGGAGACTCTCTTGGCCACGTTGGTTGGGCCGTACACATTGATGACCCTCAGCGGCGAACCCTGGATCTCTAGGTCCAGAACCAGGATTCGCCCGCTCTCTACAACCTCCCCCTTTTTGGTCTGCAGAAAAGGGTTGGCCACCAAAATGCCGACCCCATCAGCTCTATCAATGTTTGAGCCTGACCAGAGAGAGTCCCCCCGTGTCCATTCCTCCTCCAGGGTGGCGTCCATCTCCTTGAATGGGATGGCGCACTCCTGGAGGATATACATGTCTGACTGATGTTGGGTGATGTACTGGTAGACGACCTCCCGTTTGTCTGGTTGCCGGAGGCTTCTGGTGTTGAGAGATGAGATTGTTATCCTCATGGTTCTTGGATTTGGTTTGTTCCAATTTTTGCTAAGCTATTGCACATGAGGTTGAGGCCCTCCAATGGGTCGTTGGGGGCCAGATAGTGTGGTACCTCCCCTTGGCTGCTCATGGTGTGGGGGTTGTCCCCCCTCTGACTGCCTGGTGGCCCCCTCATCTGTGTTGTTGATGAGGTGATTTTCGGTGGCCCGTACGGTCCGGTGAGCATGGACTGGGGGTGGCTGGTGGGCTGTGCAGGGTGAGGAGCATGTGATGACTGGAGAGAGGAAGAGGGTGGGGAGGAGGGTTTGGGGGGGGGAGCCGGCTTACCTGTATGGCGTTGGGGTTTGGGTTCTGGAGTAGTCTTTTTGTCTGGTTTTTTCCGGATTGCCTTTTTTTGTGGTCTTTTGCGTTTTGGTTGAGCCAAGCTCCAGTCGTTTTCACTGTCTGATTGGGAGGGGAGGTGGATCTGCGGTGTGCTGCTGGTGGCTATCTCAATAGAGGCCGGCTCCCCCTTCATGGTGTTTTTGCAGGGGGTGGAGGTGGCCATGGGGTTTAGGAGGGGGTGGGTGTTGAGGTTGTCTGTAGGGGGTGCTGGGACGGTTGGTTCCTCTCCTTCTCCTTCTCCGTCGCTCGAGCTCTGATCGTCCCCTCCATCGCTCGGGCGCCGGTCCTCCTCCGTCTCTCCCTTCTCTTCCTCCATGTTGGGTGTGGGTTGGGGTGTGGGTTGGGGTGGGGGTTGGGGTGGGGGTTGGGGTGGTGGTTGGTTGGATTTATAGCCCCGGGCTCTACTTGCATAGGAACTTGGGCAGTCACGGTAAAGATGCCCCTGTCCCCCGCACAGGTTGCAAGGTCTGGTCGTGGTGCACTCCGACGTCGGGTGGTCTTGGCGGCAGATTTTACATACCACGGCCTTGCAGGCCGCTGCCAGATGGCCCAATTGGCCGCAGTTCCTGCAGAGCTTCGGCATACCGTAGTAGTAGACGGAACCCCTGTTGTTCCCCAGGTTGATGGTGCTGGGGATATGTTGGACTCCGCCTATCCCCTCCGGGTCCGGACGGAGTTGCACCAGCCATTTCTTGGCCCCCGTCCACACTCCGTCTTCATCCAGGACCATCCGGGCCCCCGATTTAAGGGTGGCATGACGGTGTAGCCACACCTCAATATCATATTCCTGAATCACCTCATTGTGGAATTGAATTGTGACCACTTTTGATTCTAAATCCGTTAGTGGGTGGGCTGTAAAACGGTTAAGTGGGGGTTTGTGTTCATTAATCCTATGAAAGGTCCAGAATTCCTCTAACAGTTGGGGGGTTTTAAAGCTAACTTCAAAACATTCATTCGGCCCAGGGGGCTTCACCAGGCAGTTTAGATCAGACGGCACAAAGCCCATACCTCTCTGTAGAACCGCCCTGCTGAATTCCAGGCGGGTCATCGTTGTTACTGGTCTGGCAGTCTTCTGTTGGGGGGCTCCATCCCTGGCAGCCTCCTCAGTTGGGTTGAGCGTCAACCTGACGGCGTTGTAGCGCCGCATCGCTCCGGGGTTCATCGTTGGAGTGGGGTGGGGGGGGTGGGGGATCAGGGAGGAAGGAGGGAGAGGAATAGGGTTAGGGGGAGGTTGTAGATAATTTTTTTGGGGGGGGAATAGGGTACTTGCCGTTAGGTTAGGGGTGTTGTTCCTCTCAGGTCCTCACGGCAGATTTTGGACTCTGGCTTGGGTCTGGAACTGGGTTCCCGTCTGGGGACAAAAGAGGGACACCTGAGAGCGAGTGGGGACACCAGGTGGCCAGAGACCTACGGTCTTCAAAGCACTCCCCTGTGTCCCTCTCGCTCCTAGCTTAGATGTTATAGTTGTCCTCCCTCCTGGTCTGGTTGGGGTCCACTGGCTCAGCTGGGTCGGCTGGTGGGTGTTGGGCCCTCTCTCACCTCTGGCGTGCTTGGGGGAGTCGAGGTCTTCGGAAGCTCCTCTCGGGGTCCGGCCTTTCCGCTCTTTTGAGGGGGGCTGCCCAGGGGCCGAACTCGTGCTCCAGTGGCGGGCAGGCCACCTACTGAAAGAGTCGCGGTCTTTGGAAGCTCCTCTCGGGGTCCGGCCTGTCCGCTCTTTGGAGGGGGGCTGCCCAGGGGCCGAACTCGTGCTCCAGTGGCTCCAGTGGCGGGCAGGCCACCTACTGGTCACCTACTGGAAGAGTCGCGGTCTTTGGAAGCTCCTCTCGGGGTCCGGCCTTTCCGCTCTTTGGAGGGGGGCTGCCCAGGGGCCGAACTCGTGCTCCAGTGGCTCCAGTGGCGGGCAGGCCACCTACTGGTCACCTACTGGAAGAGTCGCGGTCTTTGGAAGCTCCTCTCGGGGTCCGGCCTTTCCGCTCTTTGGAGGGGGGCTGCCCAGCGGCCGAACTGCCCCAGTGGTGAAAAGGCCACCTACTGGAAGAGTCGCGGGTCTCCGGCAGCTCCTCTCGGATCCCGGCCTGTTCCGCTCAAAGAGGGGGGGTGGGTCGGGGGAGCCACCTCCCAGCAGCGGACAAGCCACCTACTGAGAAGACGTGCTCCCCGACCAAGAATAGAAAAAAAGGAGGGGCATAGAGCCTAGTGAGGAAAAAGGAAAAACCCTAGATTTCTCAAAAAAACACAAAAACCCACACCCCACCGGAGACTAGCTTTAATAGAAGTCTCTAGTAAGGGCGAAAGGCCTGTGCGTTTCTTGAAGAGAAACCAGAGTTTGCTCTTAGCCAAAAGGCCGAGAAGCAATACACGGTGCGATCTGAAGAGAAACCAGAGTGTAAAAGACTTTACTAGACATTCTAAGGTTTAAACCAGACATTCTAAGGTTTAAACCAGACATTCTAAGATTTAAACCAGACATTCTAAGGTTTAAACCAGACATTCTAAGGTTCAAACCAGACATTCTAAGGTTTAAACCAGACATTCTAAGATTCAAACCAGACATTCTAAGGTTCAAACCAGACATTCTAAGGTTTAAACCAGACATGCTAATGTTCAAACCAGACATTCTAAGGTTTAAACCAGACATTCTAAGATTCAAACCAGACATTCTAAGGTTCAAACCAGACATTCTAAGGTTTAAACCAGACATTCTAAGATTTAAACCAGACATTCTAAGGTTTAAACCAGACATTCTAAGGTTTAAACCAGACATTCTAAGATTCAAACCAGACATTCAAAGGTTTAAACCAGACATTCTAAGATTCAAACCAGACATTCTAAGATTTAAACCAGACATTTTTTTCTTCTTCTTCTTCTTCTTCTTCTTCCCCCACCTGACTTACCTTGAAACACGGATATGGGCTCAGCTAGACGCAGAGCCTGCCAAAAATAGCTTGAACTCGTAAGTGTTCCTCTCCACGGAAGTCTTTAGTAAAAGGTGTTTTTTATTGGTTTTTATAAAAACACAACACCGTATATACAATCAATTAATCAAACAATCAGACATTTAAGACATTACATTCAACAACAACCAACATTAAACTAACTAAAGTGCTCAGTGTTCAGTGTATTGTCCAGTGTAGTGTAATGTTCAGTGTTCAGTGTTCAGTGTCCAGGTTCCAGTGTCGGTAGGAGGCAGGGGTAAAAAACCTGTTCGCTGTGCATCCGGGAAAAAATTCCCCTGCAGCCCTCTAGTTGTAGAGCGACTACTATCCAGTTTGCCCACCAGTGCAAAGCCGTGGCTCCCCCACCTCCCTCCCCCGAGGGACCCCACACACCCGACTCACCCGACCCGCCCCACCACCGGCGCATCCGGCCCAGCCCACCAGGCTCAGACTCCTGTAGCCCTTCACGAGGCTAGCCGGACCAGGCGCCCCAGCGGCGGAGCAGATCGAGCACGCAGGCCGACCGGAGGCCCCTGAGGAGAGGCCCAGAGAGCTCGGCGCATGGCAGGCAAGCAGAGGCGAAAAACCTGTACACAGCTTATCCAGGGAAAAAGCTCCCTGGCTCTTCTCAGCTTGTTCCGGGCTGGGGGTTGGGGGTTGGCGGGTAGGGGACTGGGCCTGTAGCTGGGGGCCTGGAGTTGGGGGGGGGGGGCCCGGAACAGGGGGTTTGGGGTCGCTGAGTTGGAACCTGGGGTTGGTGCTGGGGTGACGTGGTGGTTCCCGCCGGTCTCTGCTCCTGGGTCTGGAAGCCTGGGTAGGTGTCAGAGCTGGATATGACATGTGCCTGAAAAGATACAGGAGTGAGAGAAGGGAGGTGTGCATGGTTTGTGTAGTGTGCATTTTGGTGTCAGGCGGGTGATCAGTACTTCCCTGTGACCCAGTGGTGTTGGTCATCCTGGTGCTGGTGGTGCTGGCAGAGACGGCTGGTTCGGCTGTGGGTTGTGTGTGGTGATATTCTGGTGAGGGTAGGAAGTGGGTCAGTGCTGTGTACATGTGTAGGTGGTGGAAGGTGCAGTAAACTTCCCTGTTGGTGTTGTGCGCTGCTCCTCTCCTGGTCCTTGTGATGGTGATACTGCTGACCAGGGCTTGTGCTGGAACGGTGGTGAAGGTGATAGTGCAGGAACTGGTGGTGTAGTGAGGTAGGCCCGGGGTGGGGGGGGGTTGGGCGATGCGGCGCGGCATGGGGGGGGGATTTAGAGGATGGGGATTTAGAGGATGACGTCCTTCCATCTCTCCACCCCCCACACCGCTCTTGCTTGATCCGGGTTATTTTTAAAGTCAACAATAGCATGGTCCCTGAGGCAGAGGGTGATTCTCCTCCTCAGGGTTGTCAGGTGGACGCTCTGTTTCTGATAGACCCTGATGTTCCTCGTCTCCCAGAGTACCTGCTTGACGGCGCTGATGATCCTCCACTGTTGTTGTAGTTGGGGGGTTGTGCACCCCCCGGGAGGACCATACAGGATGTTCTCGCTCGTCAAGCGGGGCAGGGTCAGCAGGCTGTTTAGGGAGACAGAGGGAACAAACAGGGCCCAGACCCGCCTGGCCACGGAGCACTCACAGAACAGGTGGTTAATGTGTTCTGTGTCCGTGCATCCGTGGGGGCATTTATCAGTCGTTGCGATGTGCCGCCTATGCAAGAATTCCCTAGTGGGGAGACAACCATGAGCAGCCATCCAGGCAATGTCTTTTTGTTTATTGTTAGTACATTTATGATTAATGTTTTTCCATACCTGTTTGGAGTCCACGGCTGTGCTGGCCTTGGGGTGAGTAATGGTTTCCTTCGACCTTATGAAGGTCATAATGTCTTTGTATTTCCATGAGGCCAGCCCAGCCGCGGACAATCCTGTCTTGAAGGCAAAGTCCCTCCATATCTTGTAGACAGGAGGGGGGTCCCAGCTGTAGGGCACAGTGTGATTTATTGATGCGGTCACCCTGAGTGTCCGGAGGATGGGTGTGGCATAGTATATTTCAAAGAACCTGGCTTTCCTATCTTTGTTGTTGATGTTGTTGATGAGGTTGGAGAGTCCCTGTGCCCTAATGATGTTTAGGATGTCTGGGACCCCTTTCCCCCCATTCTCCACTGTTTTGTACAGGGTGGTGCGTTTTAGTTTTTCCATCTGGCTCCCCCAGACAAAGGTAAACATGATCCTTTCGATGGTTTTGGATACTGCTCTGTCTGGGGGAAACACCCTGCCCAGGTAAAGGAGAATGGGAAGAACAATAGCCTTCAGGACCAGGATCTTGCCTGTCATTGTGAGAGGCCGTGCACTCCACTCACAGATCTTCTTTTGGACCTGGCGGATGGTCTCCTTCCAGCTGCCGGAGGCTCCTCCATCTTTCTGGTAGGTGATCCCCAGCAGCTTAATGTTTTCCGTCTTTACAGGGAAGGAGGTTGCCAGGTTCTCCTGCCAGTGCTGCGACAGAAACAGCTCACACTTACTCCTATTGATCAGGGCGCCAGTGGCTGCACAGTAGTCCTCCACCACTTTCGTTGCTGTGGAAATGGAGCGACTATCCGTGCCGACGATGGTAATGTCGTCCATGTACGCCACCACCTTGAGCCTCTCGCCCCGGGCCCCTGGTAGAGGGTAGCCCATGATGTTGGGGGAGCTCCTGATCTTCCGTAGGAACGGCTCCAGGTAGATGACGTACAGTAGAGGGGCCAAGGGGCATCCCTGCCGTACTCCAGCTTTGATGGGGAAGGGGTCTGTCAACTGGTTGTTGATCCGAACTCTGCTCGTGATGTTGTTGTAGCAGAGTTCGGTCCAGTTGAGCAGGTGCTGGGGGAAGTTCATGCCTCTCAGCACCCTCTGCAGGAAACCATGGTTAACCCTGTCAAAGGCCTTCTCCTGATCCAGGCTGAGAAGGCCTAAAGGGGACCTCCGCTCCTGGGAGTGCAGGATGAGGTCTCTCACCAGGAGCAGGTTGTCATTGATGGACCTACCGGGGACGCTACAGGTCTGGTCAGGGGCTATAACTGAGGGGAGGAGGGTTTGAAACCGTTGGGTGAGGGCTTTTGTCATAATTTTATAGTCCACTGGGAGGAGATTGATGGGGCGCCAGTTCCGGAGGTCCTTGAGGTCCCCTTTCTTGGGGATCAGTGTGACCGTACTCTGTCTCATTGACTTCTTCTTCTTCTTCTTCTTCTTCTTCTTCTTCTTCTTCTTCTTCTTCTTCTTCTTCTTCTTCTTCTTCTTCTTCTTCTTCTTCTTCTTCTTCTTCTTCTTCTTCTTCTTCTTCTTCTTCTTCTTCTTCTTCTTCTTCTTCTTCTTCTTCTTCTTCTTCTTCTTCTTCTTCTTCTTCTTCTTCTTCTTCTTCTTCTTCTTCTTCTTCTTCTTCTTCTTCTTCTTCTTCTTCTTCTTCTTCTTCTTCTTCTTCTTCTTCTTCTTCTTCTTCTTCTTCTTCTTCTTCTTCTTCTTCTTCTTCTTCTTCTTCTTCTTCTTCTTCTTCTTCTTCTTCTTCTTCTTCTTCTTCTTCTTCTTCTTCTTCTTCTTCTTCTTCTTCTTCTTCTTCTTCTTCTTCTTCTTCTTCTTCTTCTTCTTCTTCTTCTTCTTCTTCTCCCACCTGACTTACCTTGAAACACGGATATGGGCTCAGCTAGACGCAGAGCCTGCCAAAAATAGCTTGAACTCGTAAGTGTTCCTCTCCACGGAAGTCTTTAGTAAAAGGCGAAAGGCTTGTGCGTTTTTTTGAAGAGAAACCAGAGTTTGTTCTTAGCCAAAAGGCCGAGAAGCAATAACTCATAAATTGAACCGTGCCCACCACCGCCGCCATTCAGGTCAAAGTGTGAAAGCTGTGTTGACCTTCTTCTTCTTCTTCTTCTTCTTCTTCTTGTATCCGTGTTTCAAGGTAAGTCAGGTGGGGGTCGAAGAAGAAGAAGAAGAAGAAGAAGAAGAAGACATTGAAGACATCTTAGACATTCTAAGGTTTAAACCAGACATTCTAAGGTTTAAACCAGACATTCTAAGATTTAAACCAGACATTCTAAGGTTTAAACCAGACATGCTAAGGTTCAAACCAGACATTCTAAGGTTTAAACCAGACATTCTAAGATTCAAACCAGACATTCTAAGGTTCAAACCAGACATTCTAAGGTTTAAACCAGACATGCTAATGTTCAAACCAGACATTCTAAGGTTTAAACCAGACATTCTAAGATTTAAACCAGACATTCTAAGGTTCAAACCAGACATTCTAAGGTTCAAACCAGACATTCTAAGGTTTAAACCAGACATTCTAAGATTCAAACCAGACATTCTAAGGTTCAAACCAGACATTCTAAGGTTTAAACCAGACATGCTAATGTTCAAACCAGACATTCTAAGGTTTAAACCAGACATTCTAAGATTCAAACCAGACATTCTAAGGTTCAAACCAGACATTCTAAGGTTTAAACCAGACATTCTAAGATTTAAACCAGACATTCTAAGGTTTAAACCAGACATTCTAAGGTTTAAACCAGACATTCTAAGATTCAAACCAGACATTCAAAGGTTTAAACCAGACATTCTAAGATTCAAACCAGACATTCTAAGATTTAAACCAGACATTTTTTTCTTCTTCTTCTTCTTCTTCTTCTTCTTCTTCCCCCACCTGACTTACCTTGAAACACGGATATGGGCTCAGCTAGACGCAGAGCCTGCCAAAAATAGCTTGAACTCGTAAGTGTTCCTCTCCACGGAAGTCTTTAGTAAAAGGCGAAAGGCTTGTGCGTTTTTTTGAAGAGAAACCAGAGTTTGTTCTTAGCCAAAATGCCGAGAAGCAATAACTCATAAATTGAACCGTGCCCACCACCGCCGCCATTCAGGTCAAAGTGTGAAAGCTGTGTTGACCTTCTTCTTCTTCTTCTTCTTCTTCTTCTTCTTCTTCTTCTTGTATCCGTGTTTCAAGGTAAGTCAGTTGGGGGTCGAAGAAGAAGAAGAAGAAGAAGAAGAAGACATTGAAGACATCTTAGACATTCTAAGGTTTAAACCAGACATTCTAAGGTTTAAACCAGACATTCTAAGATTTAAACCAGACATTCTAAGGTTTAAACCAGACATGCTAAGGTTCAAACCAGACATTCTAAGGTTTAAACCAGACATTCTAAGATTCAAACCAGACATTCTAAGGTTCAAACCAGACATTCTAAGGTTTAAACCAGACATGCTAATGTTCAAACCAGACATTCTAAGGTTTAAACCAGACATTCTAAGATTCAAACCAGACATTCTAAGGTTCAAACCAGACATTCTAAGGTTTAAACCAGACATTCTAAGATTTAAACCAGACATTCTAAGGTTTAAACCAGACATTCTAAGGTTTAAACCAGACATTCTAAGATTCAAACCAGACATTCAAAGGTTTAAACCAGACATTCTAAGATTCAAACCAGACATTCTAAGATTTAAACCAGACATTTTTTTCTTCTTCTTCTTCTTCTTCTTCTTCTTCTTCTTCTTCTTCCCCCACCTGACTTACCTTGAAACACGGATATGGGCTCAGCTAGACGCAGAGCCTGCCAAAAATAGCTTGAACTCGTAAGTGTTCCTCTCCACGGAAGTCTTTAGTAAAAGGCGAAAGGCTTGTGCGTTTTTTTGAAGAGAAACCAGAGTTTGTTCTTAGCCAAAAGGCCGAGAAGCAATAACTCATAAATTGAACCGTGCCCACCACCGCCGCCATTCAGGTCAAAGTGTGAAAGCTGTGTTGACCTTCTTCTTCTTCTTCTTCTTCTTCTTCTTCTTCTTGTATCCGTGTTTCAAGGTAAGTCAGGTGGGGGTCGAAGAAGAAGAAGAAGAAGAAGAAGAAGACATTGAAGACATCTTAGACATTCTAAGGTTTAAACCAGACATTCTAAGGTTTAAACCAGACATTCTAAGATTTAAACCAGACATTCTAAGGTTTAAACCAGACATTCTAAGGTTCAAACCAGACATTCTAAGGTTTAAACCAGACATTCTAAGATTCAAACCAGACATTCTAAGGTTCAAACCAGACATTCTAAGGTTTAAACCAGACATGCTAATGTTCAAACCAGACATTCTAAGGTTTAAACCAGACATTCTAAGATTCAAACCAGACATTCTAAGGTTCAAACCAGACATTCTAAGGTTTAAACAAGACATTCTAAGATTTAAACCAGACATTCTAAGGTTTAAACCAGACATTCTAAGGTTTAAACCAGACATTCTAAGATTCAAACCAGACATTCAAAGGTTTAAACCAGACATTCTAAGATTCAAACCAGACATTCTAAGATTTAAACCAGACATTTTTTTCTTCTTCTTCTTCTTCTTCTTCTTCTTCTTCTTCTTCTTCTTCTTCCCCCACCTGACTTACCTTGAAACACGGATATGGGCTCAGCTAGACGCAGAGCCTGCCAAAAATAGCTTGAACTCGTAAGTGTTCCTCTCCACGGAAGTCTTTAGTAAAAGGTGTTTTTTATTGGTTTTTATAAAAACACAACACCGTATATACAATCAATTAATCAAACAATCAGACATTTAAGACATTACATTCAACAACAACCAACATTAAACTAACTAAAGTGCTCAGTGTTCAGTGTATTGTCCAGTGTAGTGTAATGTTCAGTGTTCAGTGTTCAGTGTCCAGGTTCCAGTGTCGGTAGGAGGCAGGGGTAAAAAACCTGTTCGCTGTGCATCCGGGAAAAAAATTCCCCTGCAGCCCTCTAGTTGTAGAGCGACTACTATCCAGTTTGCCCACCAGTGCAAAGCCGTGGCTCCCCCACCTCCCTCCCCCGAGGGACCCCACACACCCGACTCACCCGACCCGCCCCACCACCGGCGCATCCGGCCCAGCCCACCAGGCTCAGACTCCTGTAGCCCTTCACGAGGCTAGCCGGACCAGGCGCCCCAGCGGCGGAGCAGATCGAGCACGCAGGCCGACCGGAGGCCCCTGAGGAGAGGCCCAGAGAGCTCGGCGCATGGCAGGCAAGCAGAGGCGAAAAACCTGTACACAGCTTATCCAGGGAAAAAGCTCCCTGGCTCTTCTCAGCTTGTTCCGGGCTGGGGGTTGGGGGTTGGCGGGTAGGGGACTGGGCCTGTAGCTGGGGGCCTGGAGTTGGGGGGGGGGGGGCCCGGAACAGGGGGTTTGGGGTCGCTGAGTTGGAACCTGGGGTTGGTGCTGGGGTGACGTGGTGGTTCCCGCCGGTCTCTGCTCCTGGGTCTGGAAGCCTGGGTAGGTGTCAGAGCTGGATATGACATGTGCCTGAAAAGATACAGGAGTGAGAGAAGGGAGGTGTGCATGGTTTGTGTAGTGTGCATTTTGGTGTCAGGCGGGTGATCAGTACTTCCCTGTGACCCAGTGGTGTTGGTCATCCTGGTGCTGGTGGTGCTGGCAGAGACGGCTGGTTCGGCTGTGGGTTGTGTGTGGTGATATTCTGGTGAGGGTAGGAAGTGGGTCAGTGCTGTGTACATGTGTAGGTGGTGGAAGGTGCAGTAAACTTCCCTGTTGGTGTTGTGCGCTGCTCCTCTCCTGGTCCTTGTGATGGTGATACTGCTGACCAGGGCTTGTGCTGGAACGGTGGTGAAGGTGATAGTGCAGGAACTGGTGGTGTAGTGAGGTAGGCCCGGGGTGGGGGGGGGTTGGGCGATGCGGCGCGGCATGGGGGGGGGATTTAGAGGATGACGTCCTTCCATCTCTCCACCCCCCACACCGCTCTTGCTTGATCCGGGTTATTTTTAAAGTCAACCATAGCATGGTCCCTGAGGCAGAGGGTGATTCTCCTCCTCAGGGTTGTCAGGTGGACGCTCTGTTTCTGATAGACCCTGATGTTCCTCGTCTCCCAGAGTACCTGCTTGACGGCGCTGATGATCCTCCACTGTTGTTGAAGTTGGGGGGTTGTGCACCCCCCGGGAGGACCATACAGGATGTTCTCGCTCGTCAAGCGGGGCAGGGTCAGCAGGCTGTTTAGGGAGACAGAGGGAACAAACAGGGCCCAGACCCGCCTGGCCACGGAGCACTCACAGAACAGGTGGTTAATGTGTTCTGTGTCCGTGCATCCGTAGGGGCATTTCTCAGTCGTTGCGATGTGCCGCCTATGCAAGAATTCCCTAGTGGGGAGACAACCATGAGCAGCCATCCAGGCAATGTCTTTTTGTTTATTGTTAGTACATTTATGATTAATGTTTTTCCATACCTGTTTGGAGTCCACGGCTGTGCTGGCCTTGGGGTGAGTAATGGTTTCCTTCGACCTTATGAAGGTCATAATGTCTTTGTATTTCCATGAGGCCAGCCCAGCCGCGGACAATCCTGTCTTGAAGGCAAAGTCCCTCCATATCTTGTAGACTGGAGGGGGGTCCCAGCTGTAGGGCACAGTGTGATTTATTGATGCGGTCACCCTGAGTGTCCGGAGGATGGGTGTGGCATAGTATATTTCAAAGAACCTGGCTTTCCTATCTTTGTTGTTGATGTTGTTGATGAGGTTGGAGAGTCCCTGTGCCCTAATGATGTTTAGGATGTCTGGGACCCCTTTCCCCCCATTCTCCACTGTTTTGTACAGGGTGGTGCGTTTTAGTTTTTCCATCTGGCTCCCCCAGACAAAGGTAAACATGATCCTTTCGATGGTTTTGGATACTGCTCTGTCTGGGGGAAACACCCTGCCCAGGTAAAGGAGAATGGGAAGAACAATAGCCTTCAGGACCAGGATCTTGCCTGTCATTGTGAGAGGCCGTGCACTCCACTCACAGATCTTCTTTTGGACCTGGCGGATGGTCTCCTTCCAGCTGCCGGAGGCTCCTCCATCTTTCTGGTAGGTGATCCCCAGCAGCTTAATGTTTTCCGTCTTTACAGGGAAGGAGGTTGCCAGGTTCTCCTGCCAGTGCTGCGACAGAAACAGCTCACACTTACCCCTATTGATCAGGGCGCCAGTGGCTGCACAGTAGTCCTCCACCACTTTCGTTGCTGTGGAAATGGAGCGACTATCTGTGCCGACGATGGTAATGTCGTCCATGTACGCCACCACCTTGAGCCTCTCCCCCCGGGCCCCTGGTAGAGGGTAGCCCATGATGTTGGGGGAGCTCCTGATCTTCCGTAGGAACGGCTCCAGGTAGATGACGTACAGTAGAGGGGCCAAGGGGCATCCCTGCCGTACTCCAGCTTTGATGGGGAAGGGGTCTGTCAACTGGTTGTTGATCCGAACTCTGCTCGTGATGTTGTTGTAGCAGAGTTCGGTCCAGTTGAGCAGGTGCTGGGGGAAGTTCATGCCCCTCAGCACCCTCTGCAGGAAACCATGGCTAACCCTGTCAAAGGCCTTCTCCTGATCCAGGCTGAGAAGGCCTAAAGGGGACCTCCGCTCCTGGGAGTGCAGGATGAGGTCTCTCACCAGGAGCAGGTTGTCGTTGATGGACCTACCGGGGACGCTACAGGTTTGGTCAGGGGCTATAACTGAGGGGAGGAGGGTTTGAAACCGTTGGGTGAGGGCTTTTGTCATAATTTTATAGTCCACTGGGAGGAGATTGATGGGGCGCCAGTTCCGGAGGTCCTTGAGGTCCCCTTTCTTGGGGATCAGTGTGACCGTACTCTGTCTCATTGACTCTCCAAGCCTCCCTTCCCTGTAGACGGCTTTGAAGACCTCCGCCAAGTCCTCCTTGAGGAGATCCCAGAGAGTCTTGTAGAACTCTGCTGGGATCCCATCCGGTCCAGGGGCCTTGTGTGTATTCAAGGAGTGCACGGCCCGGGTGAGCTCCTCCGTGGTCAGCTCTGGGTTCTCACTCTCACCACCCTCGGGGACCCGGTCCAGACCATCCAGGAAGGTGGCCATGAGAGTCTCGTCGGTTGTCTTGATGTTGTAGAGACTCTCGTAGAACTCTCTTGCCACCCCCGGGATGTTGCCTCTGTCTGACACGGTGTCCCCATTGGTGTCGTATAGGGACAGGATAGGCTTGTGTTTTGACCGTGCCTTGCGGAAGAAGTGGCGTGTGCATTTCTCCTCCTCCTCCAGGCCCTGGAGTTTTTCCCTGAACTGTTTCTTTTGTTGTTGCTCCCGGTAGAGGGTGGCAAGGTGTTGTTTGGTCTCAGCCAGTTCTCGGGCCACATCCAGACCACCCAGTTGTAGGAGACTTAGGCGTTGGAGGGCCGCGTTGTGGTGTTGAAACCTGGCCCTCTGTTCTGCCGCTTTCCTCCTTCCGACTGACCCGAAGTAGCCCTTTGTCCTGGCCTTAACCATCTCCCACCACTCTATCGGGGAGTCGAACAGTTCTTTTAGGGTCCTCCACTCCAGGTAGCGCCTGGAGAAGGAATGCACCACTGTTGGGTCCTGAAGGATCGATGTATTCATCCTCCAGGTACCCCTACCCGCTCTTGTTTGGCCATCCCATTCCAGGGACACTGTCAACATCCTGTGGTCCGAGAAGTGGGCCGCCTGGCTGGTCAGGGTTCCCATCCTCAGACCTGGCGAGAGCAAGAACATGTCTATCCTGGAGGAAGAATTCCCGGAGGAACTCACCCTTGTGTGTGTCGGCGGGGAGGTGCCACCGGCGTCTACCAGTTGGAAGTCGTCTATGATGGACTGAAGTTCTGTAGTGGATCGGTCTCTCCTGGGCCTGCTGCGGTCCTCATCCCGGAGGGCACAGTTGAAATCTCCCCCCACTAGGACTGGTGTGGGGATGAGGAGGAGAGACCGAAGTTTCTTGAAAAGGGAGACTCTCTTGGCCACGTTGGTTGGGCCGTACACATTGATGACCCTCAGCGGCGAACCCTGGATCTCTAGGTCCAGAACCAGGATTCGCCCGCTCTCTACAACCTCCCCCTTTTTGGTCTGCAGAAAAGGGTTGGCCACCAAAATGCCGACCCCATCAGCTCTATCAATGTTTGAGCCTGACCAGAGAGAGTCCCCCCGTGTCCATTCCTCCTCCAGGGTGGCGTCCATCTCCTTGAATGGGATGGCGCACTCCTGGAGGATATACATGTCTGACTGATGTTGGGTGATGTACTGGTAGACGACCTCCCGTTTGTCTGGTTGCCGGAGGCTTCTGGTGTTGAGAGATGAGATTGTTATCCTCATGGTTCTTGGATTTGGTTTGTTCCAATTTTTGCTAAACTATTGCACATGAGGTTGAGGCCCTCCAACGGGTCGTTGGGGGCCAGATAGTGTGGTACCTCCCCTTGGCTGCTCATGGTGTGGGGGTTGTCTCCCCTCTGACTGCCTGGTGGCCCCCTCATCTGTGTTGTTGATGAGGTGATTTTCGGTGGCCCGTACGGTCCGGTGAGCATGGACTGGGGGTGGCTGGTGGGCTGTGCAGGGTGAGGAGCATGTGATGACTGGAGAGAGGAAGAGGGTGGGGAGGAGGGTTTGGGGGGGGGAGCCGGCTTACCTGTATGGCGTTGGGGTTTGGGTTCTGGAGTAGTCTTTTTGTCTGGTTTTTTCCGGATTGCCTTTTTTTGTGGTCTTTTGCGTTTTGGTTGAGCCAAGCTCCAGTCATTTTCACTGTCTGATTGGGAGGGGAGGTGGATCTGCGGTGTGCTGCTGGTGGCTATCTCAATAGAGGCCGGCTCCCCCTTCATGGTGTTTTTGCAGGGGGTGGAGGTGGCCATGGGGTTTAGGAGGGGGTGGGTGTTGAGGTTGTCTGTAGGGGGTGCTGGGACGGTTGGTTCCTCTCCTTCTCCTTCTCCGTCGCTCGAGCTCTGATCGTCCCCTCCATCGCTCGGGCGCCGGTCCTCCTCCGTCTCTCCCTTCTCTTCCTCCATGTTGGGTGTGGGTTGGGGTGGGGGTTGGGGTGGGGGTTGGGGTGGGGGTGTGGGTTGGGGTGGGGGTGGGGGTTGGGGTGGTGGTTGGTTGGATTTATAGCCCCGGGCTCTACTTGCATAGGAACTTGGGCAGTCACGGTAAAGATGCCCCTGTCCCCCGCACAGGTTGCAAGGTCTGGTCGTGGTGCACTCCGACGTCGGGTGGTCTTGGCGGCAGATTTTACATACCACGGCCTTGCAGGCCGCTGCCAGATGGCCCAATTGGCCGCAGTTCCTGCAGAGCTTCGGCATACCGTAGTAGTAGACGGAGCCTCTGTTGTTCCCCAGGTTGATGGTGCTGGGGATATGTTGGACTCCGCCTATCCCCTCCGGGTCCGGACGGAGTTGCACCAGCCATTTCTTGGCCCCCGTCCACACTCCGTCTTCATCCAGGACCATCCGGGCCCCCGATTTAAGGGTGGCATGACGGTGTAGCCACACCTCAATATCATATTCCTGAATCACCTCATTGTGGAATTGAATTGTGACCACTTTTGATTCTAAATCCGTTAGTGGGTGGGCTGTAAAACGGTTAAGTGGGGGTTTGTGTTCATTAATCCTATGAAAGGTCCAGAATTCCTCTAACAGTTGGGGGGTTTTAAAGCTAACTTCAAAACATTCATTCGGCCCAGGGGGCTTCACCAGGCAGTTTAGATCAGACGGCACAAAGCCCATACCTCTCTGTAGAACCGCCCTGCTGAATTCCAGGCGGGTCATCGTTGTTACTGGTCTGGCAGTCTTCTGTTGGGGGGCTCCATCCATGGCAGCCTCCTCAGTTGGGTTGAGCGTCAACCTGACGGCGTTGTAGCGCCGCATCGCTCCGGGGTTCATCGTTGGAGTGGGGTGGGGGGGGGTGGGGGATCAGGGAGGAAGGAGGGAGAGGAATAGGGTTAGGGGGAGGTTGTAGATAATTTTTTGGGGGGGGGGAATAGGGTACTTGCCGTTAGGTTAGGGGTGTTGTTCCTCTCAGGTCCTCACGGCAGATTTTGGACTCTGGCTTGGGTCTGGAACTGGGTTCCCGTCTGGGGACAAAAGAGGGACACCTGAGAGCGAGTGGGGACACCAGGTGGCCAAAGACCTACGGTCTTGAAAGCACTCCCCTGTGTCCCTCTCGCTCCTAGCTTAGATGTTATAGTTGTCCTCCCTCCTGGTCTGGTTGGGGTCCACTGGCTCAGCTGGGTCGGCTGGTGGGTGTTGGGCCCTCTCTCACCTCTGGCGTGCTTGGGAGAGTCGAGGTCTTCGGAAGCTCCTCTCGGGGTCCGGCCTTTCCGCTCTTTTGAGGGGGGCTGCCCAGGGGCCGAACTCGTGCTCCAGTGGCGGGCAGGCCACCTACTGAAAGAGTCGCGGTCTTTGGAAGCTCCTCTCGGGGTCCGGCCTGTCCGCTCTTTGGAGGGGGGCTGCCCAGGGGCCGAACTCGTGCTCCAGTGGCTCCAGTGGCGGGCAGGCCACCTACTGGTCACCTACTGGAAGAGTCGCGGTCTTTGGAAGCTCCTCTCGGGGTCCGGCCTTTCCGCTCTTTGGAGGGGGGCTGCCCAGGGGCCGAACTCGTGCTCCAGTGGCTCCAGTGGCGGGCAGGCCACCTACTGGTCACCTACTGGAAGAGTCGCGGTCTTTGGAAGCTCCTCTCGGGGTCCGGCCTTTCCGCTCTTTGGAGGGGGGCTGCCCAGCGGCCGAACTGCCCCAGTGGTGAAAAGGCCACCTACTGGAAGAGTCGCGGGTCTCCGGCAGCTCCTCTCGGATCCCGGCCTGTTCCGCTCAAAGAGGGGGGGTGGGTCGGGGGAGCCACCTCCCAGCAGCGGACAAGCCACCTACTGAGAAGACGTGCTCCCCGACCAAGAATAGAAAAAAAGGAGGGGCATAGAGCCTAGTGAGGAAAAAGGAAAAACCCTAGATTTCTCAAAAAAAAAAACACAAAAACCCACACCCCACCGGAGACTAGCTTTAATAGAAGTCTCTAGTAAGGGCGAAAGGCCTGTGCGTTTCCTGAAGAGAAACCAGAGTTTGCTCTTAGCCAAAAGGCCGAGAAGCAATACACGGTGCGATCTGAAGAGAAACCAGAGTGTGCGTTTTTTTGAAGAGAAACCAGAGTTTGTTCTTAGCCAAAAGGCCGAGAAGCAATAACTCATAAATTGAACCGTGCCCACCACCGCCGCCATTCAGGTCAAAGTGTGAAAGCTGTGTTGACCTTCTTCTTCTTCTTCTTCTTCTTCTTCTTCTTCTTCTTGTATCCGTGTTTCAAGGTAAGTCAGGTGGGGGTCGAAGAAGAAGAAGAAGAAGAAGAAGAAGAAGACATTGAAGACATCTTAGACATTCTAAGGTTTAAACCAGACATTCTAAGGTTTAAACCAGACATTCTAAGATTTAAACCAGACATTCTAAGGTTTAAACCAGACATTCTAAGGTTCAAACCAGACATTCTAAGGTTTAAACCAGACATTCTAAGATTCAAACCAGACATTCTAAGGTTCAAACCAGACATTCTAAGGTTTAAACCAGACATGCTAATGTTCAAACCAGACATTCTAAGGTTTAAACCAGACATTCTAAGATTCAAACCAGACATTCTAAGGTTCAAACCAGACATTCTAAGGTTTAAACCAGACATTCTAAGATTTAAACCAGACATTCTAAGGTTTAAACCAGACATTCTAAGGTTTAAACCAGACATTCTAAGATTCAAACCAGACATTCAAAGGTTTAAACCAGACATTCTAAGATTCAAACCAGACATTCTAAGATTTAAACCAGACATTTTTTTCTTCTTCTTCTTCTTCTTCTTCTTCTTCTTCTTCTTCTTCCCCCACCTGACTTACCTTGAAACACGGATATGGGCTCAGCTAGACGCAGAGCCTGCCAAAAATAGCTTGAACTCGTAAGTGTTCCTCTCCACGGAAGTCTTTAGTAAAAGGCGAAAGGCTTGTGCGTTTTTTTGAAGAGAAACCAGAGTTTGTTCTTAGCCAAAAGGCCGAGAAGCAATAACTCATAAATTGAACCGTGCCCACCACCGCCGCCATTCAGGTCAAAGTGTGAAAGCTGTGTTGATCTTCTTCTTCTTCTTCTTCTTCTTCTTCTTCTTCTTGTATCCGTGTTTCAAGGTAAGTCAGGTGGGGGTCGAAGAAGAAGAAGAAGAAGAAGAAGACATTGAAGACATCTTAGACATTCTAAGGTTTAAACCAGACATTCTAAGGTTTAAACCAGACATTCTAAGATTTAAACCAGACATTCTAAGGTTTAAACCAGACATGCTAAGGTTCAAACCAGACATTCTAAGGTTTAAACCAGACATTCTAAGATTCAAACCAGACATTCTAAGGTTCAAACCAGACATTCTAAGGTTTAAACCAGACATGCTAATGTTCAAACCAGACATTCTAAGGTTTAAACCAGACATTCTAAGATTCAAACCAGACATTCTAAGGTTCAAACCAGACATTCTAAGGTTTAAACCAGACATTCTAAGATTTAAACCAGACATTCTAAGGTTTAAACCAGACATTCTAAGGTTTAAACCAGACATTCTAAGATTCAAACCAGACATTCAAAGGTTTAAACCAGACATTCTAAGATTCAAACCAGACATTCTAAGATTTAAACCAGACATTTTTTTCTTCTTCTTCTTCTTCTTCTTCTTCCCCCACCTGACTTACCTTGAAACACGGATATGGGCTCAGCTAGACGCAGAGCCTGCCAAAAATAGCTTGAACTCGTAAGTGTTCCTCTCCACGGAAGTCTTTAGTAAAAGGCGAAAGGCTTGTGCGTTTTTTTGAAGAGAAACCAGAGTTTGTTCTTAGCCAAAAGGCCGAGAAGCAATAACTCATAAATTGAACCGTGCCCACCACCGCCGCCATTCAGGTCAAAGTGTGAAAGCTGTGTTGACCTTCTTCTTCTTCTTCTTCTTCTTCTTCTTCTTCTTGTATCCGTGTTTCAAGGTAAGTCAGGTGGGGGTCGAAGAAGAAGAAGAAGAAGAAGAAGAAGAAGACATTGAAGACATCTTAGACATTCTAAGGTTTAAACCAGACATTCTAAGGTTTAAACCAGACATTCTAAGATTTAAACCAGACATTCTAAGGTTTAAACCAGACATTCTAAGATTTAAACCAGACATTCTAAGGTTTAAACCAGACATTCTAAGGTTCAAACCAGACATTCTAAGGTTCAAACCAGACATTCTAAGGTTTAAACCAGACATGCTAATGTTCAAACCAGACATTCTAAGGTTTAAACCAGACATGCTAATGTTCAAACCAGACATTCTAAGGTTTAAACCAGACATTCTAAGATTCAAACCAGACATTCTAAGGTTCAAACCAGACATTCTAAGGTTTAAACCAGACATTCTAAGATTTAAACCAGACATTCTAAGGTTTAAACCAGACATTCAAAGGTTTAAACCAGACATTCTAAGATTCAAACCAGACATTCTAAGATTTAAACCAGACATTTTTTTCTTCTTCTTCTTCTTCTTCTTCTTCTTCTTCTTCTTCTTCTTCTCCCACCTGACTTACCTTGAAACACGGATATGGGCTCAGCTAGACGCAGAGCCTGCCAAAAATAGCTTGAACTCGTAAGTGTTCCTCTCCACGGAAGTCTTTAGTAAAAGTGTTTTTTATTGGTTTTTATAAAAACACAACACCGTGTATACAATCAATTAATCAAACAATCAGACATTTAAGACATTACATTCAACAACAACCAACATTAAACTAACTAAAGTGCTCAGTGTTCAGTGTATTGTCCAGTGTAGTGTAATGTTCAGTGTTCAGTGTTCAGTGTCCAGGTTCCAGTGTCGGTAGGAGGCAGGGGTAAAAAACCTGTTCGCTGTGCATCCGGGAAAAAATTCCCCTGCAGCCCTCTAGTTGTAGAGCGACTACTATCCAGTTTGCCCACCAGTGCAAAGCCGTGGCTCCCCCACCTCCCTCCCCCGAGGGACCCCACACACCCGACTCACCCGACCCACCACCGGCGCGTCCGGCCCAGCCCACCAGGCTCAGACTCCTGTAGCCCTTCACGAGGCTAGCCGGACCAGGTGCCCCAGCGGCGGAGCAGATCGAGCACGCAGGCCGACCGGAGGCCCCTGAGGAGAGGCCCAGAGAGCTCGGCGCATGGCAGGCAAGCAGAGGCGAAAAACCTGTACACAGCTTATCCAGGGAAAAAGCTCCCTGGCTCTTCTCAGCTTGTTCCGGGCTGGGGGTTGGGGGTTGGCGGGTAGGGGACTGGGCCTGTAGCTGGGGGCCTGGAGTTGGGGGGGGGGGGCCCGGAACAGGGGGTTTGGGGTCGCTGAGTTGGAACCTGGGGTTGGTGCTGGGGTGACGTGGTGGTTCCCGCCGGTCTCTGCTCCTGGGTCTGGAAGCCTGGGTAGGTGTCAGAGCTGGATATGACATGTGCCTGAAAAGATACAGGAGTGAGAGAAGGGAGGTGTGCATGGTTTGTGTAGTGTGCATTTTGGTGTCAGGTGTTTTTTATTGGTTTTTATAAAAACACAACACCGTATATACAATCAATTAATCAAACAATCAGACATTTAAGACATTACATTCAACAACAACCAACATTAAACTAACTAAAGTGCTCAGTGTTCAGTGTATTGTCCAGTGTAGTGTAATGTTCAGTGTTCAGTGTTCAGTGTCCAGGTTCCAGTGTCGGTAGGAGGCAGGGGTAAAAAAACCTGTTCGCTGTGCATCCGGGAAAAAAATTCCCCTGCAGCCCTCTAGTTGTAGAGCGACTACTATCCAGTTTGCCCACCAGTGCAAAGCCGTGGCTCCCCCACCTCCCTCCCCCGAGGGACCCCACACACCCGACTCACCCGACCCGCCCCACCACCGGCGCATCCGGCCCAGCCCACCAGGCTCAGACTCCTGTAGCCCTTCACGAGGCTAGCCGGACCAGGCGCCCCAGCGGCGGAGCAGATCGAGCACGCAGGCCGACCGGAGGCCCCTGAGGAGAGGCCCAGAGAGCTCGGCGCATGGCAGGCAAGCAGAGGCGAAAAACCTGTACACAGCTTATCCAGGGAAAAAGCTCCCTGGCTCTTCTCAGCTTGTTCCGGGCTGGGGGTTGGGGGTTGGCGGGTAGGGGACTGGGCCTGTAGCTGGGGTCCTGGAGTTGGGGGGGGGGGGCCCGGAACAGGGGGTTTGGGGTCGCTGAGTTGGAACCTGGGGTTGGTGCTGGGGTGACGTGGTGGTTCCCGCCGGTCTCTGCTCCTGGGTCTGGAAGCCTGGGTAGGTGTCAGAGCTGGATATGACATGTGCCTGAAAAGATACAGGAGTGAGAGAAGGGAGGTGTGCATGGTTTGTGTAGTGTGCATTTTGGTGTCAGGCGGGTGATCAGTACTTCCCTGTGACCCAGTGGTGTTGGTCATCCTGGTGCTGGTGGTGCTGGCAGAGACGGCTGGTTCGGCTGTGGGTTGTGTGTGGTGATATTCTGGTGAGGGTAGGAAGTGGGTCAGTGCTGTGTACATGTGTAGGTGGTGGAAGGTGCAGTAAACTTCCCTGTTGGTGTTGTGCGCTGCTCCTCTCCTGGTCCTTGTGATGGTGATACTGCTGACCAGGGCTTGTGCTGGAACGGTGGTGAAGGTGATAGTGCAGGAACTGGTGGTGTAGTGAGGTAGGCCCGGGGTGGGGGGGGGTTGGGCGATGCGGCGCGGCATGGGGGGGGGTTTAGAGGATGACGTCCTTCCATCTCTCCACCCCCCACACCGCTCTTGCTTGATCCGGGTTATTTTTAAAGTCAACAATAGCATGGTCCCTGAGGCAGAGGGTGATTCTCCTCCTCAGGGTTGTCAGGTGGACGCTCTGTTTCTGATAGACCCTGATGTTCCTCGTCTCCCAGAGTACCTGCTTGACGGCGCTGATGATCCTCCACTGTTGTTGTAGTTGGGGGGTTGTGCACCCCCCGGGAGGACCATACAGGATGTTATCGCCCGTCAAGCGGGGCAGGGTCAGCAGGCTGTTTAGGGAGACAGAGGGAACAAACAGGGCCCAGACCCGCCTGGCCACGGAGCACTCACAGAACAGGTGGTTAATGTGTTCTGTGTCCGTGCATCCGTGGGGGCATTTGTCAGTCGTTGCGATGTGCCGCCTATGCAAGAATTCCCTAGTGGGGAGACAACCATGAGCAGCCATCCAGGCAATGTCTTTTTGTTTATTGTTAGTACATTTATGATTAATGTTTTTCCATACCTGTTTGGAGTCCACGGCTGTGCTGGCCTTGGGGTGAGTAATGGTTTCCTTCGACCTTATGAAGGTCATAATGTCTTTGTATTTCCATGAGGCCAGCCCAGCCGCGGACAATCCTGTCTTGAAGGCAAAGTCCCTCCATATCTTGTAGACAGGAGGGGGGTCCCAGCTGTAGGGCACAGTGTGATTTATTGATGCGGTCACCCTGAGTGTCCGGAGGATGGGTGTGGCATAGTATATTTCAAAGAACCTGGCTTTCCTATCTTTGTTGTTGATGTTGTTGATGAGGTTGGAGAGTCCCTGTGCCCTAATGATGTTTAGGATGTCTGGGACCCCTTTCCCCCCATTCTCCACTGTTTTGTACAGGGTGGTGCGTTTTAGTTTTTCCATCTGGCTCCCCCAGACAAAGGTAAACATGATCCTTTCGATGGTTTTGGATACTGCTCTGTCTGGGGGAAACACCCTGCCCAGGTAAAGGAGAATGGGAAGAACAATAGCCTTCAGGACCAGGATCTTGCCTGTCATTGTGAGAGGCCGTGCACTCCACTCACAGATCTTCTTTTGGACCTGGCGGATGGTCTCCTTCCAGCTGCCGGAGGCTCCTCCATCTTTCTGGTAGGTGATCCCCAGCAGCTTAATGTTTTCCGTCTTTACAGGGAAGGAGGTTGCCAGGTTCTCCTGCCAGTGCTGCGACAGAAACAGCTCACACTTACTCCTATTGATCAGGGCGCCAGTGGCTGCACAGTAGTCCTCCACCACTTTCGTTGCTGTGGAAATGGAGCGACTATCCGTGCCGACGATGGTAATGTCGTCCATGTACGCCACCACCTTGAGCCTCTCGCCCCGGGCCCCTGGTAGAGGGTAGCCCATGATGTTGGGGGAGCTCCTGATCTTCCGTAGGAACGGCTCCAGGTAGATGACGTACAGTAGAGGGGCCAAGGGGCATCCCTGCCGTACTCCAGCTTTGATGGGGAAGGGGTCTGTCAACTGGTTGTTGATCCGAACTCTGCTCGTGATGTTGTTGTAGCAGAGTTCGGTCCAGTTGAGCAGGTGCTGGGGGAAGTTCATGCCTCTCAGCACCCTCTGCAGGAAACCATGGTTAACCCTGTCAAAGGCCTTCTCCTGATCCAGGCTGAGAAGGCCTAAAGGGGACCTCCGCTCCTGGGAGTGCAGGATGAGGTCTCTCACCAGGAGCAGGTTGTCATTGATGGACCTACCGG
>NC_137689.1:44877547-45045047 GCF_963989245.1 Nansenia antarctica | reverse complement strand
CGTTTTTTTGAAGAGAAACCAGAGTTTGTTCTTAGCCAAAAGGCCGAGAAGCAATAACTCATAAATTGAACCGTGCCCACCACCGCCGCCATTCAGGTCAAAGTGTGAAAGCTGTGTTGACCTTCTTCTTCTTCTTCTTCTTCTTCTTCTTGTATCCGTGTTTCAAGGTAAGTCAGGTGGGGGTCGAAGAAGAAGAAGAAGAAGAAGACATTGAAGACATCTTAGACATTCTAAGGTTTAAACCAGACATTCTAAGGTTTAAACCAGACATTCTAAGATTTAAACCAGACATTCTAAGGTTTAAACCAGACATTCTAAGGTTCAAACCAGACATTCTAAGGTTTAAACCAGACATTCTAAGATTCAAACCAGACATTCTAAGGTTCAAACCAGACATTCTAAGGTTTAAACCAGACATGCTAATGTTCAAACCAGACATTCTAAGGTTTAAACCAGACATTCTAAGATTCAAACCAGACATTCTAAGGTTCAAACCAGACATTCTAAGGTTTAAACCAGACATTCTAAGATTTAAACCAGACATTCTAAGGTTTAAACCAGACATTCTAAGGTTTAAACCAGACATTCTAAGATTCAAACCAGACATTCAAAGGTTTAAACCAGACATTCTAAGATTCAAACCAGACATTCTAAGATTTAAACCAGACATTTCTTTTCTTCTTCTTCTTCTTCTTCTTCTTCTTCTTCTTCTTCTTCTTCTTCTTCCCCCACCTGACTTACCTTGAAACACGGATATGGGCTCAGCTAGACGCAGAGCCTGCCAAAAATAGCTTGAACTCGTAAGTGTTCCTCTCCACGGAAGTCTTTAGTAAAAGGCGAAAGGCTTGTGCGTTTTTTTGAAGAGAAACCAGAGTTTGTTCTTAGCCAAAAGGCCGAGAAGCAATAACTCATAAATTGAACCGTGCCCACCACCGCCGCCATTCAGGTCAAAGTGTGAAAGCTGTGTTGACCTTCTTCTTCTTCTTCTTCTTCTTCTTCTTCTTGTATCCGTGTTTCAAGGTAAGTCAGGTGGGGGTCGAAGAAGAAGAAGAAGAAGAAGACATTGAAGACATCTTAGACATTCTAAGGTTTAAACCAGACATTCTAAGGTTTAAACCAGACATTCTAAGATTTAAACCAGACATTCTAAGGTTTAAACCAGACATGCTAAGGTTCAAACCAGACATTCTAAGGTTTAAACCAGACATTCTAAGATTCAAACCAGACATTCTAAGGTTCAAACCAGACATTCTAAGGTTTAAACCAGACATGCTAATGTTCAAACCAGACATTCTAAGGTTTAAACCAGACATTCTAAGATTCAAACCAGACATTCTAAGGTTCAAACCAGACATTCTAAGGTTTAAACCAGACATTCTAAGATTTAAACCAGACATTCTAAGGTTTAAACCAGACATTCTAAGGTTTAAACCAGACATTCTAAGATTCAAACCAGACATTCAAAGGTTTAAACCAGACATTCTAAGATTCAAACCAGACATTCTAAGATTTAAACCAGACATTTTTTTCTTCTTCTTCTTCTTCTTCTTCTTCTTCTTCTTCTTCCCCCACCTGACTTACCTTGAAACACGGATATGGGCTCAGCTAGACGCAGAGCCTGCCAAAAATAGCTTGAACTCGTAAGTGTTCCTCTCCACGGAAGTCTTTAGTAAAAGGCGAAAGGCTTGTGCGTTTTTTTGAAGAGAAACCAGAGTTTGTTCTTAGCCAAAAGGCCGAGAAGCAATAACTCATAAATTGAACCGTGCCCACCACCGCCGCCATTCAGGTCAAAGTGTGAAAGCTGTGTTGACCTTCTTCTTCTTCTTCTTCTTCTTCTTCTTCTTCTTCTTGTATCCGTGTTTCAAGGTAAGTCAGGTGGGGGTCGAAGAAGAAGAAGAAGAAGACATTGAAGACATCTTAGACATTCTAAGGTTTAAACCAGACATTCTAAGGTTTAAACCAGACATTCTAAGATTTAAACCAGACATTCTAAGGTTTAAACCAGACATTCTAAGGTTCAAACCAGACATTCTAAGGTTTAAACCAGACATTCTAAGATTCAAACCAGACATTCTAAGGTTCAAACCAGACATTCTAAGGTTTAAACCAGACATGCTAATGTTCAAACCAGACATTCTAAGGTTTAAACCAGACATTCTAAGATTCAAACCAGACATTCTAAGGTTCAAACCAGACATTCTAAGGTTTAAACCAGACATTCTAAGATTTAAACCAGACATTCTAAGGTTTAAACCAGACATTCTAAGGTTTAAACCAGACATTCTAAGATTCAAACCAGACATTCAAAGGTTTAAACCAGACATTCTAAGATTCAAACCAGACATTCTAAGATTTAACAGTTGAAATCTCCCCCCACTAGGACTGGTGTGGGGATGAGGAGGAGAGACCGAAGTTTCTTGAAAAGGGAGACTCTCTTGGCCACGTTGGTTGGGCCGTACACATTGATGACCCTCAGCGGTGAACCCTGGATCTCTAGGTCCAGAACCAGGATTCGCCCGCTCTCTACAACCTCCCCCTTTTTGGTCTGCAGAAAAGGGTTGGCCACCAAAATGCCGACCCCATCAGCTCTATCAATGTTTGAGCCTGACCAGAGAGAGTCCCCCCGTGTCCATTCCTCCTCCAGGGTGGCGTCCATCTCCTTGAATGGGATGGCGCACTCCTGGAGGATATACATGTCTGACTGATGTTGGGTGATGTACTGGTAGACGACCTCCCGTTTGTCTGGTTGCCGGAGGCTTCTGGTGTTGAGAGATGAGATTGTTATCCTCATGGTTCTTGGATTTGGTTTGTTCCAATTTTTGCTAAACTATTGCACATGAGGTTGAGGCCCTCCAATGGGTCGTTGGGGGCCAGATAGTGTGGTACCTCCCCTTGGCTGCTCATGGTGTGGGGGTTGTCTCCCCTCTGACTGCCTGGTGGCCCCCTCATCTGTGTTGTTGATGAGGTGATTTTCGGTGGCCCGTACGGTCCGGTGAGCATGGACTGGGGGTGGCTGGTGGGCTGTGCAGGGTGAGGAGCATGTGATGACTGGAGAGAGGAAGAGGGTGGGGAGGAGGGTTTGGGGGGGGGAGCCGGCTTACCTGTATGGCGTTGGGGTTTGGGTTCTGGAGTAGTCTTTTTGTCTGTTTTTTTCCGGATTGCCTTTTTTTGTGGTCTTTTGCGTTTTGGTTGAGCCAAGCTCCAGTCATTTTCACTGTCTGATTGGGAGGGGAGGTGGATCTGCGGTGTGCTGCTGGTGGCTATCTCAATAGAGGCCGGCTCCCCCTTCATGGTGTTTTTGCAGGGGGTGGAGGTGGCCATGGGGTTTAGGAGGGGGTGGGTGTTGAGGTTGTCTGTAGGGGGTGCTGGGACGGTTGGTTCCTCTCCTTCTCCTTCTCCGTCGCTCGAGCTCTGATCGTCCCCTCCATCGCTCGGGCGCCGGTCCTCCTCCGTCTCTCCCTTCTCTTCCTCCATGTTGGGTGTAGGTTGGGGTGTGGGTTGGGGTGGGGGTTGGGGTGGGGGTTGGGGTGGGGGTGGGGGTGTGGGTTGGGGTGGGGGTGGGGGTTGGGGTGGTGGTTGGTTGGATTTATAGCCCCGGGCTCTACTTGCGTAGGAACTTGGGCAGTCACGGTACAGATGCCCCTGTCCCCCGCACAGGTTGCAAGGTCTGGTCGTGGTGCACTCCGACGTCGGGTGGTCTTGGCGGCAGATTTTACATACCACGGCCTTGCAGGCCGCTGCCAGATGGCCCAATTGGCCGCAGTTCCTGCAGAGCTTCGGCATACCGTAGTAGTAGACGGAGCCCCTGTTGTTCCCCAGGTTGATGGTGCTGGGGATATGTTGGACTCCGCCTATCCCCTCCGGGTCCGGACGGAGTTGCACCAGCCATTTCTTGGCCCCCGTCCACACTCCGTCTTCATCCAGGACCATCCGGGCCCCCGATTTAAGGGTGGCATGACGGTGTAGCCACACCTCAATATCATATTCCTGAATCACCTCAAGTCTTTAGTAAAAGGCGAAAGGCTTGTGCGTTTTTTTGAAGAGAAACCAGAGTTTGTTCTTAGCCAAAAGGCCGAGAAGCAATAACTCATAAATTGAACCGTGCCCACCACCGCCGCCATTCAGGTCAAAGTGTGAAAGCTGTGTTGACCTTCTTCTTCTTCTTCTTCTTCTTCTTCTTGTATCCGTGTTTCAAGGTAAGTCAGGTGGGGGTCGAAGAAGAAGAAGAAGAAGAAAATGAAGACATCTTAGACATTCTAAGGTTCAAACCAGACATTCTAAGGTTTAAACCAGACATTCTAAGATTTAAACCAGACATTCTAAGGTTTAAACCAGACATTCTAAGGTTTAAACCAGACATTCTAAGATTCAAACCAGACATTCAAAGGTTTAAACCAGACATTCTAAGATTTAAACCAGACATTTTCTTCTTCTTCTTCTTCTTCTTCTTCTAACACGGATATGGGCTCAGCTAGACGCAGAGCCTGCCAAAAATAGCTTGAACTCGTAAGTGTTCCTCTCCACGGAAGTCTTTAGTAAAAGGCGAAAGGCTTGTGCGTTTTTTTGAAGAGAAACCAGAGTTTGTTCTTAGCCAAAAGGCCGAGAAGCAATAACTCATAAATTGAACCGTGCCCACCACCGCCGCCATTCAGGTCAAAGTGTGAAAGCTGTGTTGACCTTCTTCTTCTTCTTCTTCTTCTTCTTGTATCCGTGTTTCAAGGTAAGTCAGGTGGGGGTCGAAGAAGAAGAAGAAGAAGAAGACATTGAAGACATCTTAGACATTCTAAGGTTTAAACCAGACATTCTAAGGTTTAAACCAGACATTCTAAGATTTAAACCAGACATTCTAAGGTTTAAACCAGACATTCTAAGGTTCAAACCAGACATTCTAAGGTTTAAACCAGACATTCTAAGATTCAAACCAGACATTCTAAGGTTCAAACCAGACATTCTAAGGTTTAAACCAGACATGCTAATGTTCAAACCAGACATTCTAAGGTTTAAACCAGACATTCTAAGATTCAAACCAGACATTCTAAGGTTCAAACCAGACATTCTAAGGTTTAAACCAGACATTCTAAGATTTAAACCAGACATTCTAAGGTTTAAACCAGACATTCTAAGGTTTAAACCAGACATTCTAAGATTCAAACCAGACATTTTTTTCTTCTTCTTCTTCTTCTTCTTCTTCTTCTGCCCCCACCTGACTTACCTTGAAACACGGATATGGGCTCAGCTAGACGCAGAGCCTGCCAAAAATAGCTTGAACTCGTAAGTGTTCCTCTCCACGGAAGTCTTTAGTAAAAGGCGAAAGGCTTGTGCGTTTTTTTGAAGAGAAACCAGAGTTTGTTCTTAGCCAAAAGGCCGAGAAGCAATAACTCATAAATTGAACCGTGCCCACCACCGCCGCCATTCAGGTCAAAGTGTGAAAGCTGTGTTGACCTTCTTCTTCTTCTTCTTCTTCTTCTTCTTCTTGTATCCGTGTTTCAAGGTAAGTCAGGTGGGGGTCGAAGAAGAAGAAGAAGAAGAAGACATTGAAGACATCTTAGACATTCTAAGGTTTAAACCAGACATTCTAAGGTTTAAACCAGACATTCTAAGATTTAAACCAGACATTCTAAGGTTTAAACCAGACATTCTAAGGTTCAAACCAGACATTCTAAGGTTTAAACCAGACATTCTAAGATTCAAACCAGACATTCTAAGGTTCAAACCAGACATTCTAAGGTTTAAACCAGACATGCTAATGTTCAAACCAGACATTCTAAGGTTTAAACCAGACATGCTAAGATTCAAACCAGACATTCTAAGGTTCAAACCAGACATTCTAAGGTTTAAACCAGACATTCTAAGATTTAAACCAGACATTCTAAGGTTTAAACCAGACATTCTAAGGTTTAAACCAGACATTCTAAGATTCAAACCAGACATTCAAAGGTTTAAACCAGACATTCTAAGATTCAAACCAGACATTCTAAGATTTAAACCAGACATTTTTTTCTTCTTCTTCTTCTTCTTCTTCTTCTTCCCCCACCTGACTTACCTTGAAACACGGATATGGGCTCAGCTAGACGCAGAGCCTGCCAAAAATAGCTTGAACTCGTAAGTGTTCCTCTCCACGGAAGTCTTTAGTAAAAGGTGTTTTTTATTGGTTTTTATAAAAACACAACACCGTATATACAATCAATTAATCAAACAATCAGACATTTAAGACATTACATTCAACAACAACCAACATTAAACTAACTAAAGTGCTCAGTGTTCAGTGTATTGTCCAGTGTAGTGTAATGTTCAGTGTTCAGTGTTCAGTGTCCAGGTTCCAGTGTCGGTAGGAGGCAGGGGTAAAAAACCTGTTCGCTGTGCATCCGGGAAAAAAATTCCCCTGCAGCCCTCTAGTTGTAGAGCGACTACTATCCAGTTTGCCCACCAGTGCAAAGCCGTGGCTCCCCCACCTCCCTCCCCCGAGGGACCCCACACACCCGACTCACCCGACCCGCCCCACCACCGGCGCATCCGGCCCAGCCCACCAGGCTCAGACTCCTGTAGCCCTTCACGAGGCTAGCCGGACCAGGCGCCCCAGCGGCGGAGCAGATCGAGCACGCAGGCCGACCGGAGGCCCCTGAGGAGAGGCCCAGAGAGCTCGGCGCATGGCAGGCAAGCAGAGGCGAAAAACCTGTACACAGCTTATCCAGGGAAAAAGCTCCCTGGCTCTTCTCAGCTTGTTCCGGGCTGGGGGTTGGGGGTTGGCGGGTAGGGGACTGGGCCTGTAGCTGGGGGCCTGGAGTTGGGGGGGGGTGGCCCGGAACAGGGGGTTTGGGGTCGCTGAGTTGGAACCTGGGGTTGGTGCTGGGGTGACGTGGTGGTTCCCGCCGGTCTCTGCTCCTGGGTCTGGAAGCCTGGGTAGGTGTCAGAGCTGGATATGACATGTGCCTGAAAAGATACAGGAGTGAGAGAAGGGAGGTGTGCATGGTTTGTGTAGTGTGCATTTTGGTGTCAGGCGGGTGATCAGTACTTCCCTGTGACCCAGTGGTGTTGGTCATCCTGGTGCTGGTGGTGCTGGCAGAGACGGCTGGTTCGGCTGTGGGTTGTGTGTGGTGATATTCTGGTGAGGGTAGGAAGTGGGTCAGTGCTGTGTACATGTGTAGGTGGTGGAAGGTGCAGTAAACTTCCCTGTTGGTGTTGTGCGCTGCTCCTCTCCTGGTCCTTGTGATGGTGATACTGCTGACCAGGGCTTGTGCTGGAACGGTGGTGAAGGTGATAGTGCAGGAACTGGTGGTGTAGTGAGGTAGGCCCGGGGTGGGGGGGGGTTGGGCGATGCGGCGCGGCATGGGGGGGGGATTTAGAGGATGACGTCCTTCCATCTCTCCACCCCCCACACCGCTCTTGCTTGATCCGGGTTATTTTTAAAGTCAACAATAGCATGGTCCCTGAGGCAGAGGGTGATTCTCCTCCTCAGGGTTGTCAGGTGGACGCTCTGTTTCTGATAGACCCTGATGTTCCTCGTCTCCCAGAGTACCTGCTTGACGGCGCTGATGATCCTCCACTGTTGTTGTAGTTGGGGGGTTGTGCACCCCCCGGGAGGACCATACAGGATGTTCTCGCTCGTCAAGCGGGGCAGGGTCAGCAGGCTGTTTAGGGAGACAGAGGGAACAAACAGGGCCCAGACCCGCCTGGCCACGGAGCACTCACAGAACAGGTGGTTAATGTGTTCTGTGTCCGTGCATCCGTGGGGGCATTTCTCAGTCGTTGCGATGTGCCGCCTATGCAAGAATTCCCTAGTGGGGAGACAACCATGAGCAGCCATCCAGGCAATGTCTTTTTGTTTATTGTTAGTACATTTATGATTAATGTTTTTCCATACCTGTTTGGAGTCCACGGCTGTGCTGGCCTTGGGGTGAGTAATGGTTTCCTTCGACCTTATGAAGGTCATAATGTCTTTGTATTTCCATGAGGCCAGCCCAGCCGCGGACAATCCTGTCTTGAAGGCAAAGTCCCTCCATATCTTGTAGACTGGAGGGGGGTCCCAGCTGTAGGGCACAGTGTGATTTATTGATGCGGTCACCCTGAGTGTCCGGAGGATGGGTGTGGCATAGTATATTTCAAAGAACCTGGCTTTCCTATCTTTGTTGTTGATGTTGTTGATGAGGTTGGAGAGTCCCTGTGCCCTAATGATGTTTAGGATGTCTGGGACCCCTTTCCCCCCATTCTCCACTGTTTTGTACAGGGTGGTGCGTTTTAGTTTTTCCATCTGGCTCCCCCAGACAAAGGTAAACATGATCCTTTCGATGGTTTTGGATACTGCTCTGTCTGGGGGAAACACCCTGCCCAGGTAAAGGAGAATGGGAAGAACAATAGCCTTCAGGACCAGGATCTTGCCTGTCATTGTGAGAGGCCGTGCACTCCACTCACAGATCTTCTTTTGGACCTGGCGGATGGTCTCCTTCCAGCTGCCGGAGGCTCCTCCATCTTTCTGGTAGGTGATCCCCAGCAGCTTAATGTTTTCCGTCTTTACAGGGAAGGAGGTTGCCAGGTTCTCCTGCCAGTGCTGCGACAGAAACAGCTCACACTTACCCCTATTGATCAGGGCGCCAGTGGCTGCACAGTAGTCCTCCACCACTTTCGTTGCTGTGGAAATGGAGCGACTATCTGTGCCGACGATGGTAATGTCGTCCATGTACGCCACCACCTTGAGCCTCTCCCCCCGGGCCCCTGGTAGAGGGTAGCCCATGATGTTGGGGGAGCTCCTGATCTTCCGTAGGAACGGCTCCAGGTAGATGACGTACAGTAGAGGGGCCAAGGGGCATCCCTGCCGTACTCCAGCTTTGATGGGGAAGGGGTCTGTCAACTGGTTGTTGATCCGAACTCTGCTCGTGATGTTGTTGTAGCAGAGTTCGGTCCAGTTGAGCAGGTGCTGGGGGAAGTTCATGCCCCTCAGCACCCTCTGCAGGAAACCATGGCTAACCCTGTCAAAGGCCTTCTCCTGATCCAGGCTGAGAAGGCCTAAAGGGGACCTCCGCTCCTGGGAGTGCAGGATGAGGTCTCTCACCAGGAGCAGGTTGTCGTTGATGGACCTACCGGGGACGCTACAGGTTTGGTCAGGGGCTATAACTGAGGGGAGGAGGGTTTGAAACCGTTGGGTGAGGGCTTTTGTCATAATTTTATAGTCCACTGGGAGGAGATTGATGGGGCGCCAGTTCCGGAGGTCCTTGAGGTCCCCTTTCTTGGGGATCAGTGTGACCGTACTCTGTCTCATTGACTCTCCAAGCCTCCCTTCCCTGTAGACGGCTTTGAAGACCTCCGCCAAGTCCTCCTTGAGGAGATCCCAGAGAGTCTTGTAGAACTCTGCTGGGATCCCATCCGGTCCAGGGGCCTTGTGTGTATTCAAGGAGTGCACGGCCCGGGTGAGCTCCTCCGTGGTCAGCTCTGGGTTCTCACTCTCACCACCCTCGGGGACCCGGTCCAGACCATCCAGGAAGGTGGCCATGAGAGTCTCGTCGGTTGTCTTGATGTTGTAGAGACTCTCGTAGAACTCTCTTGCCACCCCCGGGATGTTGCCTCTGTCTGACACGGTGTCCCCATTGGTGTCGTATAGGGACAGGATAGGCTTGTGTTTTGACCGTGCCTTGCGGAAGAAGTGGCGTGTGCATTTCTCCTCCTCCTCCAGGCCCTGGAGTTTTTCCCTGAACTGTTTCTTTTGTTGTTGCTCCCGGTAGAGGGTGGCAAGGTGTTGTTTGGTCTCAGCCAGTTCTCGGGCCACATCCAGACCACCCAGTTGTAGGAGACTTAGGCGTTGGAGGGCCGCGTTGTGGTGTTGAAACCTGGCCCTCTGTTCTGCCGCTTTCCTCCTTCCGACTGACCCGAAGTAGCCCTTTGTCCTGGCCTTAACCATCTCCCACCACTCTATCGGGGAGTCGAACAGTTCTTTTAGGGTCCTCCACTCCAGGTAGCGCCTGGAGAAGGAATGCACCACTGTTGGGTCCTGAAGGATCGATGTATTCATCCTCCAGGTACCCCTACCCGCTCTTGTTTGGCCATCCCATTCCAGGGACACTGTCAACATCCTGTGGTCCGAGAAGTGGGCCGCCTGGCTGGTCAGGGTTCCCATCCTCAGACCTGGCGAGAGCAAGAACATGTCTATCCTGGAGGAAGAATTCCCGGAGGAACTCACCCTTGTGTGTGTCGGCGGGGAGGTGCCACCGGCGTCTACCAGTTGGAAGTCGTCTATGATGGACTGAAGTTCTGTAGTGGATCGGTCTCTCCTGGGCCTGCTGCGGTCCTCATCCCGGAGGGCACAGTTGAAATCTCCCCCCACTAGGACTGGTGTGGGGATGAGGAGGAGAGACCGAAGTTTCTTGAAAAGGGAGACTCTCTTGGCCACGTTGGTTGGGCCGTACACATTGATGACCCTCAGCGGCGAACCCTGGATCTCTAGGTCCAGAACCAGGATTCGCCCGCTCTCTACAACCTCCCCCTTTTTGGTCTGCAGAAAAGGGTTGGCCACCAAAATGCCGACCCCATCAGCTCTATCAATGTTTGAGCCTGACCAGAGAGAGTCCCCCCGTGTCCATTCCTCCTCCAGGGTGGCGTCCATCTCCTTGAATGGGATGGCGCACTCCTGGAGGATATACATGTCTGACTGATGTTGGGTGATGTACTGGTAGACGACCTCCCGTTTGTCTGGTTGCCGGAGGCTTCTGGTGTTGAGAGATGAGATTGTTATCCTCATGGTTCTTGGATTTGGTTTGTTCCAATTTTTGCTAAACTATTGCACATGAGGTTGAGGCCCTCCAATGGGTCGTTGGGGGCCAGATAGTGTGGTACCTCCCCTTGGCTGCTCATGGTGTGGGGGTTGTCTCCCCTCTGACTGCCTGGTGGCCCCCTCATCTGTGTTGTTGATGAGGTGATTTTCGGTGGCCCGTACGGTCCGGTGAGCATGGACTGGGGGTGGCTGGTGGGCTGTGCAGGGTGAGGAGCATGTGATGACTGGAGAGAGGAAGAGGGTGGGGAGGAGGGTTTGGGGGGGGGAGCCGGCTTACCTGTATGGCGTTGGGGTTTGGGTTCTGGAGTAGTCTTTTTGTCTGTTTTTTTCCGGATTGCCTTTTTTTGTGGTCTTTTGCGTTTTGGTTGAGCCAAGCTCCAGTCATTTTCACTGTCTGATTGGGAGGGGAGGTGGATCTGCGGTGTGCTGCTGGTGGCTATCTCAATAGAGGCCGGCTCCCCCTTCATGGTGTTTTTGCAGGGGGTGGAGGTGGCCATGGGGTTTAGGAGGGGGTGGGTGTTGAGGTTGTCTGTAGGGGGTGCTGGGACGGTTGGTTCCTCTCCTTCTCCTTCTCCGTCGCTCGAGCTCTGATCGTCCCCTCCATCGCTCGGGCGCCGGTCCTCCTCCGTCTCTCCCTTCTCTTCCTCCATGTTGGGTGTAGGTTGGGGTGTGGGTTGGGGTGGGGGTTGGGGTGGGGGTTGGGGTGGGGGTGGGGGTGTGGGTTGGGGTGGGGGTGGGGGTTGGGGTGGTGGTTGGTTGGATTTATAGCCCCGGGCTCTACTTGCGTAGGAACTTGGGCAGTCACGGTACAGATGCCCCTGTCCCCCGCACAGGTTGCAAGGTCTGGTCGTGGTGCACTCCGACGTCGGGTGGTCTTGGCGGCAGATTTTACATACCACGGCCTTGCAGGCCGCTGCCAGATGGCCCAATTGGCCGCAGTTCCTGCAGAGCTTCGGCATACCGTAGTAGTAGACGGAGCCCCTGTTGTTCCCCAGGTTGATGGTGCTGGGGATATGTTGGACTCCGCCTATCCCCTCCGGGTCCGGACGGAGTTGCACCAGCCATTTCTTGGCCCCCGTCCACACTCCGTCTTCATCCAGGACCATCCGGGCCCCCGATTTAAGGGTGGCATGACGGTGTAGCCACACCTCAATATCATATTCCTGAATCACCTCAAGTCTTTAGTAAAAGGCGAAAGGCTTGTGCGTTTTTTTGAAGAGAAACCAGAGTTTGTTCTTAGCCAAAAGGCCGAGAAGCAATAACTCATAAATTGAACCGTGCCCACCACCGCCGCCATTCAGGTCAAAGTGTGAAAGCTGTGTTGACCTTCTTCTTCTTCTTCTTCTTCTTCTTCTTGTATCCGTGTTTCAAGGTAAGTCAGGTGGGGGTCGAAGAAGAAGAAGAAGAAGAAAATGAAGACATCTTAGACATTCTAAGGTTCAAACCAGACATTCTAAGGTTTAAACCAGACATTCTAAGATTTAAACCAGACATTCTAAGGTTTAAACCAGACATTCTAAGGTTTAAACCAGACATTCTAAGATTCAAACCAGACATTCAAAGGTTTAAACCAGACATTCTAAGATTTAAACCAGACATTTTCTTCTTCTTCTTCTTCTTCTTCTTCTTCTTCTAACACGGATATGGGCTCAGCTAGACGCAGAGCCTGCCAAAAATAGCTTGAACTCGTAAGTGTTCCTCTCCACGGAAGTCTTTAGTAAAAGTGTTTTTTATTGGTTTTTATAAAAACGCAACACCGTGTATACAATCAATTAATCAAACAATCAGACATTTAAGACATTACATTCAACAACAACCAACATTAAACTAACTAAAGTGCTCAGTGTTCAGTGTATTGTCCAGTGTAGTGTAATGTTCAGTGTTCAGTGTTCAGTGTCCAGGTTCCAGTGTCGGTAGGAGGCAGGGGTAAAAAACCTGTTCGCTGTGCATCCGGGAAAAAATTCCCCTGCAGCCCTCTAGTTGTAGAGCGACTACTATCCAGTTTGCCCACCAGTGCAAAGCCGTGGCTCCCCCACCTCCCTCCCCCGAGGGACCCCACACACCCGACTCACCCGACCCACCACCGGCGCGTCCGGCCCAGCCCACCAGGCTCAGACTCCTGTAGCCCTTCACGAGGCTAGCCGGACCAGGTGCCCCAGCGGCGGAGCAGATCGAGCACGCAGGCCGACCGGAGGCCCCTGAGGCGAGGCCCAGAGAGCTCGGCGCATGGCAGGCAAGCAGAGGCGAAAAACCTGTACACAGCTTATCCAGGGAAAAAGCTCCCTGGCTCTTCTCAGCTTGTTCCGGGCTGGGGGTTGGGGGTTGGCGGGTAGGGGACTGGGCCTGTAGCTGGGGGCCTGGAGTTGGGGGGGGGTGGCCCGGAACAGGGGGTTTGGGGTCGCTGAGTTGGAACCTGGGGTTGGTGCTGGGGTGACGTGGTGGTTCCCGCCGGTCTCTGCTCCTGGGTCTGGAAGCCTGGGTAGGTGTCAGAGCTGGATATGACATGTGCCTGAAAAGATACAGGAGTGAGAGAAGGGAGGTGTGCATGGTTTGTGTAGTGTGCATTTTGGTGTCAGGCGGGTGATCAGTACTTCCCTGTGACCCAGTGGTGTTGGTCATCCTGGTGCTGGTGGTGCTGGCAGAGACGGCTGGTTCGGCTGTGGGTTGTGTGTGTTGATATTCTGGTGAGAGTAGGAAGTGGGTCAGTGCTGTGTACATGTGTAGGTGGTGGAAGGTGCAGTAAACTTCCCTGTTGGTGTTGTGCGCTGCTCCTCTCCTGGTCCTTGTGATGGTGATACTGCTGACCAGGGCTTGTGCTGGAACAGTGGTGAAGGTGATAGTGCAGGAACTGGTGGTGTAGTGAGGTAGGCCCGGGGTGGGGGGGGGGTTGGTCGATGCGGCGCGGCATGGGGGGGGGTTTAGAGGATGACGTCCTTCCATCTCTCCACCCCCCACACCGCTCTTGCTTGATCCGGGTTATTTTTAAAGTCAACAATAGCATGGTCCCTGAGGCAGAGGGTGATTCTCCTCCTCAGGGTTGTCAGGTGGACGCTCTGTTTCTGATAGACCCTGATGTTCCTCGTCTCCCAGAGTACCTGCTTGATGGCGCTGATGATCCTCCACTGTTGTTGTAGTTGGGGGGTTGTGCACCCCCCGGGAGGACCATACAGGATGTTATCGCCCGTCAAGCGGGGCAGGGTCAGCAGGCTGTTTAGGGAGACAGAGGGAACAAACAGGGCCCAGACCCGCCTGGCCACGGAGCACTCACAGAACAGGTGGTTAATGTGTTCTGTGTCCGTGCATCCGTGGGGGCATTTATCAGTCGTTGCGATGTGCCGCCTATGCAAGAATTCCCTAGTGGGGAGACAACCATGAGCAGCCATCCAGGCAATGTCTTTTTGTTTATTGTTAGTACATTTATGATTAATGTTTTTCCATACCTGTTTGGAGTCCACGGCTGTGCTGGCCTTGGGGTGAGTAATGGTTTCCTTCGACCTTATGAAGGTCATAATGTCTTTGTATTTCCATGAGGCCAGCCCAGCCGCGGACAATCCTGTCTTGAAGGCAAAGTCCCTCCATATCTTGTAGACAGGAGGGGGGTCCCAGCTGTAGGGCACAGTGTGATTTATTGATGCGGTCACCCTGAGTGTCCGGAGGATGGGTGTGGCATAGTATATTTCAAAGAACCTGGCTTTCCTATCTTTGTTGTTGATGTTGTTGATGAGGTTGGAGAGTCCCTGTGCCCTAATGATGTTTAGGATGTCTGGGACCCCTTTCCCCCCATTCTCCACTGTTTTGTACAGGGTGGTGCGTTTTAGTTTTTCCATCTGGCTCCCCCAGACAAAGGTAAACATGATCCTTTCGATGGTTTTGGATACTGCTCTGTCTGGGGGAAACACCCTGCCCAGGTAAAGGAGAATGGGAAGAACAATAGCCTTCAGGACCAGGATCTTGCCTGTCATTGTGAGAGGCCGTGCACTCCACTCACAGATCTTCTTTTGGACCTGGCGGATGGTCTCCTTCCAGCTGCCGGAGGCTCCTCCATCTTTCTGGTAGGTGAGCCCCAGCAGCTTAATGTTTTCCGTCTTTACAGGGAAGGAGGTTGCCAGGTTCTCCTGCCAGTGCTGCGACAGAAACAGCTCACACTTACTCCTATTGATCAGGGCGCCAGTGGCTGCACAGTAGTCCTCCACCACTTTCGTTGCTGTGGAAATGGAGCGACTATCCGTGCCGACGATGGTAATGTCGTCCATGTACGCCACCACCTTGAGCCTCTCCCCCCGGGCCCCTGGTAGAGGGTAGCCCATGATGTTGGGGGAGCTCCTGATCTTCCGTAGGAACGGCTCCAGGTAGATGACGTACAGTAGAGGGGCCAAGGGGCATCCCTGCCGTACTCCAGCTTTGATGGGGAAGGGGTCTGTCAACTGGTTGTTGATCCGAACTCTGCTCGTGATGTTGTTGTAGCAGAGTTCGGTCCAGTTGAGCAGGTGCTGGGGGAAGTTCATGCCTCTCAGCACCCTCTGCAGGAAACCATGGTTAACCCTGTCAAAGGCCTTCTCCTGATCCAGGCTGAGAAGGCCTAAAGGGGACCTCCGCTCCTGGGAGTGCAGGATGAGGTCTCTCACCAGGAGCAGGTTGTCGTTGATGGACCTACCGGGGACGCTACAGGTCTGGTCAGGGGCTATAACTGAGGGGAGGAGGGTTTGAAACCGTTGGGTGAGGGCTTTTGTCATAATTTTATAGTCCACTGGGAGGAGATTGATGGGGCGCCAGTTCCGGAGGTCCTTGAGGTCCCCTTTCTTGGGGATCAGTGTGACCGTACTCTGTCTCATTGACTCTCCAAGCCTCCCTTCCCTGTAGACGGCTTTGAAGACCTCCGCCAAGTCCTCCTTGAGGAGATCCCAGAGAGTCTTGTAGAACTCTGCTGGGATCCCATCCGGTCCAGGGGCCTTGTGTGTATTCAAGGAGTGCACGGCCCGGGTGAGCTCCTCCGTGGTCAGCTCTGGGTTCTCACTCTCACCACCCTCGGGGACCCGGTCCAGACCATCCAGGAAGGTGGCCATGAGAGTCTCGTCGGTTGTCTTGATGTTGTAGAGACTCTCGTAGAACTCTCTTGCCACCCCCGGGATGTTGCCTCTGTCTGACACGGTGTCCCCATTGGTGTCGTATAGGGACAGGATAGGCTTGTGTTTTGACCGTGCCTTGCGGAAGAAGTGGCGTGTGCATTTCTCCTCCTCCTCCAGGCCCTGGAGTTTTTCCCTGAACTGTTTCTTTTGTTGTTGCTCCCGGTAGAGGGTGGCAAGGTGTTGTTTGGTCTCAGCCAGTTCTCGGGCCACATCCAGACCACCCAGTTGTAGGAGACTTAGGCGTTGGAGGGCCGCGTTGTGGTGTTGAAACCTGGCCCTCTGTTCTGCCGCTTTCCTCCTTCCGACTGACCCGAAGTAGCCCTTTGTCCTGGCCTTAACCATCTCCCACCACTCTATCGGGGAGTCGAACAGTTCTTTTAGGGTCCTCCACTCCAGGTAGCGCCTGGAGAAGGAATGCACCACTGTTGGGTCCTGAAGGATCGATGTATTCATCCTCCAGGTACCCCTACCCGCTCTTGTTTGGCCATCCCATTCCAGGGACACTGTCAACATCCTGTGGTCCGAGAAGTGGGCCGCCTGGCTGGTCAGGGTTCCCATCCTCAGACCTGGCGAGAGCAAGAACATGTCTATCCTGGAGGAAGAATTCCCGGAGGAACTCACCCTTGTGTGTGTCGGCGGGGAGGTGCCACCGGCGTCTACCAGTTGGAAGTCGTCTATGATGGACTGAAGTTCTGTAGTGGATCGGTCTCTCCTGGGCCTGCTGCGGTCCTCATCCCGGAGGGCACAGTTGAAATCTCCCCCCACTAGGACTGGTGTGGGGATGAGGAGGAGAGACCGAAGTTTCTTGAAAAGGGAGACTCTCTTGGCCACGTTGGTTGGGCCGTACACATTGATGACCCTCAGCGGCGAACCCTGGATCTCTAGGTCCAGAACCAGGATTCGCCCGCTCTCTACAACCTCCCCCTTTTTGGTCTGCAGAAAAGGGTTGGCCACCAAAATGCCGACCCCATCAGCTCTATCAATGTTTGAGCCTGACCAGAGAGAGTCCCCCCGTGTCCATTCCTCCTCCAGGGTGGCGTCCATCTCCTTGAATGGGATGGCGCACTCCTGGAGGATATACATGTCTGACTGATGTTGGGTGATGTACTGGTAGACGACCTCCCGTTTGTCTGGTTGCCGGAGGCTTCTGGTGTTGAGAGATGAGATTGTTATCCTCATGGTTCTTGGATTTGGTTTGTTCCAATTTTTGCTAAGCTATTGCACATGAGGTTGAGGCCCTCCAATGGGTCGTTGGGGGCCAGATAGTGTGGTACCTCCCCTTGGCTGCTCATGGTGTGGGGGTTGTCTCCCCTCTGACTGCCTGGTGGCCCCCTCATCTGTGTTGTTGATGAGGTGATTTTCGGTGGCCCGTACGGTCCGGTGAGCATGGACTGGGGGTGGCTGGTGGGCTGTGCAGGGTGAGGAGCATGTGATGACTGGAGAGAGGAAGAGGGTGGGGAGGAGGGTTTGGGGGGGGGAGCCGGCTTACCTGTATGGCGTTGGGGTTTGGGTTCTGGAGTAGTCTTTTTGTCTGGTTTTTTCCGGATTGCCTTTTTTTGTGGTCTTTTGCGTTTTGGTTGAGCCAAGCTCCAGTCATTTTCACTGTCTGATTGGGAGGGGAGGTGGATCTGCGGTGTGCTGCTGGTGGCTATCTCAATAGAGGCCGGCTCCCCCTTCATGGTGTTTTTGCAGGGGGTGGAGGTGGCCATGGGGTTTAGGAGGGGGTGGGTGTTGAGGTTGTCTGTAGGGGGTGCTGGGACGGTTGGTTCCTCTCCTTCTCCTTCTCCGTCGCTCGAGCTCTGATCGTCCCCTCCATCGCTCGGGCGCCGGTCCTCCTCCGTCTCTCCCTTCTCTTCCTCCATGTTGGGTGTGGGTTGGGGTGTGGGTTGGGGTGGGGGTTGGGGTGGGGGTTGGGGTGGGGGTGGGGGTTGGGGTGGTGGTTGGTTGGATTTATAGCCCCGGGCTCTACTTGCATAGGAACTTGGGCAGTCACGGTAAAGATGCCCCTGTCCCCCGCACAGGTTGCAAGGTCTGGTCGTGGTGCACTCCGACGTCGGGTGGTCTTGGCGGCAGATTTTACATACCACGGCCTTGCAGGCCGCTGCCAGATGGCCCAATTGGCCGCAGTTCCTGCAGAGCTTCGGCATACCGTAGTAGTAGACGGAGCCCCTGTTGTTCCCCAGGTTGATGGTGCTGGGGATATGTTGGACTCCGCCTATCCCCTCCGGGTCCGGACGGAGTTGCACCAGCCATTTCTTGGCCCCCGTCCACACTCCGTCTTCATCCAGGACCATCCGGGCCCCCGATTTAAGGGTGGCATGACGGTGTAGCCACACCTCAATATCATATTCCTGAATCACCTCATTGTGGAATTGAATTGTGACCACTTTTGATTCTAAATCCGTTAGTGGGTGGGCTGTAAAACGGTTAAGTGGGGGTTTGTGTTCATTAATCCTATGAAAGGTCCAGAATTCCTCTAACAGTTGGGGGGTTTTGAAGCTAACTTCAAAACATTCATTCGGCCCAGGGGGCTTCACCAGGCAGTTTAGATCAGACGGCACAAAGCCCATACCTCTCTGTAGAACCGCCCTGCTGAATTCCAGGCGGGTCATCGTTGTTACTGGTCTGGCAGTCTTCTGTTGGGGGGCTCCATCCCTGGCAGCCTCCTCAGTTGGGTTGAGCGTCAACCTGACGGCGTTGTAGCGCCGCATCGCTCCGGGGTTCATCGTTGGAGTGGGGTGGGGGGGGTGGGGGATCAGGGAGGAAGGAGGGAGAGGAATAGGGTTAGGGGGAGGTTGTAGATAATTTTTTGGGGGGGGGAATAGGGTACTTGCCGTTAGGTTAGGGGTGTTGTTCCTCTCAGGTCCTCACGGCAGATTTTGGACTCTGGCTTGGGTCTGGAACTGGGTTCCCGTCTGGGGACAAAAGAGGGACACCTGAGAGCGAGTGGGGACACCAGGTGGCCAGAGACCTACGGTCTTCAAAGCACTCCCCTGTGTCCCTCTCGCTCCTAGCTTAGATGTTATAGTTGTCCTCCCTCCTGGTCTGGTTGGGGTCCACTGGCTCAGCTGGGTCGGCTGGTGGGTGTTGGGCCCTCTCTCACCTCTGGCGTGCTTGGGGGAGTCGAGGTCTTCGGAAGCTCCTCTCGGGGTCCGGCCTTTCCGCTCTTTTGAGGGGGGCTGCCCAGGGGCCGAACTCGTGCTCCAGTGGCGGGCAGGCCACCTACTGAAAGAGTCGCGGTCTTTGGAAGCTCCTCTCGGGGTCCGGCCTGTCCGCTCTTTGGAGGGGGGCTGCCCAGGGGCCGAACTCGTGCTCCAGTGGCGGGCAGGCCACCTACTGGTCACCTACTGGAAGAGTCGCGGTCTTTGGAAGCTCCTCTCGGGGTCCGGCCTTTCCGCTCTTTGGAGGGGGGCTGCCCAGGGGCCGAACTCGTGCTCCAGTGGCTCCAGTGGCGGGCAGGCCACCTACTGGTCACCTACTGGAAGAGTCGCGGTCTTTGGAAGCTCCTCTCGGGGTCCGGCCTTTCCGCTCTTTGGAGGGGGGCTGCCCAGCGGCCGAACTGCCCCAGTGGTGAAAAGGCCACCTACTGGAAGAGTCGCGGGTCTCCGGCAGCTCCTCTCGGATCCCGGCCTGTTCCGCTCAAAGAGGGGGGGTGGGTCGGGGAGGCCACCTCCCAGCAGCGGACAAGCCACCTACTGAGAAGACGTGCTCCCCGACCAAGAATAGAAAAAAAGGAGGGGCATAGAGCCTAGTGAGGAAAAAGGAAAAACCCTAGATTTCTCAAAAAAACACAAAAACCCACACCCCACCGGAGACTAGCTTTAATAGAAGTCTTTAGTAAAAGGCGAAAGGCCTGTGCGTTTTTTTGAAGAGAAACCAGAGTTTGTTCTTAGCCAAAAGGCCGAGAAGCAATAACTCATAAATTGAACCGTGCCCACCACCGCCGCCATTCAGGTCAAAGTGTGAAAGCTGTGTTGACCTTCTTCTTCTTCTTCTTCTTCTTCTTGTATCCGTGTTTCAAGGTAAGTCAGGTGGGGGTCGAAGAAGAAGAAGAAGAAGAAGAAGACATTGAAGACATCTTAGACATTCTAAGGTTTAAACCAGACATTCTAAGGTTTAAACCAGACATTCTAAGATTTAAACCAGACATTCTAAGGTTTAAACCAGACATTCTAAGGTTCAAACCAGACATTCTAAGGTTTAAACCAGACATTCTAAGATTCAAACCAGACATTCTAAGGTTCAAACCAGACATTCTAAGGTTTAAACCAGACATGCTAATGTTCAAACCAGACATTCTAAGGTTTAAACCAGACATTCTAAGATTCAAACCAGACATTCTAAGGTTCAAACCAGACATTCTAAGGTTTAAACCAGACATTCTAAGATTTAAACCAGACATTCTAAGGTTTAAACCAGACATTCTAAGGTTTAAACCAGACATTCTAAGATTCAAACCAGACATTTTTTTCTTCTTCTTCTTCTTCTTCTTCTTCTTCTTCTTCCCCCACCTGACTTACCTTGAAACACGGATATGGGCTCAGCTAGACGCAGAGCCTGCCAAAAATAGCTTGAACTCGTAAGTGTTCCTCTCCACGGAAGTCTTTAGTAAAAGGCGAAAGGCTTGTGCGTTTTTTTGAAGAGAAACCAGAGTTTGTTCTTAGCCAAAAGGCCGAGAAGCAATAACTCATAAATTGAACCGTGCCCACCACCGCCGCCATTCAGGTCAAAGTGTGAAAGCTGTGTTGACCTTCTTCTTCTTCTTCTTCTTCTTCTTCTTCTTCTTCTTGTATCCGTGTTTCAAGGTAAGTCAGGTGGGGGTCGAAGAAGAAGAAGAAGAAGAAGAAGAAGACATTGAAGACATCTTAGACATTCTAAGGTTTAAACCAGACATTCTAAGGTTTAAACCAGACATTCTAAGATTTAAACCAGACATTCTAAGGTTTAAACCAGACATTCTAAGGTTCAAACCAGACATTCTAAGGTTTAAACCAGACATTCTAAGATTCAAACCAGACATTCTAAGGTTCAAACCAGACATTCTAAGGTTTAAACCAGACATGCTAATGTTCAAACCAGACATTCTAAGGTTTAAACCAGACATTCTAAGATTCAAACCAGACATTCTAAGGTTCAAACCAGACATTCTAAGGTTTAAACCAGACATTCTAAGATTTAAACCAGACATTCTAAGGTTTAAACCAGACATTCTAAGGTTTAAACCAGACATTCTAAGATTCAAACCAGACATTCAAAGGTTTAAACCAGACATTCTAAGATTCAAACCAGACATTCTAAGATTTAAACCAGACATTTTTTTCTTCTTCTTCTTCTTCTTCTTCTTCTTCTTCTTCTTCTTCCCCCACCTGACTTAACTTGAAACACGGATATGGGCTCAGCTAGACGCAGAGCCTGCCAAAAATAGCTTGAACTCGTAAGTGTTCCTCTCCACGGAAGTCTTTAGTAAAAGGCGAAAGGCTTGTGCGTTTTTTTGAAGAGAAACCAGAGTTTGTTCTTAGCCAAAAGGCCGAGAAGCAATAACTCATAAATTGAACCGTGCCCACCACCGCCGCCATTCAGGTCAAAGTGTGAAAGCTGTGTTGACCTTCTTCTTCTTCTTCTTCTTCTTCTTCTTGTATCCGTGTTTCAAGGTAAGTCAGGTGGGGGTCGAAGAAGAAGAAGAAGAAGAAGAAGAAGACATTGAAGACATCTTAGACATTCTAAGGTTTAAACCAGACATTCTAAGGTTTAAACCAGACATTCTAAGATTTAAACCAGACATTCTAAGGTTTAAACCAGACATTCTAAGGTTCAAACCAGACATTCTAAGGTTTAAACCAGACATTCTAAGATTCAAACCAGACATTCTAAGGTTCAAACCAGACATTCTAAGGTTTAAACCAGACATGCTAATGTTCAAACCAGACATTCTAAGGTTTAAACCAGACATTCTAAGATTCAAACCAGACATTCTAAGGTTCAAACCAGACATTCTAAGGTTTAAACCAGACATTCTAAGATTTAAACCAGACATTCTAAGGTTTAAACCAGACATTTTAAGGTTTAAACCAGACATTCTAAGATTCAAACCAGACATTCAAAGGTTTAAACCAGACATTCTAAGATTCAAACCAGACATTCTAAGATTTAAACCAGACATTTTTTTCTTCTTCTTCTTCTTCTTCTTCTTCTTCTTCTTCTTCTTCTTCCCCCACCTGACTTACCTTGAAACACGGATATGGGCTCAGCTAGACGCAGAGCCTGCCAAAAATAGCTTGAACTCGTAAGTGTTCCTCTCCACGGAAGTCTTTAGTAAAAGGCGAAAGGCTTGTGCGTTTTTTTGAAGAGAAACCAGAGTTTGTTCTTAGCCAAAAGGCCGAGAAGCAATAACTCATAAATTGAACCGTGCCCACCACCGCCGCCATTCAGGTCAAAGTGTGAAAGCTGTGTTGACCTTCTTCTTCTTCTTCTTCTTCTTCTTCTTCTTCTTCTTGTATCCGTGTTTCAAGGTAAGTCAGGTGGGGGTCGAAGAAGAAGAAGAAGAAGAAGAAGACATTGAAGACATCTTAGACATTCTAAGGTTCAAACCAGACATTCTAAGGTTTAAACCAGACATTCTAAGATTTAAACCAGACATTCTAAGGTTTAAACCAGACATTCTAAGGTTTAAACCAGACATTCTAAGATTCAAACCAGACATTCAAAGGTTTAAACCAGACATTCTAAGATTCAAACCAGACATTCTAAGATTTAAACCAGACATTTTTTTCTTCTTCTTCTCCTTCTTCTTCTTCTTCTTCTTCTTCTTCCCCCACCTGACTTACCTTGAAACACGGATATGGGCTCAGCTAGACGCAGAGCCTGCCAAAAATAGCTTGAACTCGTAAGTGTTCCTCTCCACGGAAGTCTTTAGTAAAAGGTGTTTTTTATTGGTTTTTATAAAAACGCAACACCGTGTATACAATCAATTAATCAAACAATCAGACATTTAAGACATTACATTCAACAACAACCAACATTAAACTAACTAAAGTGCTCAGTGTTCAGTGTATTGTCCAGTGTAGTGTAATGTTCAGTGTTCAGTGTTCAGTGTCCAGGTTCCAGTGTCGGTAGGAGGCAGGGGTAAAAAACCTGTTCGCTGTGCATCCGGGAAAAAAATTCCCCTGCAGCCCTCTAGTTGTAGAGCGACTACTATCCAGTTTGCCCACCAGTGCAAAGCCGTGGCTCCCCCACCTCCCTCCCCCGAGGGACCCCACACACCCGACTCACCCGACCCACCACCGGCGCGTCCGGCCCAGCCCACCAGGCTCAGACTCCTGTAGCCCTTCACGAGGCTAGCCGGACCAGGCGCCCCAGCGGCGGAGCAGATCGAGCACGCAGGCCGACCGGAGGCCCCTGAGGAGAGGCCCAGAGAGCTCGGCGCATGGCAGGCAAGCAGAGGCGAAAAACCTGTACACAGCTTATCCAGGGAAAAAGCTCCCTGGCTCTTCTCAGCTTGTTCCGGGCTGGGGGTTGGGGGTTGGCGGGTAGGGGACTGGGCCTGTAGCTGGGGGCCTGGAGTTGGGGGGGGGGGGCCCGGAACAGGGGGTTTGGGGTCGCTGAGTTGGAACCTGGGGTTGGTGCTGGGGTGACGTGGTGGTTCCCGCCGGTCTCTGCTCCTGGGTCTGGAAGCCTGGGTAGGTGTCAGAGCTGGATATGACATGTGCCTGAAAAGATACAGGAGTGAGAGAAGGGAGGTGTGCATGGTTTGTGTAGTGTGCATTTTGGTGTCAGGCGGGTGATCAGTACTTCCCTGTGACCCAGTGGTGTTGGTCATCCTGGTGCTGGTGGTGCTGGCAGAGACGGCTGGTTCGGCTGTGGGTTGTGTGTGGTGATATTCTGGTGAGGGTAGGAAGTGGGTCAGTGCTGTGTACATGTGTAGGTGGTGGAAGGTGCAGTAAACTTCCCTGTTGGTGTTGTGCGCTGCTCCTCTCCTGGTCCTTGTGATGGTGATACTGCTGACCAGGGCTTGTGCTGGAACGGTGGTGAAGGTGATAGTGCAGGAACTGGTGGTGTAGTGAGGTAGGCCCGGGGTGGGGGGGGGTTGGTCGATGCGGCGCGGCATGGGGGGGGGTTTAGAGGATGACGTCCTTCCATCTCTCCACCCCCCACACCGCTCTTGCTTGATCCGGGTTATTTTTAAAGTCAACAATAGCATGGTCCCTGAGGCAGAGGGTGATTCTCCTCCTCAGGGTTGTCAGGTGGACGCTCTGTTTCTGATAGACCCTGATGTTCCTCGTCTCCCAGAGTACCTGCTTGACGGCGCTGATGATCCTCCACTGTTGTTGTAGTTGGGGGGTTGTGCACCCCCCGGGAGGACCATACAGGATGTTATCGCTCGTCAAGCGGGGCAGGGTCAGCAGGCTGTTTAGGGAGACAGAGGGAACAAACAGGGCCCAGACCCGCCTGGCCACGGAGCACTCACAGAACAGGTGGTTAATGTGTTCTGTGTCCGTGCATCCGTGGGGGCATTTCTCAGTCGTTGCGATGTGCCGCCTATGCAAGAATTCCCTAGTGGGGAGACAACCATGAGCAGCCATCCAGGCAATGTCTTTTTGTTTATTGTTAGTACATTTATGATTAATGTTTTTCCATACCTGTTTGGAGTCCACGGCTGTGCTGGCCTTGGGGTGAGTAATGGTTTCCTTCGACCTTATGAAGGTCATAATGTCTTTGTATTTCCATGAGGCCAGCCCAGCCGCGGACAATCCTGTCTTGAAGGCAAAGTCCCTCCATATCTTGTAGACTGGAGGGGGGTCCCAGCTGTAGGGCACAGTGTGATTTATTGATGCGGTCACCCTGAGTGTCCGGAGGATGGGTGTGGCATAGTATATTTCAAAGAACCTGGCTTTCCTATCTTTGTTGTTGATGTTGTTGATGAGGTTGGAGAGTCCCTGTGCCCTAATGATGTTTAGGATGTCTGGGACCCCTTTCCCCCCATTCTCCACTGTTTTGTACAGGGTGGTGCGTTTTAGTTTTTCCATCTGGCTCCCCCAGACAAAGGTAAACATGATCCTTTCGATGGTTTTGGATACTGCTCTGTCTGGGGGAAACACCCTGCCCAGGTAAAGGAGAATGGGAAGAACAATAGCCTTCAGGACCAGGATCTTGCCTGTCATTGTGAGAGGCCGTGCACTCCACTCACAGATCTTCTTTTGGACCTGGCGGATGGTCTCCTTCCAGCTGCCGGAGGCTCCTCCATCTTTCTGGTAGGTGATCCCCAGCAGCTTAATGTTTTCCGTCTTTACAGGGAAGGAGGTTGCCAGGTTCTCCTGCCAGTGCTGCGACAGAAACAGCTCACACTTACCCCTATTGATCAGGGCGCCAGTGGCTGCACAGTAGTCCTCCACCACTTTCGTTGCTGTGGAAATGGAGCGACTATCTGTGCCGACGATGGTAATGTCGTCCATGTACGCCACCACCTTGAGCCTCTCCCCCCGGGCCCCTGGTAGAGGGTAGCCCATGATGTTGGGGGAGCTCCTGATCTTCCGTAGGAACGGCTCCAGGTAGATGACGTACAGTAGAGGGGCCAAGGGGCATCCCTGCCGTACTCCAGCTTTGATGGGGAAGGGGTCTGTCAACTGGTTGTTGATCCGAACTCTGCTCGTGATGTTGTTGTAGCAGAGTTCGGTCCAGTTGAGCAGGTGCTGGGGGAAGTTCATGCCCCTCAGCACCCTCTGCAGGAAACCATGGCTAACCCTGTCAAAGGCCTTCTCCTGATCCAGGCTGAGAAGGCCTAAAGGGGACCTCCGCTCCTGGGAGTGCAGGATGAGGTCTCTCACCAGGAGCAGGTTGTCGTTGATGGACCTACCGGGGACGCTACAGGTCTGGTCAGGGGCTATAACTGAGGGGAGGAGGGTTTGAAACCGTTGGGTGAGGGCTTTTGTCATAATTTTATAGTCCACTGGGAGGAGATTGATGGGGCGCCAGTTCCGGAGGTCCTTGAGGTCCCCTTTCTTGGGGATCAGTGTGACCGTACTCTGTCTCATTGACTCTCCAAGCCTCCCTTCCCTGTAGACGGCTTTGAAGACCTCCGCCAAGTCCTCCTTGAGGAGATCCCAGAGAGTCTTGTAGAACTCTGCTGGGATCCCATCCGGTCCAGGGGCCTTGTGTGTATTCAAGGAGTGCACGGCCCGGGTGAGCTCCTCCGTGGTCAGCTCTGGGTTCTCACTCTCACCACCCTCGGGGACCCGGTCCAGACCATCCAGGAAGGTGGCCATGAGAGTCTCGTCGGTTGTCTTGATGTTGTAGAGACTCTCGTAGAACTCTCTTGCCACCCCCGGGATGTTGCCTCTGTCTGACACGGTGTCCCCATTGGTGTCGTATAGGGACAGGATAGGCTTGTGTTTTGACCGTGCCTTGCGGAAGAAGTGGCGTGTGCATTTCTCCTCCTCCTCCAGGCCCTGGAGTTTTTCCCTGAACTGTTTCTTTTGTTGTTGCTCCCGGTAGAGGGTGGCAAGGTGTTGTTTGGTCTCAGCCAGTTCTCGGGCCACATCCAGACCACCCAGTTGTAGGAGACTTAGGCGTTGGAGGGCCGCGTTGTGGTGTTGAAACCTGGCCCTCTGTTCTGCCGCTTTCCTCCTTCCGACTGACCCGAAGTAGCCCTTTGTCCTGGCCTTAACCATCTCCCACCACTCTATCGGGGAGTCGAACAGTTCTTTTAGGGTCCTCCACTCCAGGTAGCGCCTGGAGAAGGAATGCACCACTGTTGGGTCCTGAAGGATCGATGTATTCATCCTCCAGGTACCCCTACCCGCTCTTGTTTGGCCATCCCATTCCAGGGACACTGTCAACATCCTGTGGTCCGAGAAGTGGGCCGCCTGGCTGGTCAGGGTTCCCATCCTCAGACCTGGCGAGAGCAAGAACATGTCTATCCTGGAGGAAGAATTCCCGGAGGAACTCACCCTTGTGTGTGTCGGCGGGGAGGTGCCTCCGGCGTCTACCAGTTGGAAGTCGTCTATGATGGACTGAAGTTCTGTAGTGGATCGGTCTCTCCTGGGCCTGCTGCGGTCCTCATCCCGGAGGGCACAGTTGAAATCTCCCCCCACTAGGACTGGTGTGGGGATGAGGAGGAGAGACCGAAGTTTCTTGAAAAGGGAGACTCTCTTGGCCACGTTGGTTGGGCCGTACACATTGATGACCCTCAGCGGCGAACCCTGGATCTCTAGGTCCAGAACCAGGATTCGCCCGCTCTCTACAACCTCCCCCTTTTTGGTCTGCAGAAAAGGGTTGGCCACCAAAATGCCGACCCCATCAGCTCTATCAATGTTTGAGCCTGACCAGAGAGAGTCCCCCCGTGTCCATTCCTCCTCCAGGGTGGCGTCCATCTCCTTGAATGGGATGGCGCACTCCTGGAGGATATACATGTCTGACTGATGTTGGGTGATGTACTGGTAGACGACCTCCCGTTTGTCTGGTTGCCGGAGGCTTCTGGTGTTGAGAGATGAGATTGTTATCCTCATGGTTCTTGGATTTGGTTTGTTCCAATTTTTGCTAAGCTATTGCACATGAGGTTGAGGCCCTCCAATGGGTCGTTGGGGGCCAGATAGTGTGGTACCTCCCCTTGGCTGCTCATGGTGTGGGGGTTGTCTCCCCTCTGACTGCCTGGTGGCCCCCTCATCTGTGTTGTTGATGAGGTGATTTTCGGTGGCCCGTACGGTCCGGTGAGCATGGACTGGGGGTGGCTGGTGGGCTGTGCAGGGTGAGGAGCATGTGATGACTGGAGAGAGGAAGAGGGTGGGGAGGAGGGTTTGGGGGGGGGAGCCGGCTTACCTGTATGGCGTTGGGGTTTGGGTTCTGGAGTAGTCTTTTTGTCTGGTTTTTTCCGGATTGCCTTTTTTTGTGGTCTTTTGCGTTTTGGTTGAGCCAAGCTCCAGTCATTTTCACTGTCTGATTGGGAGGGGAGGTGGATCTGCGGTGTGCTGCTGGTGGCTATCTCAATAGAGGCCGGCTCCCCCTTCATGGTGTTTTTGCAGGGGGTGGAGGTGGCCATGGGGTTTAGGAGGGGGTGGGTGTTGAGGTTGTCTGTAGGGGGTGCTGGGACGGTTGGTTCCTCTCCTTCTCCTTCTCCGTCGCTCGAGCTCTGATCGTCCCCTCCATCGCTCGGGCGCCGGTCCTCCTCCGTCTCTCCCTTCTCTTCCTCCATGTTGGGTGTGGGTTGGGGTGTGGGTTGGGGTGGGGGTTGGGGTGGGGGTGGGGGTGTGGGTTGTGGTGGGGGTGGGGGTTGGGGTGGTGGTTGGTTGGATTTATAGCCCCGGGCTCTACTTGCATAGGAACTTGGGCAGTCACGGTAAAGATGCCCCTGTCCCCCGCACAGGTTGCAAGGTCTGGTCGTGGTGCACTCCGACGTCGGGTGGTCTTGGCGGCAGATTTTACATACCACGGCCTTGCAGGCCGCTGCCAGATGGCCCAATTGGCCGCAATTCCTGCAGAGCTTCGGCATACCGTAGTAGTAGACGGAGCCCCTGTTGTTCCCCAGGTTGATGGTGCTGGGGATATGTTGGACTCCGCCTATCCCCTCCGGGTCCGGACGGAGTTGCACCAGCCATTTCTTGGCCCCCGTCCACACTCCGTCTTCATCCAGGACCATCCGGGCCCCCGATTTAAGGGTGGCATGACGGTGTAGCCACACCTCAATATCATATTCCTGAATCACCTCATTGTGGAATTGAATTGTGACCACTTTTGATTCTAAATCCGTTAGTGGGTGGGCTGTAAAACGGTTAAGTGGGGGTTTGTGTTCATTAATCCTATGAAAGGTCCAGAATTCCTCTAACAGTTGGGGGGTTTTAAAGCTGACTTCAAAACATTCATTCGGCCCAGGGGGCTTCACCAGGCAGTTTAGATCAGACGGCACAAAGCCCATACCTCTCTGTAGAACCGCCCTGCTGAATTCCAGGCGGGTCATCGTTGTTGCTGGTCTGGCAGTCTTCTGTTGGGGGGCTCCATCCATGGCAGCCTCCTCAGTTGGGTTGAGCGTCAACCTGACGGCGTTGTAGCGCCGCATCGCTCCGGGGTTCATCGTTGGAGTGGGGTGGGGGGGGTGGGGGATCAGGGAGGAAGGAGGGAGAGGAATAGGGTTAGGGGGAGGTTGTAGATAATTTTTTTTGGGGGGGGAATAGGGTACTTGCCGTTAGGTTAGGGGTGTTGTTCCTCTCAGGTCCTCACGGCAGATTTTGGACTCTGGCTTGGGTCTGGAACTGGGTTCCCGTCTGGGGACAAAAGAGGGACACCTGAGAGCGAGTGGGGACACCAGGTGGCCAGAGACCTACGGTCTTCAAAGCACTCCCCTGTGTCCCTCTCGCTCCTAGCTTAGATGTTATAGTTGTCCTCCCTCCTGGTCTGGTTGGGGTCCACTGGCTCAGCTGGGTCGGCTGGTGGGTGTTGGGCCCTCTCTCACCTCTGGCGTGCTTGGGAGAGTCGAGGTCTTCGGAAGCTCCTCTCGGGGTCCGGCCTTTCCGCTCTTTTGAGGGGGGCTGCCCAGGGGCCGAACTCGTGCTCCAGTGGCGGGCAAGCCACCTACTGAAAGAGTCGCGGTCTTTGGAAGCTCCTCTCGGGGTCCGGCCTGTCCGCTCTTTGGAGGGGGGCTGCCCAGGGGCCGAACTCGTGCTCCAGTGGCTCCAGTGGCGGGCAGGCCACCTACTGGTCACCTACTGGAAGAGTCGCGGTCTTTGGAAGCTCCTCTCGGGGTCCGGCCTTTCCGCTCTTTGGAGGGGGGCTGCCCAGGGGCCGAACTCGTGCTCCAGTGGCTCCAGTGGCGGGCAGGCCACCTACTGGTCATCCACCGGAAGAGTCGCGGTCTTTGGAAGCTCCTCTCGGGGTCCGGCCTTTCCGCTCTTTGGAGGGGGGCTGCCCAGCGGCCGAACTGCCCCAGTGGTGAAAAGGCCACCTACTGGAAGAGTCGCGGGTCTCCGGCAGCTCCTCTCGGATCCCGGCCTGTTCCGCTCAAAGAGGGGGGGTGGGTCGGGGGAGCCACCTCCCAGCAGCGGGCAAGCCACCTACTGAGAAGACGTGCTCCCCGACCAAGAATAGAAAAAAAGGAGGGGCATAGAGCCTAGTGAGGAAAAAGGAAAAACCCTAGATTTCTCAAAAAAACACAAAAACCCACACCCCACCGGAGACTAGCTTTAATAGAAGTCTTTAGTAAAAGGTGTTTTTTATTGGTTTTTATAAAAACACAACACCGTATATACAATCAATTAATCAAACAATCAGACATTTAAGACATTACATTCAACAACAACCAACATTAAACTAACTAAAGTGCTCAGTGTTCAGTGTATTGTCCAGTGTAGTGTAATGTTCAGTGTTCAGTGTTCAGTGTCCAGGTTCCAGTGTCGGTAGGAGGCAGGGGTAAAAAACCTGTTCGCTGTGCATCCGGGAAAAAAATTCCCCTGCAGCCCTCTAGTTGTAGAGCGACTACTATCCAGTTTGCCCACCAGTGCAAAGCCGTGGCTCCCCCACCTCCCTCCCCCGAGGGACCCCACACACCCGACTCACCCGACCCGCCCCACCACCGGCGCATCCGGCCCAGCCCACCAGGCTCAGACTCCTGTAGCCCTTCACGAGGCTAGCCGGACCAGGCGCCCCAGCGGCGGAGCAGATCGAGCACGCAGGCCGGCCGGAGGCCCCTGAGGAGAGGCCCAGAGAGCTCGGCGCATGGCAGGCAAGCAGAGGCGAAAAACCTGTACACAGCTTATCCAGGGAAAAAGCTCCCTGGCTCTTCTCAGCTTGTTCCGGGCTGGGGGTTGGGGGTTGGCGGGTAGGGGACTGGGCCTGTAGCTGGGGGCCTGGAGTTGGGGGGGGGGGGCCCAGAACAGGGGGTTTGGGGTCGCTGAGTTGGAACCTGGGGTTGGTGCTGGGGTGACGTGGTGGTTCCCGCCGGTCTCTGCTCCTGGGTCTGGAAGCCTGGGTAGGTGTCAGAGCTGGATATGACATGTGCCTGAAAAGATACAGGAGTGAGAGAAGGGAGGTGTGCATGGTTTGTGTAGTGTGCATTTTGGTGTCAGGCGGGTGATCAGTACTTCCCTGTGACCCAGTGGTGTTGGTCATCCTGGTGCTGGTGGTGCTGGCAGAGACGGCTGGTTCGGCTGTGGGTTGTGTGTGGTGATATTCTGGTGAGGGTAGGAAGTGGGTCAGTGCTGTGTACATGTGTAGGTGGTGGAAGGTGCAGTAAACTTCCCTGTTGGTGTTGTGCGCTGCTCCTCTCCTGGTCCTTGTGATGGTGATACTGCTGACCAGGGCTTGTGCTGGAACGGTGGTGAAGGTGATAGTGCAGGAACTGGTGGTGTAGTGAGGTAGGCCCGGGGTGGGGGGGGGTTGGTCGATGCGGCGCGGCATGGGGGGGGGGTTAGAGGATGACGTCCTTCCATCTCTCCACCCCCCACACCGCTCTTGCTTGATCCGGGTTATTTTTAAAGTCAACAATAGCATGGTCCCTGAGGCAGAGGGTGATTCTCCTCCTCAGGGTTGTCAGGTGGACGCTCTGTTTCTGATAGACCCTGATGTTCCTCGTCTCCCAGAGTACCTGCTTGACGGCGCTGATGATCCTCCACTGTTGTTGTAGTTGGGGGGTTGTGCACCCCCCGGGAGGACCATACAGGATGTTCTCGCTCGTCAAGCGGGGCAGGGTCAGCAGGCTGTTTAGGGAGACAGAGGGAACAAACAGGGCCCAGACCCGCCTGGCCACGGAGCACTCACAGAAGAAGTCTTTAGTAAAAGGCGAAAGGCTTGTGCGTTTTTTTGAAGAGAAACCAGAGTTTGTTCTTAGCCAAAAGGCCGAGAAGCAATAACTCATAAATTGAACCGTGCCCACCACCGCCGCCATTCAGGTCAAAGTGTGAAAGCTGTGTTGACCTTCTTCTTCTTCTTCTTCTTCTTCTTCTTCTTCTTCTTGTATCCGTGTTTCAAGGTAAGTCAGGTGGGGGTCGAAGAAGAAGAAGAAGAAGAAGAAAATGAAGACATCTTAGACATTCTAAGGTTCAAACCAGACATTCTAAGGTTTAAACCAGACATTCTAAGATTTAAACCAGACATTCTAAGGTTTAAACCAGACATTCTAAGGTTTAAACCAGACATTCTAAGATTCAAACCAGACATTCAAAGGTTTAAACCAGACATTCTAAGATTTAAACCAGACATTTTCTTCTTCTTCTTCTTCTTCTTCTTCTTCTTCTTCTTCTTCTTCTTCTTCTTCTTCTTCTTCTTCTTCTTCTTCTTCTTCTTCTTCTTCTTCTTCTTCTTCTTCTTCTTCTTCTTCTTCTTCTTCTTCTTCTTCTTCTTCTTCTTCTTCTTCTTCTTCTTCTTCTTCTTCTTCTTCTTCTTCTTCTTCTTCTTCTTCTTCTTCTTCTTCTTCTTCTTCTTCTTCTTCTTCTTCTTCTTCTTCTTCTTCTTCTTCTTCTTCTTCTTCTTCTTCTTCTTCTTCTTCTTCTTCTTCTTCTTCTTCTTCTTCTTCTTCTTCTTCTTCTTCTTCTTCTTCTTCTTCTTCTTCTTCTTCTTCTTCTTCTTCTTCTTCTTCTTCTTCTTGAAACACGGATATGGGCTCAGCTAGACGCAGAGCCTGCCAAAAATAGCTTGAACTCGTAAGTGTTCCTCTCCACGGAAGTCTTTAGTAAAAGGCGAAAGGCTTGTGCGTTTTTTTGAAGAGAAACCAGAGTTTGTTCTTAGCCAAAAGGCCGAGAAGCAATAACTCATAAATTGAACCGTGCCCACCACCGCCGCCATTCAGGTCAAAGTGTGAAAGCTGTGTTGACCTTCTTCTTCTTCTTCTTCTTCTTCTTCTTCTTCTTGTATCCGTGTTTCAAGGTAAGTCAGGTGGGGGTCGAAGAAGAAGAAGAAGAAGAAGAAGAAGAAGACATTGAAGACATCTTAGACATTCTAAGGTTTAAACCAGACATTCTAAGGTTTAAACCAGACATTCTAAGATTTAAACCAGACATTCTAAGGTTTAAACCAGACATTCTAAGGTTCAAACCAGACATTCTAAGGTTTAAACCAGACATTCTAAGATTCAAACCAGACATTCTAAGGTTCAAACCAGACATTCTAAGGTTTAAACCAGACATGCTAATGTTCAAACCAGACATTCTAAGGTTTAAACCAGACATTCTAAGATTCAAACCAGACATTCTAAGGTTCAAACCAAACATTCTAAGGTTTAAACCAGACATTCTAAGATTTAAACCAGACATTCTAAGGTTTAAACCAGACATTCTAAGGTTTAAACCAGACATTCTAAGATTCAAACCAGACATTCAAAGGTTTAAACCAGACATTCTAAGATTCAAACCAGACATTCTAAAATTTAAACCAGACATTTTCTTCTTCTTCTTCTTCTTCTTCTTCTTCCCCCACCTGACTTACCTTGAAACACGGATATGGGCTCAGCTAGACGCAGAGCCTGCCAAAAATAGCTTGAACTCGTAAGTGTTCCTCTCCACGGAAGTCTTTAGTAAAAGGCGAAAGGCTTGTGCGTTTTTTTGAAGAGAAACCAGAGTTTGTTCTTAGCCAAAAGGCCGAGAAGCAATAACTCATAAATTGAACCGTGCCCACCACCGCCACCATTCAGGTCAAAGTGTGAAAGCTGTGTTGACCTTCTTCTTCTTCTTCTTCTTCTTCTTCTTCTTGTATCCGTGTTTCAAGGTAAGTCAGGTGGGGGTCGAAGAAGAAGAAGAAGAAGAAGAAGAAGACATTGAAGACATCTTAGACATTCTAAGATTCAAACCAGACATTCTAAGATTTAAACCAGACATTCTAAGATTCAAACCAGACATTCTAAGGTTTAAACCAGACATTCTAAGATTCAAACCAGACATTCTAAGGTTTAAACCAGACATTCTAAGGTTCAAACCAGACATTCTAAGGTTTAAACCAGACATTCTAAGATTCAAACCAGACATTCTAAGGTTCAAACCAGACATTCTAAGGTTTAAACCAGACATTCTAAGGTTTAAACCAGACATTCTAAGATTTAAACCAGACATTCTAATGTTCAAACCTGACATTCTAAGGTTCAAACCAGACATTCTAAGGTTTAAACCAGACATTCTAAGGTTTAAACCAGACATTCTAAGATTTAAACCAGACATTCTAAGGTTTAAACCAGACATTCTAAGATTTAAACCAGACATTCTAAGGTTTAAACCAGACATTCTAAGGTTTAAACCAGACATTCTAAGATTTAAACCAGACATTCTAAGGTTTAAACCAGACATTCTAAGGTTCAAACCAGACATTCTAAGGTTTAAACCAGACATTCTAAGATTCAAACCAGACATTCTAAGGTTCAAACCAGACATTCTAAGGTTTAAACCAGACATGCTAATGTTCAAACCAGACATTCTAAGGTTTAAACCAGACATTCTAAGATTCAAACCAGACATCCTAAGGTTCAAACCAGACATTCTAAGGTTTAAACCAGACATTCTAAGATTTAAACCAGACATTCTAAGGTTTAAACCAGACATTCTAAGGTTTAAACCAGACATTCTAAGATTCAAACCAGACATTCAAAGGTTTAAACCAGACATTCTAAGATTCAAACCAGACATTCTAAGATTTAAACCAGACATTTTTTTCTTCTTCTTCTTCTTCTTCTTCTTCTTCTTCTTCTTCCCCCACCTGACTTACCTTGAAACACGGATATGGGCTCAGCTAGACGCAGAGCCTGCCAAAAATAGCTTGAACTCGTAAGTGTTCCTCTCCACGGAAGTCTTTAGTAAAAGGCGAAAGGCTTGTGCGTTTTTTTGAAGAGAAACCAGAGTTTGTTCTTAGCCAAAAGGCCGAGAAGCAATAACTCATAAATTGAACCGTGCCCACCACCGCCACCATTCAGGTCAAAGTGTGAAAGCTGTGTTGACCTTCTTCTTCTTCTTCTTCTTCTTCTTCTTGTATCCGTGTTTCAAGGTAAGTCAGGTGGGGGTCGAAGAAGAAGAAGAAGAAGAAGAAGAAGAAGAAGAAGAAGACATTGAAGACATCTTAGACATTCTAAGATTCAAACCAGACATTCTAAGATTTAAACCAGACATTCTAAGATTCAAACCAGACATTCTAAGGTTTAAACCAGACATTCTAAGATTTAAACCAGACATTCTAAGGTTTAAACCAGACATTCTAAGGTTCAAACCAGACATTCTAAGGTTTAAACCAGACATTCTAAGATTCAAACCAGACATTCTAAGGTTCAAACCAGACATTCTAAGGTTTAAACCAGACATTCTAAGGTTTAAACCAGACATTCTAAGATTTAAACCAGACATTCTAATGTTCAAACCTGACATTCTAAGGTTCAAACCAGACATTCTAAGGTTTAAACCAGACATTCTAAGGTTTAAACCAGACATTCTAAGATTTAAACCAGACATTCTAAGGTTTAAACCAGACATTCTAAGGTTTAAACCAGACATTCTAAGATTTAAACCAGACATTCTAAGGTTTAAACCAGACATTCTAAGGTTCAAACCAGACATTCTAAGGTTTAAACCAGACATTCTAAGATTCAAACCAGACATTCTAAGGTTCAAACCAGACATTCTAAGGTTTAAACCAGACATGCTAATGTTCAAACCAGACATTCTAAGGTTTAAACCAGACATTCTAAGATTCAAACCAGACATCCTAAGGTTCAAACCAGACATTCTAAGGTTTAAACCAGACATTCTAAGATTTAAACCAGACATTCTAAGGTTTAAACCAGACATTCTAAGGTTTAAACCAGACATTCTAAGATTCAAACCAGACATTCAAAGGTTTAAACCAGACATTCTAAGATTCAAACCAGACATTCTAAGATTTAAACCAGACATTTTTTTCTTCTTCTTCTTCTTCTTCTTCTTCTTCTTCCCCCACCTGACTTACCTTGAAACACGGATATGGGCTCAGCTAGACGCAGAGCCTGCCAAAAATAGCTTGAACTCGTAAGTGTTCCTCTCCACGGAAGTCTTTAGTAAAAGGTGTTTTTTATTGGTTTTTATAAAAACACAACACCGTATATACAATCAATTAATCAAACAATCAGACATTTAAGACATTACATTCAACAACAACCAACATTAAACTAACTAAAGTGCTCAGTGTTCAGTGTATTGTCCAGTGTAGTGTAATGTTCAGTGTTCAGTGTTCAGTGTCCAGGTTCCAGTGTCGGTAGGAGGCAGGGGTAAAAAACCTGTTCGCTGTGCATCCGGGAAAAAAATTCCCCTGCAGCCCTCTAGTTGTAGAGCGACTACTATCCAGTTTGCCCACCAGTGCAAAGCCGTGGCTCCCCCACCTCCCTCCCCCGAGGGACCCCACACACCCGACTCACCCGACCCGCCCCACCACCGGCGCATCCGGCCCAGCCCACCAGGCTCAGACTCCTGTAGCCCTTCACGAGGCTAGCCGGACCAGGCGCCCCAGCGGCGGAGCAGATCGAGCACGCAGGCCGACCGGAGGCCCCTGAGGAGAGGCCCAGAGAGCTCGGCGCATGGCAGGCAAGCAGAGGCGAAAAACCTGTACACAGCTTATCCAGGGAAAAAGCTCCCTGGCTCTTCTCAGCTTGTTCCGGGCTGGGGGTTGGGGGTTGGCGGGTAGGGGACTGGGCCTGTAGCTGGGGGCCTGGAGTTGGGGGGGGGGGGGCCCGGAACAGGGGGTTTGGGGTCGCTGAGTTGGAACCTGGGGTTGGTGCTGGGGTGACGTGGTGGTTCCCGCCGGTCTCTGCTCCTGGGTCTGGAAGCCTGGGTAGGTGTCAGAGCTGGATATGACATGTGCCTGAAAAGATACAGGAGTGAGAGAAGGGAGGTGTGCATGGTTTGTGTAGTGTGCATTTTGGTGTCAGGCGGGTGATCAGTACTTCCCTGTGACCCAGTGGTGTTGGTCATCCTGGTGCTGGTGGTGCTGGCAGAGACGGCTGGTTCGGCTGTGGGTTGTGTGTGTTGATATTCTGGTGAAGGTAGGAAGTGGGTCAGTGCTGTGTACATGTGTAGGTGGTGGAAGGTGCAGTAAACTTCCCTGTTGGTGTTGTGCGCTGCTCCTCTCCTGGTCCTTGTGATGGTGATACTGCTGACCAGGGCTTGTGCTGGAACGGTGGTGAAGGTGATAGTGCAGGAACTGGTGGTGTAGTGAGGTAGGCCCGGGGTGGGGGGGGGTTGGGCGATGCGGCGCGGCATGGGGGGGGGATTTAGAGGATGACGTCCTTCCATCTCTCCACCCCCCACACCGCTCTTGCTTGATCCGGGTTATTTTTAAAGTCAACAATAGCATGGTCCCTGAGGCAGAGGGTGATTCTCCTCCTCAGGGTTGTCAGGTGGACGCTCTGTTTCTGATAGACCCTGATGTTCCTCGTCTCCCAGAGTACCTGCTTGACGGCGCTGATGATCCTCCACTGTTGTTGTAGTTGGGGGGTTGTGCACCCCCCGGGAGGACCATACAGGATGTTCTCGCCCGTCAAGCGGGGCAGGGTCAGCAGGCTGTTTAGGGAGACAGAGGGAACAAACAGGGCCCAGACCCGCCTGGCCACGGAGCACTCACAGAACAGGTGGTTAATGTTTTCTGTGTCCATGCATCCGTGGGGGCATTTCTCAGTCGTTGCGATGTGCCGCCTATGCAAGAATTCCCTAGTGGGGAGACAACCATGAGCAGCCATCCAGGCAATGTCTTTTTGTTTATTGTTAGTACATTTATGATTAATGTTTTTCCATACCTGTTTGGAGTCCACGGCTGTGCTGGCCTTGGGGTGAGTAATGGTTTCCTTCGACCTTATGAAGGTCATAATGTCTTTGTATTTCCATGAGGCCAGCCCAGCCGCGGACAATCCTGTCTTGAAGGCAAAGTCCCTCCATATCTTGTAGACTGGAGGGGGGTCCCAGCTGTAGGGCACAGTGTGATTTATTGATGCGGTCACCCTGAGTGTCCGGAGGATGGGTGTGGCATAGTATATTTCAAAGAACCTGGCTTTCCTATCTTTGTTGTTGATGTTGTTGATGAGGTTGGAGAGTCCCTGTGCCCTAATGATGTTTAGGATGTCTGGGACCCCTTTCCCCCCATTCTCCACTGTTTTGTACAGGGTGGTGCGTTTTAGTTTTTCCATCTGGCTCCCCCAGACAAAGGTAAACATGATCCTTTCGATGGTTTTGGATACTGCTCTGTCTGGGGGAAACACCCTGCCCAGGTAAAGGAGAATGGGAAGAACAATAGCCTTCAGGACCAGGATCTTGCCTGTCATTGTGAGAGGCCGTGCACTCCACTCACAGATCTTCTTTTGGACCTGGCGGATGGTCTCCTTCCAGCTGACGGAGGCTCCTCCATCTTTCTGGTAGGTGATCCCCAGCAGCTTAATGTTTTCCGTCTTTACAGGGAAGGAGGTTGCCAGGTTCTCCTGCCAGTGCTGCGACAGAAACAGCTCACACTTACCCCTATTGATCAGGGCGCCAGTGGCTGCACAGTAGTCCTCCACCACTTTCGTTGCTGTGGAAATGGAGCGACTATCTGTGCCGACGATGGTAATGTCGTCCATGTACGCCACCACCTTGAGCCTCTCCCCCCGGGCCCCTGGTAGAGGGTAGCCCATGATGTTGGGGGAGCTCCTGATCTTCCGTAGGAACGGCTCCAGGTAGATGACGTACAGTAGAGGGGCCAAGGGGCATCCCTGCCGTACTCCAGCTTTGATGGGGAAGGGGTCTGTCAACTGGTTGTTGATCCGAACTCTGCTCGTGATGTTGTTGTAGCAGAGTTCGGTCCAGTTGAGCAGGTGCTGGGGGAAGTTCATGCCTCTCAGCACCCTCCGCAGGAAACCATGGCTAACCCTGTCAAAGGCCTTCTCCTGATCCAGGCTGAGAAGGCCTAAAGGGGACCTCCGCTCCTGGGAGTGCAGGATGAGGTCTCTCACCAGGAGCAGGTTGTCGTTGATGGACCTACCGGGGACGCTACAGGTTTGGTCAGGGGCTATAACTGAGGGGAGGAGGGTTTGAAACCGTTGGGTGAGGGCTTTTGTCAAGATTTTATAGTCCACTGGGAGGAGATTAATGGGGCGCCAGTTCCGGAGGTCCTTGAGGTCCCCTTTCTTGGGGATCAGTGTGACCGTACTCTGTCTCATTGACTCTCCAAGCCTCCCTTCCCTGTAGACGGCTTTGAAGACCTCCGCCAAGTCCTCCTTGAGGAGATCCCAGAGAGTCTTGTAGAACTCTGCTGGGATCCCATCCGGTCCAGGGGCCTTGTGTGTATTCAAGGAGTGCACGGCCCGGGTGAGCTCCTCCGTGGTCAGCTCTGGGTTCTCACTCTCACCACCCTCGGGGACCCGGTCCAGACCATCCAGGAAGGTGGCCATGAGAGTCTCGTCGGTTGTCTTGATGTTGTAGAGACTCTCGTAGAACTCTCTTGCCACCCCCGGGATGTTGCCTCTGTCTGACACGGTGTCCCCATTGGTGTCGTATAGGGACAGGATAGGCTTGTGTTTTGACCGTGCCTTGCGGAAGAAGTGGCGTGTGCATTTCTCCTCCTCCTCCAGGCCCTGGAGTTTTTCCCTGAACTGTTTCTTTTGTTGTTGCTCCCGGTAGAGGGTGGCAAGGTGTTGTTTGGTCTCAGCCAGTTCTCGGGCCACATCCAGACCACCCAGTTGTAGGAGACTTAGGCGTTGGAGGGCCGCGTTGTGGTGTTGAAACCTGGCCCTCTGTTCTGCCGCTTTCCTCCTTCCGACTGACCCGAAGTAGCCCTTTGTCCTGGCCTTAACCATCTCCCACCACTCTATCGGGGAGTCGAACAGTTCTTTTAGGGTCCTCCACTCCAGGTAGCGCCTGGAGAAGGAATGCACCACTGTTGGGTCCTGAAGGATCGATGTATCTGTGAAGTGTGAAGTCTTTAGTAAAAGGCGAAAGGCTTGTGCGTTTTTTTGAAGAGAAACCAGAGTTTGTTCTTAGCCAAAAGGCCGAGAAGCAATAACTCATAAATTGAACCGTGCCCACCACCGCCACCATTCAGGTCAAAGTGTGAAAGCTGTGTTGACCTTCTTCTTCTTATTCTTCTTCTTCTTCTTCTTCTTCTTGTATCCGTGTTTCAAGGTAAGTCAGGTGGGGGTCGAAGAAGAAGAAGAAGAAGAAGAAGAAGAAGAAGACATTGAAGACATCTTAGACATTCTAAGATTCAAACCAGACATTCTAAGATTTAAACCAGACATTCTAAGATTCAAACCAGACATTCTAAGGTTTAAACCAGACATTCTAAGATTTAAACCAGACATTCTAAGGTTTAAACCAGACATTCTAAGGTTCAAACCAGACATTCTAAGGTTTAAACCAGACATTCTAAGATTCAAACCAGACATTCTAAGGTTCAAACCAGACATTCTAAGGTTTAAACCAGACATTCTAAGGTTTAAACCAGACATTCTAAGATTTAAACCAGACATTCTAATGTTCAAACCTGACATTCTAAGGTTCAAACCAGACATTCTAAGGTTTAAACCAGACATTCTAAGGTTTAAACCAGACATTCTAAGATTTAAACCAGACATTCTAAGGTTTAAACCAGACATTCTAAGATTTAAACCAGACATTCTAAGGTTTAAACCAGACATTCTAAGGTTTAAACCAGACATTCTAAGATTTAAACCAGACATTCTAAGGTTTAAACCAGACATTCTAAGGTTCAAACCAGACATTCTAAGGTTTAAACCAGACATTCTAAGATTCAAACCAGACATTCTAAGGTTCAAACCAGACATTCTAAGGTTTAAACCAGACATGCTAATGTTCAAACCAGACATTCTAAGGTTTAAACCAGACATTCTAAGATTCAAACCAGACATCCTAAGGTTCAAACCAGACATTCTAAGGTTTAAACCAGACATTCTAAGATTTAAACCAGACATTCTAAGGTTTAAACCAGACATTCTAAGGTTTAAACCAGACATTCTAAGATTCAAACCAGACATTCAAAGGTTTAAACCAGACATTCTAAGATTCAAACCAGACATTCTAAGATTTAAACCAGACATTTTTTTCTTCTTCTTCTTCTTCTTCTTCTTCTTCTTCTTCTTCTTCTTCTTCTTCTTCTTCCCCCACCTGACTTACCTTGAAACACGGATATGGGCTCAGCTAGACGCAGAGCCTGCCAAAAATAGCTTGAACTCGTAAGTGTTCCTCTCCACGGAAGTCTTTAGTAAAAGGCGAAAGGCTTGTGCGTTTTTTTGAAGAGAAACCAGAGTTTGTTCTTAGCCAAAAGGCCGAGAAGCAATAACTCATAAATTGAACCGTGCCCACCACCGCCGCCATTCAGGTCAAAGTGTGAAAGCTGTGTTGACCTTCTTCTTCTTCTTCTTCTTCTTCTTCTTCTTCTTCTTCTTCTTCTTGTATCCGTGTTTCAAGGTAAGTCAGGTGGGGGTCGAAGAAGAAGAAGAAGAAGAAGAAGAAGAAGAAGACATTGAAGACATCTTAGACATTCTAAGGTTTAAACCAGACATTCTAAGGTTTAAACCAGACATTCTAAGATTTAAACCAGACATTCTAAGGTTTAAACCAGACATTCTAAGGTTCAAACCAGACATTCTAAGGTTTAAACCAGACATTCTAAGATTCAAACCAGACATTCTAAGGTTCAAACCAGACATTCTAAGGTTTAAACCAGACATGCTAATGTTCAAACCAGACATTCTAAGGTTTAAACCAGACATTCTAAGATTCAAACCAGACATTCTAAGGTTCAAACCAGACATTCTAAGGTTTAAACCAGACATTCTAAGATTTAAACCAGACATTCTAAGGTTTAAACCAGACATTCTAAGGTTTAAACCAGACATTCTAAGATTCAAACCAGACATTCAAAGGTTTAAACCAGACATTCTAAGATTCAAACCAGACATTCTAAGATTTAAACCAGACATTTTTTTCTTCTTCTTCTTCTTCTTCTTCTTCTTCCCCCACCTGACTTACCTTGAAACACGGATATGGGCTCAGCTAGACGCAGAGCCTGCCAAAAATAGCTTGAACTCGTAAGTGTTCCTCTCCACGGAAGTCTTTAGTAAAAGGCGAAAGGCTTGTGCGTTTTTTTGAAGAGAAACCAGAGTTTGTTCTTAGCCAAAAGGCCGAGAAGCAATAACTCATAAATTGAACCGTGCCCACCACCGCCACCATTCAGGTCAAAGTGTGAAAGCTGTGTTGACCTTCTTCTTCTTCTTCTTCTTCTTCTTCTTCTTCTTCTTGTATCCGTGTTTCAAGGTAAGTCAGGTGGGGGTCGAAGAAGAAGAAGAAGAAGAAGAAGAAGACATTGAAGACATCTTAGACATTCTAAGATTCAAACCAGACATTCTAAGATTTAAACCAGACATTCTAAGATTCAAACCAGACATTCTAAGGTTTAAACCAGACATTCTAAGATTTAAACCAGACATTCTAAGGTTTAAACCAGACATTCTAAGGTTCAAACCAGACATTCTAAGGTTTAAACCAGACATTCTAAGATTCAAACCAGACATTCTAAGGTTCAAACCAGACATTCTAAGGTTTAAACCAGACATTCTAAGGTTTAAACCAGACATTCTAAGATTTAAACCAGACATTCTAATGTTCAAACCTGACATTCTAAGGTTCAAACCAGACATTCTAAGGTTTAAACCAGACATTCTAAGGTTTAAACCAGACATTCTAAGATTTAAACCAGACATTCTAAGGTTTAAACCAGACATTCTAAGATTTAAACCAGACATTCTAAGGTTTAAACCAGACATTCTAAGGTTTAAACCAGACATTCTAAGATTTAAACCAGACATTCTAAGGTTTAAACCAGACATTCTAAGGTTCAAACCAGACATTCTAAGGTTTAAACCAGACATTCTAAGATTCAAACCAGACATTCTAAGGTTCAAACCAGACATTCTAAGGTTTAAACCAGACATGCTAATGTTCAAACCAGACATTCTAAGGTTTAAACCAGACATTCTAAGATTCAAACCAGACATCCTAAGGTTCAAACCAGACATTCTAAGGTTTAAACCAGACATTCTAAGATTTAAACCAGACATTCTAAGGTTTAAACCAGACATTCTAAGGTTTAAACCAGACATTCTAAGATTCAAACCAGACATTCAAAGGTTTAAACCAGACATTCTAAGATTCAAACCAGACATTCTAAGATTTAAACCAGACATTTTTTTCTTCTTCTTCTTCTTCTTCTTCTTCTTCTTCTTCTTCTTCTTCTTCTTCTTCTTCTTCTTCTTCTTCTTCTTCTTCTTCTTCTTCTTCTTCTTCTTCTTCTTCTTCTTCTTCTTCTTCTTCTTCTTCTTCTTCTTCTTCTTCTTCTTCTTCTTCTTCTTCTTCTTCTTCTTCTTCTTCTTCTTCTTCTTCTTCTTCTTCTTCTTCTTCTTCTTCTTCTTCTTCTTCTTCTTCTTCTTCTTCTTCTTCTTCTTCTTCTTCTTCTTCTTCTTCTTCTTCTTCTTCTTCTTCTTCTTCTTCTTCTTCTTCTTCTTCTTCTTCTTCTTCTTCTTCTTCTTCCCCCACCTGACTTACCTTGAAACACGGATATGGGCTCAGCTAGACGCAGAGCCTGCCAAAAATAGCTTGAACTCGTAAGTGTTCCTCTCCACGGAAGTCTTTAGTAAAAGGCGAAAGGCTTGTGCGTTTTTTTGAAGAGAAACCAGAGTTTGTTCTTAGCCAAAAGGCCGAGAAGCAATAACTCATAAATTGAACCGTGCCCACCACCGCCGCCATTCAGGTCAAAGTGTGAAAGCTGTGTTGACCTTCTTCTTCTTCTTCTTCTTCTTCTTCTTCTTGTATCCGTGTTTCAAGGTAAGTCAGGTGGGGGTCGAAGAAGAAGAAGAAGAAGAAGAAGAAGAAGAAGAAGAAGACATTGAAGACATCTTAGACATTCTAAGGTTTAAACCAGACATTCTAAGGTTTAAACCAGACATTCTAAGATTTAAACCAGACATTCTAAGGTTTAAACCAGACATTCTAAGGTTCAAACCAGACATTCTAAGGTTTAAACCAGACATTCTAAGATTCAAACCAGACATTCTAAGGTTCAAACCAGACATTCTAAGGTTTAAACCAGACATGCTAATGTTCAAACCAGACATTCTAAGGTTTAAACCAGACATTCTAAGATTCAAACCAGACATTCTAAGGTTCAAACCAGACATTCTAAGGTTTAAACCAGACATTCTAAGATTTAAACCAGACATTCTAAGGTTTAAACCAGACATTCTAAGGTTTAAACCAGACATTCTAAGATTCAAACCAGACATTCAAAGGTTTAAACCAGACATTCTAAGATTCAAACCAGACATTCTAAGATTTAAACCAGACATTTTTTTCTTCTTCTTCTTCTTCTTCTTCTTCTTCTTCCCCCACCTGACTTACCTTGAAACACGGATATGGGCTCAGCTAGACGCAGAGCCTGCCAAAAATAGCTTGAACTCGTAAGTGTTCCTCTCCACGGAAATCTTTAGTAAAAGGCGAAAGGCTTGTGCGTTTTTTTGAAGAGAAACCAGAGTTTGTTCTTAGCCAAAAGGCCGAGAAGCAATAACTCATAAATTGAACCGTGCCCACCACCGCCACCATTCAGGTCAAAGTGTGAAAGCTGTGTTGACCTTCTTCTTCTTCTTCTTCTTCTTCTTCTTCTTCTTGTATCCGTGTTTCAAGGTAAGTCAGGTGGGGGTCGAAGAAGAAGAAGAAGAAGAAGAAGAAGACATTGAAGACATCTTAGACATTCTAAGATTCAAACCAGACATTCTAAGATTTAAACCAGACATTCTAAGATTCAAACCAGACATTCTAAGGTTTAAACCAGACATTCTAAGATTTAAACCAGACATTCTAAGGTTTAAACCAGACATTCTAAGGTTCAAACCAGACATTCTAAGGTTTAAACCAGACATTCTAAGATTCAAACCAGACATTCTAAGGTTCAAACCAGACATTCTAAGGTTTAAACCAGACATTCTAAGGTTTAAACCAGACATTCTAAGATTTAAACCAGACATTCTAATGTTCAAACCTGACATTCTAAGGTTCAAACCAGACATTCTAAGGTTTAAACCAGACATTCTAAGGTTTAAACCAGACATTCTAAGATTTAAACCAGACATTCTAAGGTTTAAACCAGACATTCTAAGATTTAAACCAGACATTCTAAGGTTTAAACCAGACATTCTAAGGTTTAAACCAGACATTCTAAGATTTAAACCAGACATTCTAAGGTTTAAACCAGACATTCTAAGGTTCAAACCAGACATTCTAAGGTTTAAACCAGACATTCTAAGATTCAAACCAGACATTCTAAGGTTCAAACCAGACATTCTAAGGTTTAAACCAGACATGCTAATGTTCAAACCAGACATTCTAAGGTTTAAACCAGACATTCTAAGATTCAAACCAGACATCCTAAGGTTCAAACCAGACATTCTAAGGTTTAAACCAGACATTCTAAGATTTAAACCAGACATTCTAAGGTTTAAACCAGACATTCTAAGGTTTAAACCAGACATTCTAAGATTCAAACCAGACATTCAAAGGTTTAAACCAGACATTCTAAGATTCAAACCAGACATTCTAAGATTTAAACCAGACATTTTTTTCTTCTTCTTCTTCTTCTTCTTCTTCTTCTTCTTCTTCTTCTTCTTCTTCTTCTTCTTCTTTTCTTCTTCTTCTCTTCTTCTTCTTCTTCTTCTTCCCCCACCTGACTTACCTTGAAACACGGATATGGGCTCAGCTAGACGCAGAGCCTGCCAAAAATAGCTTGAACTCGTAAGTGTTCCTCTCCACGGAAGTCTTTAGTAAAAGGTGTTTTTTATTGGTTTTTATAAAAACACAACACCGTATATACAATCAATTAATCAAACAATCAGACATTTAAGACATTACATTCAACAACAACCAACATTAAACTAACTAAAGTGCTCAGTGTTCAGTGTATTGTCCAGTGTAGTGTAATGTTCAGTGTTCAGTGTTCAGTGTCCAGGTTCCAGTGTCGGTAGGAGGCAGGGGTAAAAAACCTGTTCGCTGTGCATCCGGGAAAAAAATTCCCCTGCAGCCCTCTAGTTGTAGAGCGACTACTATCCAGTTTGCCCACCAGTGCAAAGCCGTGGCTCCCCCACCTCCCTCCCCCGAGGGACCCCACACACCCGACTCACCCGACCCGCCCCACCACCGGCGCATCCGGCCCAGCCCACCAGGCTCAGACTCCTGTAGCCCTTCACGAGGCTAGCCGGACCAGGCGCCCCAGCGGCGGAGCAGATCGAGCACGCAGGCCGACCGGAGGCCCCTGAGGAGAGGCCCAGAGAGCTCGGCGCATGGCAGGCAAGCAGAGGCGAAAAACCTGTACACAGCTTATCCAGGGAAAAAGCTCCCTGGCTCTTCTCAGCTTGTTCCGGGCTGGGGGTTGGGGGTTGGCGGGTAGGGGACTGGGCCTGTAGCTGGGGGCCTGGAGTTGGGGGGGGGGGCCCGGAACAGGGGGTTTGGGGTCGCTGAGTTGGAACCTGGGGTTGGTGCTGGGGTGACGTGGTGGTTCCCGCCGGTCTCTGCTCCTGGGTCTGGAAGCCTGGGTAGGTGTCAGAGCTGGATATGACATGTGCCTGAAAAGATACAGGAGTGAGAGAAGGGAGGTGTGCATGGTTTGTGTAGTGTGCATTTTGGTGTCAGGCGGGTGATCAGTACTTCCCTGTGACCCAGTGGTGTTGGTCATCCTGGTGCTGGTGGTGCTGGCAGAGACGGCTGGTTCGGCTGTGGGTTGTGTGTGGTGATATTCTGGTGAGGGTAGGAAGTGGGTCAGTGCTGTGTACATGTGTAGGTGGTGGAAGGTGCAGTAAACTTCCCTGTTGGTGTTGTGCGCTGCTCCTCTCCTGGTCCTTGTGATGGTGATACTGCTGACCAGGGCTTGTGCTGGAACGGTGGTGAAGGTGATAGTGCAGGAACTGGTGGTGTAGTGAGGTAGGCCCGGGGTGGGGGGGGGTTGGGCGATGCGGCGCGGCATGGGGGGGGGATTTAGAGGATGACGTCCTTCCATCTCTCCACCCCCCACACCGCTCTTGCTTGATCCGGGTTATTTTTAAAGTCAACAATGGCATGGTCCCTGAGGCAGAGGGTGATTCTCCTCCTCAGGGTTGTCAGGTGGACGCTCTGTTTCTGATAGACCCTGATGTTCCTCGTCTCCCAGAGTACCTGCTTGACGGCGCTGATGATCCTCCACTGTTGTTGTAGTTGGGGGGTTGTGCACCCCCCGGGAGGACCATACAGGATGTTCTCGCTCGTCAAGCGGGGCAGGGTCAGCAGGCTGTTTAGGGAGACAGAGGGAACAAACAGGGCCCAGACCCGCCTGGCCACGGAGCACTCACAGAACAGGTGGTTAATGTGTTCTGTGTCCGTGCATCCGTGGGGGCATTTCTCAGTCGTTGCGATGTGCCGCCTATGCAAGAATTCCCTAGTGGGGAGACAACCATGAGCAGCCATCCAGGCAATGTCTTTTTGTTTATTGTTAGTACATTTATGATTAATGTTTTTCCATACCTGTTTGGAGTCCACGGCTGTGCTGGCCTTGGGGTGAGTAATGGTTTCCTTCGACCTTATGAAGGTCATAATGTCTTTGTATTTCCATGAGGCCAGCCCAGCCGCGGACAATCCTGTCTTGAAGGCAAAGTCCCTCCATATCTTGTAGACTGGAGGGGGGTCCCAGCTGTAGGGCACAGTGTGATTTATTGATGCGGTCACCCTGAGTGTCCGGAGGATGGGTGTGGCATAGTATATTTCAAAGAACCTGGCTTTCCTATCTTTGTTGTTGATGTTGTTGATGAGGTTGGAGAGTCCCTGTGCCCTAATGATGTTTAGGATGTCTGGGACCCCTTTCCCCCCATTCTCCACTGTTTTGTACAGGGTGGTGCGTTTTAGTTTTTCCATCTGGCTCCCCCAGACAAAGGTAAACATGATCCTTTCGATGGTTTTGGATACTGCTCTGTCTGGGGGAAACACCCTGCCCAGGTAAAGGAGAATGGGAAGAACAATAGCCTTCAGGACCAGGATCTTGCCTGTCATTGTGAGAGGCCGTGCACTCCACTCACAGATCTTCTTTTGGACCTGGCGGATGGTCTCCTTCCAGCTGCCGGAGGCTCCTCCATCTTTCTGGTAGGTGATCCCCAGCAGCTTAATGTTTTCCGTCTTTACAGGGAAGGAGGTTGCCAGGTTCTCCTGCCAGTGCTGCGACAGAAACAGCTCACACTTACCCCTATTGATCAGGGCGCCAGTGGCTGCACAGTAGTCCTCCACCACTTTCGTTGCTGTGGAAATGGAGCGACTATCTGTGCCGACGATGGTAATGTCGTCCATGTACGCCACCACCTTGAGCCTCTCCCCCCGGGCCCCTGGTAGAGGGTAGCCCATGATGTTGGGGGAGCTCCTGATCTTCCGTAGGAACGGCTCCAGGTAGATGACGTACAGTAGAGGGGCCAAGGGGCATCCCTGCCGTACTCCAGCTTTGATGGGGAAGGGGTCTGTCAACTGGTTGTTGATCCGAACTCTGCTCGTGATGTTGTTGTAGCAGAGTTCGGTCCAGTTGAGCAGGTGCTGGGGGAAGTTCATGCCCCTCAGCACCCTCTGCAGGAAACCATGGCTAACCCTGTCAAAGGCCTTCTCCTGATCCAGGCTGAGAAGGCCTAAAGGGGACCTCCGCTCCTGGGAGTGCAGGATGAGGTCTCTCACCAGGAGCAGGTTGTCGTTGATGGACCTACCGGGGACGCTACAGGTTTGGTCAGGGGCTATAACTGAGGGGAGGAGGGTTTGAAACCGTTGGGTGAGGGCTTTTGTCATAATTTTATAGTCCACTGGGAGGAGATTGATGGGGCGCCAGTTCCGGAGGTCCTTGAGGTCCCCTTTCTTGGGGATCAGTGTGACCGTACTCTGTCTCATTGACTCTCCAAGCCTCCCTTCCCTGTAGACGGCTTTGAAGACCTCCGCCAAGTCCTCCTTGAGGAGATCCCAGAGAGTCTTGTAGAACTCTGCTGGGATCCCATCCGGTCCAGGGGCCTTGTGTGTATTCAAGGAGTGCACGGCCCGGGTGAGCTCCTCCGTGGTCAGCTCTGGGTTCTCACTCTCACCACCCTCGGGGACCCGGTCCAGACCATCCAGGAAGGTGGCCATGAGAGTCTCGTCGGTTGTCTTGATGTTGTAGAGACTCTCGTAGAACTCTCTTGCCACCCCCGGGATGTTGCCTCTGTCTGACACAGTGTCCCCATTGGTGTCGTATAGGGACAGGATAGGCTTGTGTTTTGACCGTGCCTTGCGGAAGAAGTGGCGTGTGCATTTCTCCTCCTCCTCCAGGCCCTGGAGTTTTTCCCTGAACTGTTTCTTTTGTTGTTGCTCCCGGTAGAGGGTGGCAAGGTGTTGTTTGGTCTCAGCCAGTTCTCGGGCCACATCCAGACCACCCAGTTGTAGGAGACTTAGGCGTTGGAGGGCCGCGTTGTGGTGTTGAAACCTGGCCCTCTGTTCTGCCGCTTTCCTCCTTCCGACTGACCCGAAGTAGCCCTTTGTCCTGGCCTTAACCATCTCCCACCACTCTATCGGGGAGTCGAACAGTTCTTTTAGGGTCCTCCACTCCAGGTAGCGCCTGGAGAAGGAATGCACCACTGTTGGGTCCTGAAGGATCGATGTATTCATCCTCCAGGTACCCCTACCCGCTCTTGTTTGGCCATCCCATTCCAGGGACACTGTCAACATCCTGTGGTCCGAGAAGTGGGCCGCCTGGCTGGTCAGGGTTCCCATCCTCAGACCTGGCGAGAGCAAGAACATGTCTATCCTGGAGGAAGAATTCCCGGAGGAACTCACCCTTGTGTGTGTCGGCGGGGAGGTGCCACCGGCGTCTACCAGTTGGAAGTCGTCTATGATGGACTGAAGTTCTGTAGTGGATCGGTCTCTCCTGGGCCTGCTGCGGTCCTCATCCCGGAGGGCACAGTTGAAATCTCCCCCCACTAGGACTGGTGTGGGGATGAGGAGGAGAGACCGAAGTTTCTTGAAAAGGGAGACTCTCTTGGCCACGTTGGTTGGGCCGTACACATTGATGACCCTCAGCGGCGAACCCTGGATCTCTAGGTCCAGAACCAGGATTCGCCCGCTCTCTACAACCTCCCCCTTTTTGGTCTGCAGAAAAGGGTTGGCCACCAAAATGCCGACCCCATCAGCTCTATCAATGTTTGAGCCTGACCAGAGAGAGTCCCCCCGTGTCCATTCCTCCTCCAGGGTGGCGTCCATCTCCTTGAATGGGATGGCGCACTCCTGGAGGATATACATGTCTGACTGATGTTGGGTGATGTACTGGTAGACGACCTCCCGTTTGTCTGGTTGCCGGAGGCTTCTGGTGTTGAGAGATGAGATTGTTATCCTCATGGTTCTTGGATTTGGTTTGTTCCAATTTTTGCTAAGCTATTGCACATGAGGTTGAGGCCCTCCAATGGGTCGTTGGGGGCCAGATAGTGTGGTACCTCCCCTTGGCTGCTCATGGTGTGGGGGTTGTCTCCCCTCTGACTGCCTGGTGGCCCCCTCATCTGTGTTGTTGATGAGGTGATTTTCGGTGGCCCGTACGGTCCGGTGAGCATGGACTGGGGGTGGCTGGTGGGCTGTGCAGGGTGCGGAGCATGTGATGACTGGAGAGAGGAAGAGGGTGGGGAGGAGGGTTTGGGGGGGGGAGCCGGCTTACCTGTATGGCGTTGGGGTTTGGGTTCTGGAGTAGTCTTTTTGTCTGGTTTTTTCCGGATTGCCTTTTTTTGTGGTCTTTTGCGTTTTGGTTGAGCCAAGCTCCAGTCATTTTCACTGTCTGATTGGGAGGGGAGGTGGATCTGCGGTGTGCTGCTGGTGGCTATCTCAATAGAGGCCGGCTCCCCCTTCATGGTGTTTTTGCAGGGGGTGGAGGTGGCCATGGGGTTTAGGAGGGGGTGGGTGTTGAGGTTGTCTGTAGGGGGTGCTGGGACGGTTGGTTCCTCTCCTTCTCCTTCTCCGTCGCTCGAGCTCTGATCGTCCCCTCCATCGCTCGGGCGCCGGTCCTCCTCCGTCTCTCCCTTCTCTTCCTCCATGTTGGGTGTGGGTTGGGGTGTGGGTTGGGGTGGGGGTTGGGGTGGGGGTTGGGGTGGGGGTGGGGGTGTGGGTTGGGGTGGGGGTGGGGGTTGGGGTGGTGGTTGGTTGGATTTATAGCCCCGGGCTCTACTTGCATAGGAACTTGGGCAGTCACGGTAAAGATGCCCCTGTCCCCCGCACAGGTTGCAAGGTCTGGTCGTGGTGCACTCCGACGTCGGGTGGTCTTGGCGGCAGATTTTACATACCACGGCCTTGCAGGCCGCTGCCAGATGGCCCAATTGGCCGCAGTTCCTGCAGAGCTTCGGCATACCGTAGTAGTAGACGGAGCCCCTGTTGTTCCCCAGGTTGATGGTGCTGGGGATATGTTGGACTCCGCCTATCCCCTCCGGGTCCGGACGGAGTTGCACCAGCCATTTCTTGGCCCCCGTCCACACTCCGTCTTCATCCAGGACCATCCGGGCCCCCGATTTAAGGGTGGCATGACGGTGTAGCCACACCTCAATATCATATTCCTGAATCACCTCATTGTGGAATTGAATTGTGACCACTTTTGATTCTAAATCCGTTAGTGGGTGGGCTGTAAAACGGTTAAGTGGGGGTTTGTGTTCATTAATCCTATGAAAGGTCCAGAATTCCTCTAACAGTTGGGGGGTTTTAAAGCTAACTAAGGTTCAAACCAGACATTCTAAGGTTTAAACCAGACATTCTAAGATTCAAACCAGACATTCTAAGATTCAAACCAGACATTCTAAGGTTCAAACCAGACATTCTAAGGTTTAAACCAGACATTCTAAGGTTTAAACCAGACATTCTAAGATTTAAACCAGACATTCTAATGTTCAAACCTGACATTCTAAGGTTCAAACCAGACATTCTAAGGTTTAAACCAGACATTCTAAGGTTTAAACCAGACATTCTAAGATTTAAACCAGACATTCTAAGGTTTAAACCAGACATTCTAAGATTTAAACCAGACATTCTAAGGTTTAAACCAGACATTCTAAGGTTTAAACCAGACATTCTAAGATTTAAACCAGACATTCTAAGGTTTAAACCAGACATTCTAAGGTTCAAACCAGACATTCTAAGGTTTAAACCAGACATTCTAAGATTCAAACCAGACATTCTAAGGTTCAAACCAGACATTCTAAGGTTTAAACCAGACATGCTAATGTTCAAACCAGACATTCTAAGGTTTAAACCAGACATTCTAAGATTCAAACCAGACATTCTAAGGTTCAAACCAGACATTCTAAGGTTTAAACCAGACATTCTAAGATTTAAACCAGACATTTTTTTCTTCTTCTTCTTCTTCTTCTTCCCCCACCTGACTTACCTTGAAACACGGATATGGGCTCAGCTAGACGCAGAGCCTGCCAAAAATAGCTTGAACTCGTAAGTGTTCCTCTCCACGGAAGTCTTTAGTAAAAGGCGAAAGGCTTGTGCGTTTTTTTGAAGAGAAACCAGAGTTTGTTCTTAGCCAAAAGGCCGAGAAGCAATAACTCATAAATTGAACCGTGCCCACCACCGCCGCCATTCAGGTCAAAGTGTGAAAGCTGTGTTGACCTTCTTCTTCTTCTTCTTCTTCTTCTTCTTGTATCCGTGTTTCAAGGTAAGTCAGGTGGGGGTCGAAGAAGAAGAAGAAGAAGAAGAAGAAGACATTGAAGACATCTTAGACATTCTAAGATTCAAACCAGACATTCTAAGATTTAAACCAGACATTCTAAGATTCAAACCAGACATTCTAAGGTTTAAACCAGACATTCTAAGATTTAAACCAGACATTCTAAGGTTTAAACCAGACATTCTAAGGTTCAAACCAGACATTCTAAGGTTTAAACCAGACATTCTAAGATTCAAACCAGACATTCTAAGGTTCAAACCAGACATTCTAAGGTTTAAACCAGACATTCTAAGATTCAAACCAGACATTCTAAGGTTCAAACCAGACATTCTAAGGTTTAAACCAGACATTCTAAGGTTTAAACCAGACATTCTAAGATTTAAACCAGACATTCTAATGTTCAAACCTGACATTCTAAGGTTCAAACCAGACATTCTAAGGTTTAAACCAGACATTCTAAGGTTTAAACCAGACATTCTAAGATTTAAACCAGACATTCTAAGGTTTAAACCAGACATTATAAGATTTAAACCAGACATTCTAAGGTTTAAACCAGACATTCTAAGGTTTAAACCAGACATTCTAAGATTTAAACCAGACATTCTAAGGTTTAAACCAGACATTCTAAGGTTCAAACCAGACATTCTAAGGTTTAAACCAGACATTCTAAGATTCAAACCAGACATTCTAAGGTTTAAACCAGACATTCTAAGGTTTAAACCAGACATGCTAATGTTCAAACCAGACATTCTAAGGTTTAAATCAGACATTCTAAGATTCAAACCAGACATTCTAAGGTTCAAACCAGACATTCTAAGGTTTAAACCAGACATTCTAAGATTTAAACCAGACATTCTAAGGTTTAAACCAGACATTCTAAGGTTTAAACCAGACATTCTAAGATTCAAACCAGACATTCAAAGGTTTAAACCAGACATTCTAAGATTCAAACCAGACATTCTAAGATTTAAACCAGACATTTTTTTTTTCTTCTTCTTCTTCTTCTTCTTCTTCTTCTTCTTCTCCTCCCACCTGACTTACCTTGAAACACGGATATGGGCTCAGCTAGACGCAGAGCCTGCCAAAAATAGCTTGAACTCGTAAGTGTTCCTCTCCACGGAAGTCTTTAGTAAAAGGGGAAAGGCTTGTGCGTTTTTTTGAAGAGAAACCAGAGTTTGTTCTTAGCCAAAAGGCCGAGAAGCAATAACTCATAAATTGAACCGTGCCCACCACCGCCGCCATTCAGGTCAAAGTGTGAAAGCTGTGTTGACCTTCTTCTTCTTCTTCTTCTTCTTCTTCTTCTTCTTCTTCTTCTTCTTCTTGTATCCGTGTTTCAAGGTAAGTCAGGTGGGGGTCGAAGAAGAAGAAGAAGAAGAAGAAGACATTGAACACATCTTAGACATTCTAAGATTCAAACCAGACATTCTAAGATTTAAACCAGACATTCTAAGATTCAAACCAGACATTCTAAGGTTTAAACCAGACATTCTAAGATTTAAACCAGACATTCTAAGGTTTAAACCAGACATTCTAAGGTTCAAACCAGACATTCTAAGGTTTAAACCAGACATTCTAAGATTCAAACCAGACATTCTAAGGTTCAAACCAGACATTCTAAGGTTTAAACCAGACATTCTAAGGTTTAAACCAGACATTCTAAGATTTAAACCAGACATTCTAATGTTCAAACCTGACATTCTAAGGTTCAAACCAGACATTCTAAGGTTTAAACCAGACATTCTAAGGTTTAAACCAGACATTCTAAGATTTAAACCAGACATTCTAAGGTTTAAACCAGACATTCTAAGATTTAAACCAGACATTCTAAGGTTTAAACCAGACATTCTAAGGTTTAAACCAGACATTCTAAGATTTAAACCAGACATTCTAAGGTTTAAACCAGACATTCTAAGGTTCAAACCAGACATTCTAAGGTTTAAACCAGACATTCTAAGATTCAAACCAGACATTCTAAGGTTCAAACCAGACATTCTAAGGTTTAAACCAGACATGCTAATGTTCAAACCAGACATTCTAAGGTTTAAACCAGACATTCTAAGATTCAAACCAGACATTCTAAGGTTCAAACCAGACATTCTAAGGTTTAAACCAGACATTCTAAGATTTAAACCAGACATTCTAAGGTTTAAACCAGACATTCTAAGGTTTAAACCAGACATTCTAAGATTCAAACCAGACATTCAAAGGTTTAAACCAGACATTCTAAGATTCAAACCAGACATTCTAAGATTTAAACCAGACATTTTTTTCTTCTTCTTCTTCTTCTTCTTCTTCTTCTTCCCCCACCTGACTTACCTTGAAACACGGATATGGGCTCAGCTAGACGCAGAGCCTGCCAAAAATAGCTTGAACTCGTAAGTGTTCCTCTCCACGGAAGTCTTTAGTAAAAGGCGAAAGGCTTGTGCGTTTTTTTGAAGAGAAACCAGAGTTTGTTCTTAGCCAAAAGGCCGAGAAGCAATAACTCATAAATTGAACCGTGCCCACCACCGCCGCCATTCAGGTCAAAGTGTGAAAGCTGTGTTGACCTTCTTCTTCTTCTTCTTCTTCTTCTTCTTCTTGTATCCGTGTTTCAAGGTAAGTCAGGTGGGGGTCGAAGAAGAAGAAGAAGAAGAAGAAGAAGAAGACATTGAACACATCTTAGACATTCTAAGATTCAAACCAGACATTCTAAGATTTAAACCAGACATTCTAAGATTCAAACCAGACATTCTAAGGTTTAAACCAGACATTCTAAGATTTAAACCAGACATTCTAAGGTTTAAACCAGACATTCTAAGGTTCAAACCAGACATTCTAAGGTTTAAACCAGACATTCTAAGATTCAAACCAGACATTCTAAGGTTCAAACCAGACATTCTAAGGTTTAAACCAGACATTCTAAGGTTTAAACCAGACATTCTAAGATTTAAACCAGACATTCTAATGTTCAAACCTGACATTCTAAGGTTCAAACCAGACATTCTAAGGTTTAAACCAGACATTCTAAGGTTTAAACCAGACATTCTAAGATTTAAACCAGACATTCTAAGGTTTAAACCAGACATTCTAAGATTTAAACCAGACATTCTAAGGTTTAAACCAGACATTCTAAGGTTTAAACCAGACATTCTAAGATTTAAACCAGACATTCTAAGGTTTAAACCAGACATTCTAAGGTTCAAACCAGACATTCTAAGGTTTAAACCAGACATTCTAAGATTCAAACCAGACATTCTAAGGTTCAAACCAGACATTCTAAGGTTTAAACCAGACATGCTAATGTTCAAACGAGACATTCTAAGGTTTAAACCAGACATTCTAAGATTCAAACCAGACATTCTAAGGTTCAAACCAGACATTCTAAGGTTTAAACCAGACATTCTAAGATTTAAACCAGACATTCTAAGGTTTAAACCAGACATTCTAAGGTTTAAACCAGACATTCTAAGATTCAAACCAGACATTCAAAGGTTTAAACCAGACATTCTAAGATTCAAACCAGACATTCTAAGATTTAAACCAGACATTTTTTTCTTCTTCTTCTTCTTCTTCTTCTTCTTCCCCCACCTGACTTACCTTGAAACACGGATATGGGCTCAGCTAGACGCAGAGCCTGCCAAAAATAGCTTGAACTCGTAAGTGTTCCTCTCCACGGAAGTCTTTAGTAAAAGGCGAAAGGCTTGTGCGTTTTTTTGAAGAGAAACCAGAGTTTGTTCTTAGCCAAAAGGCCGAGAAGCAATAACTCATAAATTGAACCGTGCCCACCACCGCCGCCATTCAGGTCAAAGTGTGAAAGCTGTGTTGACCTTCTTCTTCTTCTTCTTCTTCTTCTTCTTCTTGTATCCGTGTTTCAAGGTAAGTCAGGTGGGGGTCGAAGAAGAAGAAGAAGAAGAAGAAGACATTGAACACATCTTAGACATTCTAAGATTCAAACCAGACATTCTAAGATTTAAACCAGACATTCTAAGATTCAAACCAGACATTCTAAGGTTTAAACCAGACATTCTAAGATTTAAACCAGACATTCTAAGGTTTAAACCAGACATTCTAAGGTTCAAACCAGACATTCTAAGGTTTAAACCAGACATTCTAAGATTCAAACCAGACATTCTAAGGTTCAAACCAGACATTCTAAGGTTTAAACCAGACATTCTAAGGTTTAAACCAGACATTCTAAGATTTAAACCAGACATTCTAATGTTCAAACCTGACATTCTAAGGTTCAAACCAGACATTCTAAGGTTTAAACCAGACATTCTAAGGTTTAAACCAGACATTCTAAGATTTAAACCAGACATTCTAAGGTTTAAACCAGACATTCTAAGATTTAAACCAGACATTCTAAGGTTTAAACCAGACATTCTAAGGTTTAAACCAGACATTCTAAGATTTAAACCAGACATTCTAAGGTTTAAACCAGACATTCTAAGGTTCAAACCAGACATTCTAAGGTTTAAACCAGACATTCTAAGATTCAAACCAGACATTCTAAGGTTCAAACCAGACATTCTAAGGTTTAAACCAGACATGCTAATGTTCAAACCAGACATTCTAAGGTTTAAACCAGACATTCTAAGATTCAAACCAGACATTCTAAGGTTCAAACCAGACATTCTAAGGTTTAAACCAGACATTCTAAGATTTAAACCAGACATTCTAAGGTTTAAACCAGACATTCTAAGGTTTAAACCAGACATGCTAATGTTCAAACCAGACATTCTAAGGTTTAAACCAGACATTCTAAGATTTAAACCAGACATTCTAAGGTTTAAACCAGACATTCTAAGGTTTAAACCAGACATTCTAAGATTCAAACCAGACATTCAAAGGTTTAAACCAGACATTCTAAGATTCAAACCAGACATTCTAAGATTTAAACCAGACATTTTTTTCTTCTTCTTCTTCTTCTTCTTCTTCCCCCACCTGACTTACCTTGAAACACGGATATGGGCTCAGCTAGACGCAGAGCCTGCCAAAAATAGCTTGAACTCGTAAGTGTTCCTCTCCACGGAAGTCTTTAGTAAAAGGCGAAAGGCTTGTGCGTTTTTTTGAAGAGAAACCAGAGTTTGTTCTTAGCCAAAAGGCCGAGAAGCAATAACTCATAAATTGAACCGTGCCCACCACCGCCGCCATTCAGGTCAAAGTGTGAAAGCTGTGTTGACCTTCTTCTTCTTCTTCTTCTTCTTCTTCTTCTTCTTCTTCTTCTTCTTGTATCCGTGTTTCAAGGTAAGTCAGGTGGGGGTCGAAGAAGAAGAAGAAGAAGAAGAAGACATTGAAGACATCTTAGACATTCTAAGATTCAAACCAGACATTCTAAGATTTAAACCAGACATTCTAAGATTCAAACCAGACATTCTAAGGTTTAAACCAGACATTCTAAGATTTAAACCAGACATTCTAAGGTTTAAACCAGACATTCTAAGGTTCAAACCAGACATTCTAAGGTTTAAACCAGACATTCTAAGATTCAAACCAGACATTCTAAGGTTCAAACCAGACATTCTAAGGTTTAAACCAGACATTCTAAGATTCAAACCAGACATTCTAAGGTTCAAACCAGACATTCTAAGGTTTAAACCAGACATTCTAAGGTTTAAACCAGACATTCTAAGATTTAAACCAGACATTCTAATGTTCAAACCTGACATTCTAAGGTTCAAACCAGACATTCTAAGGTTTAAACCAGACATTCTAAGGTTTAAACCAGACATTCTAAGATTTAAACCAGACATTCTAAGGTTTAAACCAGACATTCTAAGATTTAAACCAGACATTCTAAGGTTTAAACCAGACATTCTAAGGTTTAAACCAGACATTCTAAGATTTAAACCAGACATTCTAAGGTTTAAACCAGACATTCTAAGGTTCAAACCAGACATTCTAAGGTTTAAACCAGACATTCTAAGATTCAAACCAGACATTCTAAGGTTTAAACCAGACATTCTAAGGTTTAAACCAGACATGCTAATGTTCAAACCAGACATTCTAAGGTTTAAATCAGACATTCTAAGATTCAAACCAGACATTCTAAGGTTCAAACCAGACATTCTAAGGTTTAAACCAGACATTCTAAGATTTAAACCAGACATTCTAAGGTTTAAACCAGACATTCTAAGGTTTAAACCAGACATTCTAAGATTCAAACCAGACATTCAAAGGTTTAAACCAGACATTCTAAGATTCAAACCAGACATTCTAAGATTTAAACCAGACATTTTTTTCTTCTTCTTCTTCTTCTTCTTCTTCTTCTTCTTCCCCCACCTGACTTACCTTGAAACACGGATATGGGCTCAGCTAGACGCAGAGCCTGCCAAAAATAGCTTGAACTCGTAAGTGTTCCTCTCCACGGAAGTCTTTAGTAAAAGGCGAAAGGCTTGTGCGTTTTTTTGAAGAGAAACCAGAGTTTGTTCTTAGCCAAAAGGCCGAGAAGCAATAACTCATAAATTGAACCGTGCCCACCACCGCCGCCATTCAGGTCAAAGTGTGAAAGCTGTGTTGACCTTCTTCTTCTTCTTCTTCTTCTTCTTCTTCTTCTTCTTCTTCTTGTATCCGTGTTTCAAGGTAAGTCAGGTGGGGGTCGAAGAAGAAGAAGAAGAAGAAGAAGAAGAAGACATTGAAGACATCTTAGACATTCTAAGGTTTAAACCAGACATTCTAAGGTTTAAACCAGACATTCTAAGGTTTAAACCAGACATTCTAAGGTTTAAACCAGACATTCTAAGGTTTAAACCAGACATTCTAAGATTTAAACCAGACATTCTAAGGTTTAAACCAGACATTCTAAGGTTCAAACCAGACATTCTAAGGTTTAAACCAGACATTCTAAGATTCAAACCAGACATTCTAAGGTTCAAACCAGACATTCTAAGGTTTAAACCAGACATGCTAATGTTCAAACCAGACATTCTAAGGTTTAAACCAGACATTCTAAGATTCAAACCAGACATTCTAAGGTTCAAACCAGACATTCTAAGGTTTAAACCAGACATTCTAAGATTTAAACCAGACATTCTAAGGTTTAAACCAGACATGCTAATGTTCAAACCAGACATTCTAAGGTTTAAACCAGACATTCTAAGATTCAAACCAGACATTCAAAGGTTTTAACCAGACATTCTAAGATTCAAACCAGACATTCTTAGATTTAAACCAGACATTTTCTTCTTCTTCTTCTTCTTCTTCTTCTTCTTCTTCTTCTCCTCCCACCTGACTTACCTTGAAACACGGATATGGGCTCAGCTAGACGCAGAGCCTGCCAAAAATAGCTTGAACTCGTAAGTGTTCCTCTCCACGGAAGTCTTTAGTAAAAGGGGAAAGGCTTGTGCGTTTTTTTGAAGAGAAACCAGAGTTTGTTCTTAGCCAAAAGGCCGAGAAGCAATAACTCATAAATTGAACCGTGCCCACCACCGCCGCCATTCAGGTCAAAGTGTGAAAGCTGTGTTGACCTTCTTCTTCTTCTTCTTCTTCTTCTTCTTCTTGTATCCGTGTTTCAAGGTAAGTCAGGTGGGGGTCGAAGAAGAAGAAGAAGAAGAAGACATTGAACACATCTTAGACATTCTAAGATTCAAACCAGACATTCTAAGATTTAAACCAGACATTCTAAGATTCAAACCAGACATTCTAAGGTTTAAACCAGACATTCTAAGATTTAAACCAGACATTCTAAGGTTTAAACCAGACATTCTAAGGTTCAAACCAGACATTCTAAGGTTTAAACCAGACATTCTAAGATTCAAACCAGACATTCTAAGGTTCAAACCAGACATTCTAAGGTTTAAACCAGACATTCTAAGGTTTAAACCAGACATTCTAAGATTTAAACCAGACATTCTAATGTTCAAACCTGACATTCTAAGGTTCAAACCAGACATTCTAAGGTTTAAACCAGACATTCTAAGGTTTAAACCAGACATTCTAAGATTTAAACCAGACATTCTAAGGTTTAAACCAGACATTCTAAGATTTAAACCAGACATTCTAAGGTTTAAACCAGACATTCTAAGGTTTAAACCAGACATTCTAAGATTTAAACCAGACATTCTAAGGTTTAAACCAGACATTCTAAGGTTCAAACCAGACATTCTAAGGTTTAAACCAGACATTCTAAGATTCAAACCAGACATTCTAAGGTTCAAACCAGACATTCTAAGGTTTAAACCAGACATGCTAATGTTCAAACCAGACATTCTAAGGTTTAAACCAGACATTCTAAGATTCAAACCAGACATTCTAAGGTTCAAACCAGACATTCTAAGGTTTAAACCAGACATTCTAAGATTTAAACCAGACATTCTAAGGTTTAAACCAGACATTCTAAGGTTTAAACCAGACATTCTAAGATTCAAACCAGACATTCAAAGGTTTAAACCAGACATTCTAAGATTCAAACCAGACATTCTAAGATTTAAACCAGACATTTTTTTCTTCTTCTTCTTCTTCTTCTTCTTCTTCTTCCCCCACCTGACTTACCTTGAAACACGGATATGGGCTCAGCTAGACGCAGAGCCTGCCAAAAATAGCTTGAACTCGTAAGTGTTCCTCTCCACGGAAGTCTTTAGTAAAAGGCGAAAGGCTTGTGCGTTTTTTTGAAGAGAAACCAGAGTTTGTTCTTAGCCAAAAGGCCGAGAAGCAATAACTCATCAATTGAACCGTGCCCACCACCGCCGCCATTCAGGTCAAAGTGTGAAAGCTGTGTTGACCTTCTTCTTCTTCTTCTTCTTCTTCTTCTTCTTCTTGTATCCGTGTTTCAAGGTAAGTCAGGTGGGGGTCGAAGAAGAAGAAGAAGAAGAAGAAGAAGAAGAAGACATTGAAGACATCTTAGACATTCTAAGATTCAAACCAGACATTCTAAGATTTAAACCAGACATTCTAAGATTCAAACCAGACATTCTAAGGTTTAAACCAGACATTCTAAGATTTAAACCAGACATTCTAAGGTTTAAACCAGACATTCTAAGGTTCAAACCAGACATTCTAAGGTTTAAACCAGACATTCTAAGATTCAAACCAGACATTCTAAGGTTCAAACCAGACATTCTAAGGTTTAAACCAGACATTCTAAGATTCAAACCAGACATTCTAAGGTTCAAACCAGACATTCTAAGGTTTAAACCAGACATTCTAAGGTTTAAACCAGACATTCTAAGATTTAAACCAGACATTCTAATGTTCAAACCTGACATTCTAAGGTTCAAACCAGACATTCTAAGGTTTAAACCAGACATTCTAAGGTTTAAACCAGACATTCTAAGATTTAAACCAGACATTCTAAGGTTTAAACCAGACATTCTAAGATTTAAACCAGACATTCTAAGGTTTAAACCAGACATTCTAAGGTTTAAACCAGACATTCTAAGATTTAAACCAGACATTCTAAGGTTTAAACCAGACATTCTAAGGTTCAAACCAGACATTCTAAGGTTTAAACCAGACATTCTAAGATTCAAACCAGACATTCTAAGGTTTAAACCAGACATTCTAAGGTTTAAACCAGACATGCTAATGTTCAAACCAGACATTCTAAGGTTTAAATCAGACATTCTAAGATTCAAACCAGACATTCTAAGGTTCAAACCAGACATTCTAAGGTTTAAACCAGACATTCTAAGATTTAAACCAGACATTCTAAGGTTTAAACCAGACATTCTAAGGTTTAAACCAGACATTCTAAGATTCAAACCAGACATTCAAAGGTTTAAACCAGACATTCTAAGATTCAAACCAGACATTCTAAGATTTAAACCAGACATTTTTTTCTTCTTCTTCTTCTTCTTCTTCTTCTTCTTCTTCTTCTTCTTCTTCTTCTTCTTCTTCTTCTTCTTCTTCTTCTTCTTCTTCTTCTTCTTCTTCTTCTTCTTCTTCTTCTTCTTCTTCTTCTTCTTCTTCTTCTTCTTCTTCTTCTTCTTCTTCTTCTTCTTCTTCTTCTTCTTCTTCTTCTTCTTCTTCTTCTTCTTCTTCTTCTTCTTCTTCTTCTTCTTCTTCTTCTTCTTCTTCTTCTTCTTCTTCTTCTTCTTCTTCTTCTTCTTCTTCTTCTTCTTCTTCTTCTTCTTCTTCCCCCACCTGACTTACCTTGAAACACGGATATGGGCTCAGCTAGACGCAGAGCCTGCCAAAAATAGCTTGAACTCGTAAGTGTTCCTCTCCACAGAAGTCTTTAGTAAAAGGCGAAAGGCTTGTGCGTTTTTTTGAAGAGAAACCAGAGTTTGTTCTTAGCCAAAAGGCCGAGAAGCAATAACTCATAAATTGAACCGTGCCCACCACCGCCGCCATTCAGGTCAAAGTGTGAAAGCTGTGTTGACCTTCTTCTTCTTCTTCTTCTTCTTCTTCTTGTATCCGTGTTTCAAGGTAAGTCAGGTGGGGGTCGAAGAAGAAGAAGAAGAAGAAGAAGAAGAAGACATTGAAGACATCTTAGACATTCTAAGGTTTAAACCAGACATTCTAAGGTTTAAACCAGACATTCTAAGGTTTAAACCAGACATTCTAAGGTTTAAACCAGACATTCTAAGGTTTAAACCAGACATTCTAAGATTTAAACCAGACATTCTAAGGTTTAAACCAGACATTCTAAGGTTCAAACCAGACATTCTAAGGTTTAAACCAGACATTCTAAGATTCAAACCAGACATTCTAAGGTTCAAACCAGACATTCTAAGGTTTAAACCAGACATGCTAATGTTCAAACCAGACATTCTAAGGTTTAAACCAGACATTCTAAGATTCAAACCAGACATTCTAAGGTTCAAACCAGACATTCTAAGGTTTAAACCAGACATTCTAAGATTTAAACCAGACATTCTAAGGTTTAAACCAGACATGCTAATGTTCAAACCAGACATTCTAAGGTTTAAACCAGACATTCTAAGATTCAAACCAGACATTCTAAGGTTCAAACCAGACATTCTAAGGTTTAAACCAGACATTCTAAGATTTAAACCAGACATTCTAAGGTTTAAACCAGACATTCTAAGGTTTAAACCAGACATTCTAAGATTCAAACCAGACATTCAAAGGTTTTAACCAGACATTCTAAGATTCAAACCAGACATTCTTAGATTTAAACCAGACATTTTCTTCTTCTTCTTCTTCTTCTTCTTCTTCTTCTTCTTCTTCTTCTTCTTCTTCTTCTTCTCCCACCTGACTTACCTTGAAACACGGATATGGGCTCAGCTAGACGCAGAGCCTGCCAAAAATAGCTTGAACTCGTAAGTGTTCCTCTCCACGGAAGTCTTTAGTAAAAGGCGAAAGGCTTGTGCGTTTTTTTGAAGAGAAACCAGAGTTTGTTCTTAGCCAAAAGGCCGAGAAGCAATAACTCATAAATTGAACCGTGCCCACCACCGCCGCCATTCAGGTCAAAGTGTGAAAGCTGTGTTGACCTTCTTCTTCTTCTTCTTCTTCTTCTTCTTCTTCTTCTTGTATCCGTGTTTCAAGGTAAGTCAGGTGGGGGTCGAAGAAGAAGAAGAAGAAGAAGAAGAAGAAGAAGACATTGAAGACATCTTAGATATTCTAAGGTTTAAACCAGACATTCTAAGGTTTAAACCAGACATTCTAAGGTTTAAACCAGACATTCTAAGGTTTAAGCCAGACATTCTAAGATTTAAACCAGACATTCTAAGGTTTAAACCAGACATTCTAAGGTTCAAACCAGACATTCTAAGGTTTAAACCAGACATTCTAAGATTCAAACCAGACATTCTAAGGATCAAACCAGACATTCTAAGGTTTAAACCAGACATGCTAATGTTCAAACCAGACATTCTAAGGTTTAAACCAGACATTCTAAGATTCAAACCAGACATTCTAAGGTTCAAACCAGACATTCTAAGGTTTAAACCAGACATGCTAATGTTCAAACCAGACATTCTAAGGTTTAAACCAGACATTCTAAGATTCAAACCAGACATTCTAAGATTTAAACCAGACATTCTAAGGTTTAAACCAGACATTCTAAGGTTTAAACCAGACATTCTAAGATTTAAACCAGACATTCTAAGGTTTAAACCAGACATTCTAAGGTTCAAACCAGACATTCTAAGGTTTAAACCAGACATTCTAAGATTCAAACCAGACATTCTAAGATTTAAACCAGACATTCTAAGGTTTAAACCAGACATTCTAAGGTTTAAACCAGACATTCTAAGGTTTAAACCAGACATTCTAAGGTTTAAACCAGACATTCTAAGATTTAAACCAGACATTCTAAGATTTAAACCAGACATTCTATGGTTCAAACCAGACATTCTAAGGTTTAAACCAGACATTCTAAGATTCAAACCAGACATTCTAAGGTTCAAACCAGACATTCTAAGGTTTAAACCAGACATGCTAATGTTCAAACCAGACATTCTAAGGTTTAAACCAGACATTCTAAGATTCAAACCAGACATTCTAAGGTTCAAACCAGACATTCTAAGGTTTAAACCTGACATTCTAAGATTTAAACCAGACATTCTAAGGTTTAAACCAGACATGCTAATGTTCAAACCAGACATTCTAAGGTTTAAACCAGACATTCTAAGATTCAAACCAGACATTCTAAGGTTCAAACCAGACATTCTAAGGTTTAAACCAGACATTCTAAGATTTAAACCAGACATTCTAAGGTTTAAACCAGACATTCTAAGGTTTAAACCAGACATTCTAAGATTCAAACCAGACATTCAAAGGTTTTAACCAGACATTCTAAGATTCAAACCAGACATTCTTAGATTTAAACCAGACATTTTCTTCTTCTTCTTCTTCTTCTTCTTCTTCTTCTTCTTCTTCTTCTTCTTCTTCTTCTTCTTCTTCTTCTTCTTGTATCCGTGTTTCAAGGTAAGTCAGGTGGGGGTCGAAGAAGAAGAAGAAGAAGAAGAAGAAGACATTGAAGACATCTTAGACATTCTAAGATTCAAACCAGACATTCTAAGATTTAAACCAGACATTCTAAGATTCAAACCAGACATTCTAAGGTTTAAACCAGACATTCTAAGATTTAAACCAGACATTCTAAGGTTTAAACCAGACATTCTAAGGTTTAAACCAGACATTCTAAGATTCAAACCAGACATTCTAAGATTTAAACCAGACATTCTAAGGTTTAAACCAGACATTCTAAGGTTTAAACCAGACATTCTAAGATTTAAACCAGACATTCTAAGGTTTAAACCAGACATTCTAAGGTTCAAACCAGACATTCTAAGGTTTAAACCAGACATTCTAAGATTCAAACCAGACATTCTAAGGTTCAAACCAGACATTCTAAGGTTTAAACCAGACATGCTAATGTTCAAACCAGACATTCTAAGGTTTAAACCAGACATTCTAAGATTCAAACCAGACATTCTAAGGTTCAAACCAGACATTCTAAGGTTTAAACCAGACATTCTAAGATTTAAACCAGACATTCTAAGGTTTAAACCAGACATGCTAATGTTCAAACCAGACATTCTAAGGTTTAAACCAGACATTCTAAGATTCAAACCAGACATTCTAAGGTTCAAACCAGACATTCTAAGGTTTAAACCAGACATTCTAAGATTTAAACCAGACATTCTAAGGTTTAAACCAGACATTCTAAGGTTTAAACCAGACATTCTAAGATTCAAACCAGACATTCAAAGGTTTAAACCAGACATTCTAAGATTCAAACCAGACATTCTAAGATTTAAACCAGACATTTTCTTCTTCTTCTTCTTCTTCTTCTTCTTCTTCTTCTTCTTCTTCTTCTTCTTCTTCTTCTTCTTCTTCTTCTTCTTCTTCTTCTTCTTCTTCTTCTTCTTCTTCTTCTTCTTCTTCTTCTTCTTCTTCTTCTTCTTCTTCTTCTTCTTCTTCTTCTTCTTCTTCTTCTTCTTCTTCTTCTTCTTCTTCTTCTTCTTCTTCTTCTTCTTCTTCTTCTTCTTCTTCTTCTTCTTCTTCTTCTTCTTCTTCTTCTTCTTCTTCTTCTTCTTCTTCTTCTTCTTCTTCTTCCCCCACCTGACTTACCTTGAAACACGGATATGGGCTCAGCTAGACGCAGAGCCTGCCAAAAATAGCTTGAACTCGTAAGTGTTCCTCTCCACAGAAGTCTTTAGTAAAAGGCGAAAGGCTTGTGCGTTTTTTTGAAGAGAAACCAGAGTTTGTTCTTAGCCAAAAGGCCGAGAAGCAATAACTCATAAATTGAACCGTGCCCACCACCGCCGCCATTCAGGTCAAAGTGTGAAAGCTGTGTTGACCTTCTTCTTCTTCTTCTTCTTCTTCTTCTTGTATCCGTGTTTCAAGGTAAGTCAGGTGGGGGTCGAAGAAGAAGAAGAAGAAGAAGAAGAAGAAGACATTGAAGACATCTTAGACATTCTAAGGTTTAAACCAGACATTCTAAGGTTTAAACCAGACATTCTAAGGTTTAAACCAGACATTCTAAGGTTTAAACCAGACATTCTAAGGTTTAAACCAGACATTCTAAGATTTAAACCAGACATTCTAAGGTTTAAACCAGACATTCTAAGGTTCAAACCAGACATTCTAAGGTTTAAACCAGACATTCTAAGATTCAAACCAGACATTCTAAGGTTCAAACCAGACATTCTAAGGTTTAAACCAGACATGCTAATGTTCAAACCAGACATTCTAAGGTTTAAACCAGACATTCTAAGATTCAAACCAGACATTCTAAGGTTCAAACCAGACATTCTAAGGTTTAAACCAGACATTCTAAGATTTAAACCAGACATTCTAAGGTTTAAACCAGACATGCTAATGTTCAAACCAGACATTCTAAGGTTTAAACCAGACATTCTAAGATTCAAACCAGACATTCTAAGGTTCAAACCAGACATTCTAAGGTTTAAACCAGACATTCTAAGATTTAAACCAGACATTCTAAGGTTTAAACCAGACATTCTAAGGTTTAAACCAGACATTCTAAGATTCAAACCAGACATTCAAAGGTTTTAACCAGACATTCTAAGATTCAAACCAGACATTCTTAGATTTAAACCAGACATTTTCTTCTTCTTCTTCTTCTTCTTCTTCTTCTTCTTCTTCTTCTTCTTCTTCTTCTTCTTCTTCTCCCACCTGACTTACCTTGAAACACGGATATGGGCTCAGCTAGACGCAGAGCCTGCCAAAAATAGCTTGAACTCGTAAGTGTTCCTCTCCACGGAAGTCTTTAGTAAAAGGCGAAAGGCTTGTGCGTTTTTTTGAAGAGAAACCAGAGTTTGTTCTTAGCCAAAAGGCCGAGAAGCAATAACTCATAAATTGAACCGTGCCCACCACCGCCGCCATTCAGGTCAAAGTGTGAAAGCTGTGTTGACCTTCTTCTTCTTCTTCTTCTTCTTCTTCTTCTTCTTCTTCTTGTATCCGTGTTTCAAGGTAAGTCAGGTGGGGGTCGAAGAAGAAGAAGAAGAAGAAGAAGAAGAAGAAGACATTGAAGACATCTTAGATATTCTAAGGTTTAAACCAGACATTCTAAGGTTTAAACCAGACATTCTAAGGTTTAAACCAGACATTCTAAGGTTTAAGCCAGACATTCTAAGATTTAAACCAGACATTCTAAGGTTTAAACCAGACATTCTAAGGTTCAAACCAGACATTCTAAGGTTTAAACCAGACATTCTAAGATTCAAACCAGACATTCTAAGGATCAAACCAGACATTCTAAGGTTTAAACCAGACATGCTAATGTTCAAACCAGACATTCTAAGGTTTAAACCAGACATTCTAAGATTCAAACCAGACATTCTAAGGTTCAAACCAGACATTCTAAGGTTTAAACCAGACATGCTAATGTTCAAACCAGACATTCTAAGGTTTAAACCAGACATTCTAAGATTCAAACCAGACATTCTAAGATTTAAACCAGACATTCTAAGGTTTAAACCAGACATTCTAAGGTTTAAACCAGACATTCTAAGATTTAAACCAGACATTCTAAGGTTTAAACCAGACATTCTAAGGTTCAAACCAGACATTCTAAGGTTTAAACCAGACATTCTAAGATTCAAACCAGACATTCTAAGATTTAAACCAGACATTCTAAGGTTTAAACCAGACATTCTAAGGTTTAAACCAGACATTCTAAGGTTTAAACCAGACATTCTAAGGTTTAAACCCAGACATTCTAAGATTTAAACCAGACATTCTAAGATTTAAACCAGACATTCTATGGTTCAAACCAGACATTCTAAGGTTTAAACCAGACATTCTAAGATTCAAACCAGACATTCTAAGGTTCAAACCAGACATTCTAAGGTTTAAACCAGACATGCTAATGTTCAAACCAGACATTCTAAGGTTTAAACCAGACATTCTAAGATTCAAACCAGACATTCTAAGGTTCAAACCAGACATTCTAAGGTTTAAACCTGACATTCTAAGATTTAAACCAGACATTCTAAGGTTTAAACCAGACATGCTAATGTTCAAACCAGACATTCTAAGGTTTAAACCAGACATTCTAAGATTCAAACCAGACATTCTAAGGTTCAAACCAGACATTCTAAGGTTTAAACCAGACATTCTAAGATTTAAACCAGACATTCTAAGGTTTAAACCAGACATTCTAAGGTTTAAACCAGACATTCTAAGATTCAAACCAGACATTCAAAGGTTTTAACCAGACATTCTAAGATTCAAACCAGACATTCTTAGATTTAAACCAGACATTTTCTTCTTCTTCTTCTTCTTCTTCTTCTTCTTCTTCTTCTTCTTCTTCTTCTTCTTCTTCTTCTTCTTCTTCTTCTTCTTGTATCCGTGTTTCAAGGTAGTAAGTCAGGTGGGGGTCGAAGAAGAAGAAGAAGAAGAAGAAGAAGACATTGAAGACATCTTAGACATTCTAAGATTCAAACCAGACATTCTAAGATTTAAACCAGACATTCTAAGATTCAAACCAGACATTCTAAGGTTTAAACCAGACATTCTAAGATTTAAACCAGACATTCTAAGGTTTAAACCAGACATTCTAAGGTTTAAACCAGACATTCTAAGATTCAAACCAGACATTCTAAGATTTAAACCAGACATTCTAAGGTTTAAACCAGACATTCTAAGGTTTAAACCAGACATTCTAAGATTTAAACCAGACATTCTAAGGTTTAAACCAGACATTCTAAGGTTCAAACCAGACATTCTAAGGTTTAAACCAGACATTCTAAGATTCAAACCAGACATTCTAAGGTTCAAACCAGACATTCTAAGGTTTAAACCAGACATGCTAATGTTCAAACCAGACATTCTAAGGTTTAAACCAGACATTCTAAGATTCAAACCAGACATTCTAAGGTTCAAACCAGACATTCTAAGGTTTAAACCAGACATTCTAAGATTTTAAACCAGACATTCTAAGGTTTAAACCAGACATGCTAATGTTCAAACCAGACATTCTAAGGTTTAAACCAGACATTCTAAGATTCAAAACCAGACATTCTAAGGTTCAAACCAGACATTCTAAGTTTAAACCAGACATTCTAAGATTTAAACCAGACATTCTAAGGTTTAAACCAGACATTCTAAGGTTTAAACCAGACATTCTAAGATTCAAACCAGACATTCAAAGGTTTAAACCAGACATTCTAAGATTCAAACCAGACATTCTAAGATTTAAACCAGACATTTTCTTCTTCTTCCTTCTTCTTCTTCTTCTTCTTCTTCTTCTTCTTCTTCTTCCCCCACCTGACTTACCTTGAAACACGGATATGGGCTCAGCTAGACGCAGAGCCTGCCAAAAATAGCTTGAACTCGTAAGTGTTCCTCTCCACGGAAGTCTTTAGTAAAAGGCGAAAGGCTTGTGCGTTTTTTTGAAGAGAAACCAGAGTTTGTTCTTAGCCAAAAGGCCGAGAAGCAATAACTCATAAATTGAACCGTGCCCACCACCGCCGCCATTCAGGTCAAAGTGTGAAAGCTGTGTTCTTCTTTTCTTCTTCTTCTTCTTCTTCTTCTTCTTCTTCTTCTTCTTCTTCTTCTTCTTCTTCTTCTTCTTCTTCTTCTTCTTCTTCTTCTTCTTCTTCTTCTTCTTCTTCTTCTTCTTCTTCTTCTTCTTCTTCTTCTTCTTCTTCTTCTTCTTCTTCTCTTCTTCTTCTTCTTCTTCTTCTTCTTCTTCTTCTTCTTCTTGTATCCGTGTTTCAAGGTAAGTCAGGTGGGGGTCGAAGAAGAAGAAGAAGAAGAAGAAGACATTGAAGACATCTTAGACATTCTAAGATTCAAACCAGACATTCTAAGATTTAAACCAGACATTCTAAGATTCAAACCAGACATTCTAAGGTTTAAACCACATTCTAAGATTTAAACCAGACATTCTAAGGTTTAAACCAGACATTCTAAGTTTAAACCAGACATTCTAAGATCAAACCAGACATTCTAAGATTTAAACCAGACATTCTAAGGTTTAAACCAGACATTCTAAGGTTTAAACCAGGCATTCTAAGATTTAAACCAGACATTCTAAGGTTTAAACCAGACATTCTAAGGTTCAAACCAAACATTCTAAGGTTTAAACCAGACATTCTAAGATTCAAACCAGACATTCTAAGGTTCAAACCAGACATTCTAAGGTTAAACCAGCATGCTAATGTTCAAACCAGACATTCTAAGGTTTAAACCAGACATTCTAAGATTCAAACCAGACATTCTAAGATTTAAACCAGACATTCTAAGGTTTAAACCAGACATTCTAAGTTTAAACCAGACATTCTAAGATTTTAAACCAGACATTCTAAGGTTTAAAACCAGACATTCTAAGGTTCAAACCAGACATTCTAAGGTTTAAACCAGACATTCTAAGATTCAAACAGACATTCTAAGGTTCAAACCAGACATTCTAAGGTTTAAACCAGACATGCTAATGTTCAAACCAGACATTCTAAGGTTTTAAACCAGACATTCTAAGATTCAAACAGACATTCTAAGGTTCAAACCAGACATTCTAAGGTTTAAACCAGACATTCTAAGATTTAACCAGACATTCTAAGTTTTAAACCAGACATTCTAAGATTAAACCAGACATTTCTTCTTCTTCTTCTTCTTCTTCTTCTTCTTCTTCTTCTTCTTCTTCTTCTTCTTCTCTTCTTCTTCTTCTTCTTCTTCTTCTTGTATCCGTGTTTCAAGGTAAGTCAGGTGGGGTCGAAGAAGAAGAAGAAGAAGAAGAAGAAGAAGAAGAAGACATTGAAGACATCTTAGACATTCTAAGATTCAAACCAGACATTCTAAGATTTAAACCAGACATTTTCTTCTTCTTCTTCTTCTTCTTCTTCTCTTCTTCTTCTTCTTCTTCTTCTTCTTCTTCTTCCCCCACCTGACTTACCTTGAAACACGGATATGGGCTCAGCTAGACGCAGAGCCTGCCAAAAATAGCTTGAACTCGTAAGTGTTCCTCTCCACGGAAGTCTTTAGTAAAAGGCGAAAGGCTTGTGCGTTTTTTTGAAGAGAAACCAGAGTTTGTTCTTAGCCAAAAGGCCGAGAAGCAATAACTCATAAATTGAACCGTGCCCACCACCGCCGCCATTCAGGTCAAAGTGTGAAAGCTGTGTTCTTCTTCTTCTTCTTCTTCTTCTTCTTCTTCTTCTTCTTCTTCTTCTTCTTCTTCTTCTTCTTCTTCTTCTTCTTGTATCCGTGTTTCAAGGTAAGTCAGGTGGGGGTCGAAGAAGAAGAAGAAGAAGAAGAAGAAGAAGACATTGAAGACATCTTAGACATTCTAAGATTCAAACCAGACATTCTAAGATTTAAACCAGACATTCTAAGATTCAAACCAGACATTCTAAGGTTTAAACCAGACATTCTAAGATTTAAACCAGACATTCTAAGGTTTAAACCAGACATTCTAAGGTTTAAACCAGACATTCTAAGATTCAAACCAGACATTCTAAGATTTAAACCAGACATTCTAAGGTTTAAACCAGACATTCTAAGGTTTAAACCAGACATTCTAAGGTTCAACCAAACATTCTAAGGTTTAAACCCAGACATTCTAAGATTCAAACCAGACATTCTAAGGTTCAAACCAGACATTCTAAGGTTTAAACCAGACATGCTAATGTTCAAACCAGACATTCTAAGGTTTAAACCAGACATTCTAAGATTCAAACCAGACATTCTAAGATTTAAACCAGACATTCTAAGGTTTAAACCAGACATTCTAAGGTTTAAACCAGACATTCTAAGATTTAAACCAGACATTCTAAGGTTTAAACCAGACATTCTAAGGTTCAAACCAGACATTCTAAGGTTTAAACCAGACATTCTAAGATTCAAACCAGACATTCTAAGGTTCAAACCAGACATTCTAAGGTTTAAACCAGACATGCTAATGTTCAAACCAGACATTCTAAGGTTTAAACCAGACATTCTAAGATTCAAACCAGACATTCTAAGGTTCAAACCAGACATTCTAAGGTTTAAACCAGACATTCTAAGATTTAAACCAGACATTCTAAGTTTTAAACCAGACATTCTAAGGTTTAAACCAGACATTCTAAGATTCAAACCAGACATTCAAAGGTTTAAACCAGACATTCTAAGATTCAAACCAGACATTCTAAGATTTAAACCAGACATTTTCTTCTTCTTCTTCTTCTTCTTCTTCTTCTTCTTCTTCTTCTTCTTCTTCTTCTTCTTCTTCTTCTTCTTCTTCTTCTTCTTCTTCTTCTTCTTCTTCTTCTTCTTCTTCTTGTATCCGTGTTTCAAGGTAAGTCAGGTGGGGGTCGAAGAAGAAGAAGAAGAAGAAGAAGAAGACATTGAAGACATCTTAGACATTCTAAGATTCAAACCAGACATTCTAAGATTTAAACCAGACATTTTCTTCTTCTTCTTCTTCTTCTTCTTCTTCTTCTTCTTCTTCTTCTTCTTCTTCTTCTTCTTCTTCTTCTTCTTCTTCTTCTTCTTCTTCTTCTTCTTCTTCTTCTTCTTCTTGTATCCGTGTTTCAAGGTAAGTCAGGTGGGGGTCGAAGAAGAAGAAGAAGAAGAAGAAGAAGACATTGAAGACATCTTAGACATTCTTAGATTCAAACCAGACATTCTAAGATTTAAACCAGACATTCTAAGATTCAAACCAGACATTCTAAGGTTTAAACCAGACATTCTAAGATTTAAACCAGACATTCTAAGGTTTAAACCAGACATTCTAAGGTTTAAACCAGACATTCTAAGATTCAAACCAGACATTCTAAGATTTAAACCAGACATTCTAAGGTTTAAACCAGACATTCTAAGGTTTAAACCAGACATTCTAAGATTTAAACCAGACATTCTAAGGTTTAAACCAGACATTCTAAGGTTCAAACCAGACATTCTAAGGTTTAAACCAGACATTCTAAGGTTCAAACCAGACATTCTAAGGTTCAAACCAGACATTCTAAGGTTTAAACCAGACATGCTAATGTTCAAACCAGACATTCTAAGGTTTAAACCAGACATTCTAAGATTCAAACCAGACATTCTAAGATTTAAACCAGACATTCTAAGGTTTAAACCAGACATTCTAAGGTTTAAACCAGACATTCTAAGATTTAAACCAGACATTCTAAGGTTTAAACCAGACATTCTAAGGTTCAAACCAGACATTCTAAGGTTTAAACCAGACATTCTAAGATTCAAACCAGACATTCTAAGGTTCAAACCAGACATTCTAAGGTTTAAACCAGACATTTTCTTCTTCTTCTTCTTCTTCTTCTTCTTCTTCTTCTTCTTCTTCTTCTTCTTCTTCTTCTTCTTCTTCTTCTTCTTCTTCTTCTTCTTCTTCTTCTTCTTCTTCTTCTTCTTCTTCTTCTTCTTCTTCTTCTTCTTGTATCCGTGTTTCAAGGTAAGTCAGGTGGGGGTCGAAGAAGAAGAAGAAGAAGAAGAAGAAGAAGACATTGAAGACATCTTAGACATTCTTAGATTCAAACCAGACATTCTAAGATTTAAACCAGACATTCTAAGATTCAAACCAGACATTCTAAGGTTTAAACCAGACATTCTAAGATTTAAACCAGACATTCTAAGGTTTAAACCAGACATTCTAAGGTTTAAACCAGACATTCTAAGATTCAAACCAGACATTCTAAGATTTAAACCAGACATTCTAAGGTTTAAACCAGACATTCTAAGGTTTAAACCAGACATTCTAAGATTTAAACCAGACATTCTAAGGTTTAAACCAGACATTCTAAGGTTCAAACCAGACATTCTAAGGTTTAAACCAGACATTCTAAGGTTCAAACCAGACATTCTAAGGTTCAAACCAGACATTCTAAGGTTTAAACCAGACATGCTAATGTTCAAACCAGACATTCTAAGGTTTAAACCAGACATTCTAAGATTCAAACCAGACATTCTAAGATTTAAACCAGACATTCTAAGGTTTAAACCAGACATTCTAAGGTTTAAACCAGACATTCTAAGATTTAAACCAGACATTCTAAGGTTTAAACCAGACATTCTAAGGTTCAAACCAGACATTCTAAGGTTTAAACCAGACATTCTAAGATTCAAACCAGACATTCTAAGGTTCAAACCAGACATTCTAAGGTTTAAACCAGACATGCTAATGTTCAAACCAGACATTCTAAGGTTTAAACCAGACATTCTAAGATTCAAACCAGACATTCTAAGGTTCAAACCAGACATTCTAAGGTTTAAACCAGACATTCTAAGATTTAAACCAGACATTCTAAGTTTTAAACCAGACATTCTAAGGTTTAAACCAGACATTCTAAGATTCAAACCAGACATTCAAAGGTTTAAACCAGACATTCTAAGATTCAAACCAGACATTCTAAGATTTAAACCAGACATTTTCTTCTTCTTCTTCTTCTTCTTCTTCTTCTTCTTCTTCTTCTTCTTCTTCTTCTTCTTCTTCTTCTTCTTCTTCTTCTTCTTCTTCTTCTTCTTCTTCTTCTTCTTCTTCTTCTTCTTCTTCTTCTTCTTCTTCTTCTTCTTCTTCTTCTTCTTCTTCTTCTTCTTCTTCTTCTTCTTCTTCTTCTTCTTCTTCTTCTTCTTCTTCTTCTTCTTCTTCTTCTTCTTCTTCTTCTTCTTCTTCTTCTTCTTCTTCTTCTTCTTCTTCTTCTTCTTCTTCTTCTTGTATCCGTGTTTCAAGGTAAGTCAGGTGGGGGTCGAAGAAGAAGAAGAAGAAGAAGAAGAAGAAGACATTGAAGACATCTTAGACATTCTAAGATTCAAACCAGACATTCTAAGATTTAAACCAGACATTCTAAGATTCAAACCAGACATTCTAAGGTTTAAACCAGACATTCTAAGATTTAAACCAGACATTCTGTTATGACACGGGGGCGAGGGAGCTCAAGGACACGACACCGGAGGCAGAATACAGTGTTAGCCCCGTAGGGTATTTATTTACAGTGCAGGTGGGTGGAAACACAGATGATGAGTCCGGAGGTTTCAGCCTGGCGGGCTGGGGGTTTCAACCTGGCGGGATGGCGGTAGTGGTTGGCATGGGCTGTGGAGGAACAGGAAAGCAGGGTAAGTCTCCACGGTAGGCCAGTACATCAGATATCAACGAATCACAAGAATAGGCACAAGAGCAAAGTTCATAACTAATCACAGAGGATACTTGCCAGGTCATTCTTAGGGAAGAACTGACGATGAATGAAGGGAGTCCAGGGTAGATGTAGCCAGAGGGTTAATTGGGAGTGGAGACAGGTGTGTTGGTTTGACTGTGGCTGGATAACCCTCCAATCACCGGGAACGAGCTTCACCTGCGGCGGAGAGCACGCTGTGCTCGAGTTGTGGGGGCGGGTGCTCGAGCTGTGGGGGCGGGAGAGGGCGTGTGTGGCGGCCCAGCCGTAACAGGACCCCCCCCCGAGGGGGAGCCTCCTGGCGACCGGCCCGGAGCCTCCGGGTGGGCCCGATAGAAGTCCCTGAGGAGGACTGGGGACATGATCTGGGACCGGGGAATCCAGCTCCGTTCCTCTGGGCCATATCCTTCCCAGTCCACCAGGTACTGGAAACCCCGGCCACAGCGACGAGCCCTGAGGAGCCTCCTTACCGCCCACTGGGGGTGGCCATCCACCAACTGAGGAGGGGGCGGTGCAGGGGCTGGTGGCATCAGGTCGCTGGCGACATGGGGCTTAACCCGGGAGACGTGGAACACCGGGTGGATCCGACGGAGGGAGTGAGGGAGGACCAGCCTGATGGCAGCGGGGTTGATGACCCGGTCGATGGCGTAGGGGCCGATGTACCTCGACGCCAACTTCCGGGAGGGGACATTGAGGGGGAGATCCGCCGTGGAGAGCCAGACCCTCTGGCCCACCTGGTACACCGGAGCTGGAGTGCGACGACGGTTGGCGCTTCGGGTAGTTCGGGCGGTGGCCCGAAGCAAGGCCGAGCGTACGGAGGTCCAGACCCGACGACAGCGAAGGAGGTGTGCCTGGACCGATGGTACCGACGCTTCGCCCTCCTGGGTAGAAAGCAGGGGTGGCTGGTACCCCAAGGAGCACTCGAAGGGGGACCGGCCGGTGGCTTCATTCACCATGGCGTTCAGGGAGTACTCCACCCAGGGTAGGTCCTTGCTCCAGGAGGATGGATGGAGGGAGGACATGCAGCGGAGTGCCGACTCCAGGCTCTGGTTGGCTCTCTCCGCCTGCCCATTGGTCTGGGGATGGTAGCCGGAGGAGAGGCTGGTCGTGGCCCCAATCCCAGAACAGAAGGCCTGCCACACCTTGGATGTGAACTGGGGGCCACGGTCGGAAACCACATCCTGGGGAAGCCCGTAAAGCCGGAAGACGTGGGTGGTGAGTAGCTCCGCCGTCTCCGCCGAGGTCGGTAGCTTTGCCAGAGCTACCAACCGCACGGACTTGGAGAAGCGGTCCACGATGGTGAGGATGACCGTGTTGCCTAGGGACGGGGGAAGGCCGGTCACGAAGTCCATGGCGAGGTGGGACCACGGTCGACCGGGCACGGGTAGAGGCCGCAGCAGTCCTGAAGGCGGCCGGTGGGATGCCTTGCTGCGAGCGCAGGTAGGGCAGGCCGAGACGAACTCCCTGACGTTCGCGGCCATGGTGGACCACCAGAACCGCCGGCGCAGGAAGGACAGTGTGCGTAGGGCCCCAGGATGGCAGGCGAAGCGGCTGGCGTGGCCCCACTGCATCACCTTGGTCCTGACGGCGTCCGGGACGAAGAGACGGCCGGGGGACCCCGGTCGGGGATCTGGCTGGGTGCGCTGTGCAGCTCTGACCACCGCCTCGATCTCCAGGGTGACCACTCCAACGACCCGGGGGGATGGAACGATGGTGTCAGGAGTGGTGGGTTCCTCCTCTGCGGCATGGAGCCGAGAAAGGGAGTCAGCCTTGGCGTTCAGGGAGCCCGGACGGAACGTGAGGTGGAAGTTAAACCGCCCGAGGAACAGGGCCCAGCGTGCCTGACGGGAGTTCAACCGCCTGGCCGACTTGATGTAGGTTAGGTTCTTGTGGTCCGACCAGACGGTGAAGGGGTGCTCTGCGCCCTCCAGCCAGTGCCGCCACTCGTGGAACGCCTCCACCACCGCCAGCAGCTCGCGGTTCCCGATGTCGTAGTTGGCCTCGGCGGAGGTATAACGGCGGGAGTAGAAGGCGCAGGGGTGCACGGTCTGGTCCTCCGATCGTTGAGAGAGCACGCCACCGACGCCCGTGTCTGAGGCGTCCACTTCCACAATGAAGGGCCTAGAGGGGTCTGGGTTGATTAGGACCGGCGCCGAGGTGAAGAGCCTCTTCAGGTCACTGAAGGCAGCGCTGGCTGCTGGTGTCCACGTGAACTGGCGCAGGGGGGAGGTGAGGGCAGTGAGGGGGGCGGCTACCCGGCTGAAGTCCCGGATGAATCGCCGGTAGAAGTTGGCAAAGCCGAGGAATGACTGCAGCTGTTTCCGGGTGGTAGGTTGGCCCCACTCGACGACGGCCCGAGTCTTCTTGGGGTCAGGGCGAGTCAACCCACCCTCCACGATGAGCCCCAGGAATTCCACAGAGTTAGTGTGGAACGAGCACTTCTCAGCCTTAATAAAAAGGCGATTCTCCAGTAGGCGCTGGAGGACTAGGCGGACATGTTGGACATGCTCCTCAGGGTTCCTGGAGAATACTAGGATGTCATCCAGGTAGAGGACGACAAAGATGTCCAGCATGTCCCTGAGGACGTCGTTCATGAGGGCCTGAAAGACGGAGGGGGCGTTAGTGAGACCAAAGGGCATGACAAGGTACTCATAGTGGCCACGGGGGGTCTTGAACGCCGTCTTCCACTCGTCACCCTCACGAATCCGGACCAGATGGTAGGCGTTCCGGAGGTCCAGCTTAGTGAAGATGGTGGCCCCAAGGAGGGGCTCAAAGTTGGAGCTCATGAGGGGGAGAGGATAGGTGTTCCGGACGGTGATGGCATTGAGCTCACGGTAGTCAATGCATGGCCTGAGGGTTCCATCCTTCTTCTTAACGAAGAAAAACCCCGCTGCCACCGGGGAGTGTGATGGACGGATGAGCCCCTCAGCCAGACAGTCGGAGATGTAGGTGTCCATGGCTGCCTTCTCCGGGGGGGCAAGGTTGTAGAGGCGACTGACCGGAAGTTTGTTGCCAGGGCGGAGCTCGACGGCACAGTCGTAGGGCCGGTGAGGCGGCAGGGTGCGAGCACGCTCCTTGCTGAAGGCCTCTCCGAGGTCGTGGTAGACCTCTGGGATGGAGGAGAGGTCAGGGGGAGCCGGAGGCGGTCGCAGAGGCGATGTGGGGGTATGGGCGGCACGGAGGCACCGGGCGTAGCATGCGGTACTCCAGCTCAGGATACGTCCCTCACCATAGCTGACATGGGGAATGTGGAGCTCGAGCCACGGTCGTCCCAGGATGAGCGGGGACTGGGGGGTCTTGAGGATGTAAAACCGGATCTCCTCCACATGGTTCCCAGAGACGGTCAAGGAGAGGGGTGTAGAGCGGTGGGTGAGAGGCCCCAGGCTGTGTCCGTCTAGGGCTGAGACGGAGAGGGGGGTCTCGAGGGCAACGAGGGGAACGGCAGCTGAGCGGGCCAGCTGGGCGTCCATAAAGTTCTCGTCTGCTCCCGAGTCAATAATGGCCTCGACCGTGAGGTTCTGCCCCTGCCAGGAGAGGGTGACAGAGAACCTGGCTGGGCTGGTGGTAGGTGGGGATTGAGAGACACGGCTCACCCGGATTCCCCCTTCGGGTGAGCCTGCCCTTTTGATAGGGACGGGCAGGTGTCACGGAGGTGTCCCTTCTCTCCACAATAGAGGCACAGGCCCTGGGCCCTTCTCCTCTCCTTCTCCGCCGTGGTGAGGCGGGCTCGACCAAGCTGCATCGGCTCCTCGCCAGTGCATGGGGTGTAGGTCGACTCCCGTGCGGAGGAGGGGTTGGCTGTGACGATAGGGTCCTGGGGGCGTGGCGGGCTGGTCTGGTAGCGCCCTCTCTCTCTCCGACGCTCCCGGGAGCGCTCGTCAACGTCGATGGCTAGGGCCACTAGTTCATCCAGGGCGGCGGGTCTGTCCCGGACGAGCTCGTCCATGATGGCCTCACTCAGCCCCTGGCGGAAAGCAGATCGCAGTGCCCTGTCATTCCATCCGCTTCCGGCTGCCAGGGTGCGAAACTCGGTAGAGTAGGCCGCCGCGGTCCGGTTCCCCTGGTGGAGTGACATCAGTCGCGCCCCGACCTCCTGTCCTGCAGTGGGGTGGTCGAAAACCCTCTTGAACTCCGTGAGGAAGGTAGCGTAGTCACCGAACAGGTCAGGGCGGGCGCAGAGGGTGGCCTGGACCCAATTCAGGGCGTCGCCGGTGGTGAGGTTGGTGATGAACGCCACCCGGGCTGCCGGCGACCAGAACTGGCTGGGCTGATGCGAGAACACCAACTCGCACTGGAGGATGAAGCCTCGGAACTGGGCGAAGGCTCCGTCGAAGGGGCGGGGGCTGGCTAGGTGGGGCTCCCGTGGCTGTCCAGTAGGTGGTGCCGGTAGCTGGGCAGGGTCAGGGAGAGCAGGGGGGGGGGCAAAGGCTGCGAGCGCGGCCACCTGTGCTGTAAGCGCTTGGGTCGTAGAGATGAGGTGCTGCATCTGGGTGGCGCGGTGCTCCTGGTTAGCCTCCTGGGTTGTCATGCGAGTGTTCAGGGCCTGGCACGCTGTAGCGGCCGCCTGGAGAAGGTGAGTGTGTTCAGCGAGGATCTGGATAGCCGTCGGACCGGATCCAGGGGTGGGAGATGGTGCCCGGTCCTTCGTGTCGTCTGAGCCCAATTGCATGGTCAGTTCTTCTGTTATGACACGGGGGCGAGGGAGCTCAAGGACACGACACCGGAGGCAGAATACAGTGTTAGCCCCGTAGGGTATTTATTTACAGTGCAGGTGGGTGGAAACACAGATGATGAGTCCGGAGGTTTCAGCCTGGCGGGCTGGGGGTTTCAACCTGGCGGGATGGCGGTAGTGGTTGGCATGGGCTGTGGAGGAACAGGAAAGCAGGGTAAGTCTCCACGGTAGGCCAGTACATCAGATATCAACGAATCACAAGAATAGGCACAAGAGCAAAGTTCATAACTAATCACAGAGGATACTTGCCAGGTCATTCTTAGGGAAGAACTGACGATGAATGAAGGGAGTCCAGGGTAGATGTAGCCAGAGGGTTAATTGGGAGTGGAGACAGGTGTGTTGGTTTGACTGTGGCTGGATAACCCTCCAATCACCGGGAACGAGCTTCACCTGCGGCGGAGAGCACGCTGTGCTCGAGTTGTGGGGGCGGGTGCTCGAGCTGTGGGGGCGGGAGAGGGCGTGTGTGGCGGCCCAGCCGTAACACATTCTAAGGTTTAAACCAGACATTCTAAGGTTCAAACCAGACATTCTAAGGTTTAAACCAGACATTCTAAGATTCAAACCAGACATTCTAAGGTTCAAACCAGACATTCTAAGGTTTAAACCAGACATTCTAAGGTTTAAACCAGACATTCTAAGATTTAAACCAGACATTCTAATGTTCAAACCTGACATTCTAAGGTTCAAACCAGACATTCTAAGGTTTAAACCAGACATTCTAAGGTTTAAACCAGACATTCTAAGATTTAAACCAGACATTCTAAGGTTTAAACCAGACATTCTAATGTTCAAACCAGACATTCTAAGGTTTAAACCAGACATTCTAAGATTCAAACCAGACATTCTAAGGTTCAAACCAGACATTCTAAGGTTTAAACCAGACATTCTAAGGTTTAAACCAGACATTCTAAGATTTAAACCAGACATTCTAATGTTCAAACCTGACATTCTAAGGTTCAAACCAGACATTCTAAGATTTAAACCAGACATTCTAAGATTTAAACCAGACATTCTAAGGTTTAAACCAGACATTCTAAGGTTCAAACCAGACATTCTAAGGTTTAAACCAGACATTCTAAGATTCAAACCAGACATTCTAAGGTTCAAACCAGACATTCTAAGGTTTAAACCAGACATTCTAAGATTTAAACCAGACATTCTAAGGTTTAAACCAGACATTCTAAGATTCAAACCAGACATTCTAAGGTTCAAACCAGACATTCTAAGGTTTAAACCAGACATTCTAAGATTTAAACCAGACATTCTAAGATTTAAACCAGACATTCTAAGGTTTAAACCAGACATTCTAAGGTTCAAACCAGACATTCTAAGGTTTAAACCAGACATTCTAAGATTCAAACCAGACATTCTAAGGTTCAAACCAGACATTCTAAGGTTTAAACCAGACATTCTAAGATTTAAACCAGACATTCTAAGGTTTAAACCAGACATTCTAAGGTTTAAACCAGACATTCTAAGATTCAAACCAGACATTCTAAGGTTTAAACCAGACATTCTAAGATTTAAACCAGACATTCTAAGGTTTAAACCAGACATTCTAAGGTTTAAACCAGACATTCTAAGATTCAAACCAGACATTCAAAGGTTTAAACCAGACATTCTAAGATTCAAACCAGACCTTCTAAGGTTTAAACCAGACATTCTAAGATTTAAACCAGACATTCTAAGATTTAAACCAGACATGCTAATGTTCAAACCAGACATTCTAAGGTTTAAACCAGACATTCTAAGATTCAAACCAGACATTCTAAGGTTCAAACCAGACATTCTAAGGTTTAAACCAGACATTCTAAGATTTAAACCAGACATTCTAAGGTTTAAACCAGACATTCTAAGGTTTAAACCAGACATTCTAAGATTCAAACCAGACATTCAAAGGTTTAAACCAGACATTCTAAGATTCAAACCAGACATTCTAAGGTTTAAACCAGACATTCTAAGATTCAAACCAGACATTCTAAGGTTTAAACCAGACATTCTAAGATTTAAACCAGACATTCTAAGGTTTAAACCAGACATTCTAAGATTTAAACCAGACATTCTAAGGTTTAAACCAGACATTCTAAGGTTTAAACCAGACATTCTAAGATTCAAACCAGACATTCTAAGGTTTAAACCAGACATTCTAAGATTTAAACCAGACATTCTAAGGTTTAAACCAGACATTCTAAGGTTTAAACCAGACATTCTAAGATTCAAACCAGACATTCAAAGGTTTAAACCAGACATTCTAAGATTCAAACCAGACCTTCTAAGGTTTAAACCAGACATTCTAAGATTTAAACCAGACATTCTAAGATTTAAACCAGACATGCTAATGTTCAAACCAGACATTCTAAGGTTTAAACCAGACATTCTAAGATTCAAACCAGACATTCTAAGGTTCAAACCAGACATTCTAAGGTTTAAACCAGACATTCTAAGATTTAAACCAGACATTCTAAGGTTTAAACCAGACATTCTAAGGTTTAAACCAGACATTCTAAGATTCAAACCAGACATTCAAAGGTTTAAACCAGACATTCTAAGATTCAAACCAGACATTCTAAGGTTTAAACCAGACATTCTAAGATTCAAACCAGACATTCTAAGGTTTAAACCAGACATTCTAAGATTTAAACCAGACATTCTAAGGTTTAAACCAGACATTCTAAGATTTAAACCAGACATTCTAAGGTTTAAACCAGACATTCTAAGATTTAAACCAGACATTCTAAGATTCAAACCAGACATTCTAAGATTTAAACCAGACATTTTCTTCTTCTTCTTCTTCTTCTTCTTCTTCTTCTTCTTCTTCTTGTATCCGTGTTTCAAGGTAAGTCAGGTGGGGGTCGAAGAAGAAGAAGAAGAAGAAGAAGACATTGAAGACATCTTAGACATTCTAAGATTCAAACCAGACATTCTAAGATTTAAACCAGACATTCTAAGATTCAAACCAGACATTCTAAGGTTTAAACCAGACATTCTAAGATTTAAACCAGACATTCTAAGGTTTAAACCAGACATTCTAAGGTTCAAACCAGACATTCTAAGGTTTAAACCAGACATTCTAAGATTCAAACCAGACATTCAAAGGTTTAAACCAGACATTCTAAGATTCAAACCAGACATTCTAAGGTTTAAACCAGACATTCTAAGATTTAAACCAGACATTCTAAGGTTTAAACCAGACATGCTAATGTTCAAACCAGACATTCTAAGGTTTAAACCAGACATTCTAAGATTCAAACCAGACATTCTAAGGTTCAAACCAGACATTCTAAGGTTTAAATCAGACATTCTAAGATTTAAACCAGACATTCTAAGGTTTAAACCAGACATTCTAAGGTTTAAACCAGACATTCTAAGATTCAAACCAGACATTCAAAGGTTTAAACCAGACATTCTAAGATTCAAACCAGACATTCTAAGGTTTAAACCAGACATTCTAAGATTTAAACCAGACATTCTAAGGTTTAAACCAGACATTCTAAGATTTAAACCAGACATTTTAAGGTTTAAACCAGACATTCTAAGATTTAAACCAGACATTCTAAGATTCAAACCAGACATTCTAAGATTTAAACCAGACATTTTCTTCTTCTTCTTCTTCTTCTTCTTCTTCTTCTTCTTCTTCTTCTTCTTCTTGTATCCGTGTTTCAAGGTAAGTCAGGTGGGGGTCGAAGAAGAAGAAGAAGAAGAAGAAGAAGAAGACATTGAAGACATCTTAGACATTCTAAGATTCAAACCAGACATTCTAAGATTTAAACCAGACATTCTAAGATTCAAACCAGACATTCTAAGGTTTAAACCAGACATTCTAAGATTTAAACCAGACATTCTAAGGTTTAAACCAGACATTCTAAGGTTCAAACCCGACTTTCTAAGGTTTAAACCAGACATTCTAAGATTCAAACCAGACATTCTAAGGTTCAAACCAGACATTCTAAGGTTTAAACCAGACATTCTAAGGTTTAAACCAGACATTCTAAGATTTAAACCAGACATTCTAATGTTCAAACCTGACATTCTAAGGTTCAAACCAGACATTCTAAGATTTAAACCAGACATTCTAAGGTTTAAACCAGACATTCTAATGTTCAAACCAGACATTCTAAGGTTTAAACCAGACATTCTAAGATTCAAACCAGACATTCTAAGGTTTAAACCAGACATTCTAAGATTTAAACCAGACATTCTAAGGTTTAAACCAGACATTCTAAGGTTCAAACCAGACATTCTAAGGTTTAAACCAGACATTCTAAGATTCAAACCAGACATTCTAAGGTTCAAACCAGACATTCTAAGGTTTAAACCAGACATTCTAAGATTTAAACCAGACATTCTAAGGTTTAAACCAGACATTCTAAGGTTTAAACCAGACATTCTAAGATTCAAACCAGACATTCTAAGGTTTAAACCAGACATTCTAAGATTTAAACCAGACATTCTAAGGTTTAAACCAGACATTCTAAGGTTTAAACCAGACATTCTAAGATTCAAACCAGACATTCAAAGGTTTAAACCAGACATTCTAAGATTCAAACCAGACATTCTAAGGTTTAAACCAGACATTCTAAGATTTAAACCAGACATTCTAAGGTTTAAACCAGACATTCTAAGATTTAAACCAGACATTCTAAGGTTTAAACCAGACATTCTAAGATTTAAACCAGACATTCTAAGATTCAAACCAGACATTTTCTTCTTCTTCTTCTTCTTCTTCTTCTTCTTCTTCTTCTTCTTCTTCTTCTTCTTCTTGTATCCGTGTTTCAAGGTAAGTCAGGTGGGGGTCGAAGAAGAAGAAGAAGAAGAAGACATTGAAGACATCTTAGACATTCTAAGATTCAAACCAGACATTCTAAGGTTTAAACCAGACATTCTAAGATTTAAACCAGACATTCTAATGTTCAAACCTGACATTCTAAGGTTCAAACCAGACATTCTAAGATTTAAACCAGACATTCTAAGGTTCAAACCAGACATTCTAAGGTTTAAACCAGACATTCTAAGATTCAAACCAGACATTCTAAGGTTCAAACCAGACATTCTAAGGTTTAAACCAGACATTCTAAGATTTAAACCAGACATTCTAAGGTTTAAACCAGACATTCTAAGGTTTAAACCAGACATTCTAAGATTCAAACCAGACATTCTAAGGTTTAAACCAGACATTCTAAGATTTAAACCAGACATTCTAAGGTTTAAACCAGACATTCTAAGGTTCAAACCAGACATTCTAAGGTTTAAACCAGACATTCTAAGGTTTAAACCAGACATGCTAATGTTCAAACCAGACATTCTAAGGTTTAAACCAGACATTCTAAGATTCAAACCAGACATTCTAAGGTTCAAACCAGACATTCTAAGGTTTAAACCAGACATTCTAAGATTTAAACCAGACATTCTAAGTTTTAAACCAGACATTCTAAGGTTTAAACCAGACATTCTAAGATTCAAACCAGACATTCAAAGGTTTAAACCAGACATTCTAAGATTCAAACCAGACATTCTAAGATTTAAACCAGACATTTTCTTCTTCTTCTTCTTCTTCTTCTTCTTCTTCTTCTTCTTCTTCTTCTTCTTCTTCTTCTTCTTCTTCTTCTTCTTCTTCTTCTTCTTCTTCTTCTTCTTCTTCTTCTTCTTCTTCTTCTTCTTCTTCTTCTTCTTCTTCTTCTTGTATCCGTGTTTCAAGGTAAGTCAGGTGGGGGTCGAAGAAGAAGAAGAAGAAGAAGAAGAAGACATTGAAGACATCTTAGACATTCTAAGATTCAAACCAGACATTCTAAGATTTAAACCAGACATTTTCTTCTTCTTCTTCTTCTTCTTCTTCTTCTTCTTCTTCTTCTTCTTCTTCTTCTTCTTCTTCTTCTTCTTCTTGTATCCGTGTTTCAAGGTAAGTCAGGTGGGGGTCGAAGAAGAAGAAGAAGAAGAAGACATTGAAGACATCTTAGACATTCTAAGATTCAAACCAGACATTCTAAGATTTAAACCAGACATTCTAAGATTCAAACCAGACATTCTAAGGTTTAAACCAGACATTCTAAGATTTAAACCAGACATTCTAAGGTTTAAACCAGACATTCTAAGGTTTAAACCAGACATTCTAAGATTCAAACCAGACATTCTAAGATTTAAACCAGACATTCTAAGGTTTAAACCAGACATTCTAAGGTTTAAACCAGACATTCTAAGATTTAAACCAGACATTCTAAGGTTTAAACCAGACATTCTAAGGTTCAAACCAGACATTCTAAGGTTTAAACCAGACATTCTAAGATTCAAACCAGACATTCTAAGGTTCAAACCAGACATTCTAAGGTTTAAACCAGACATGCTAATGTTCAAACCAGACATTCTAAGGTTTAAACCAGACATTCTAAGATTCAAACCAGACATTCTAAGATTTAAACCAGACATTCTAAGGTTTAAACCAGACATTCTAAGGTTTAAACCAGACATTCTAAGATTTAAACCAGACATTCTAAGGTTTAAACCAGACATTCTAAGGTTCAAACCAGACATTCTAAGGTTTAAACCAGACATTCTAAGATTCAAACCAGACATTCTAAGGTTCAAACCAGACATTCTAAGGTTTAAACCAGACATGCTAATGTTCAAACCAGACATTCTAAGGTTTAAACCAGACATTCTAAGATTCAAACCAGACATTCTAAGATTTAAACCAGACATTTTCTTCTTCTTCTTCTTCTTCTTCTTCTTCTTCTTCTTCTTCTTCTTCTTCTTCTTCTTCTTCTTCTTCTTCTTCTTCTTCTTCTTCTTCTTCTTCTTCTTCTTCTTCTTCTTCTTCTTCTTCTTCTTCTTCTTCTTCTTCTTCTTCTTCTTCTTCTTCTTCTTCTTCTTCTTCTTCTTCTTCTTCTTCTTCTTCTTCTTCTTCTTCTTCTTCTTCTTGTATCCGTGTTTCAAGGTAAGTCAGGTGGGGGTCGAAGAAGAAGAAGAAGAAGAAGAAGAAGAAGACATTGAAGACATCTTAGACATTCTAAGATTCAAACCAGACATTCTAAGATTTAAACCAGACATTCTAAGATTCAAACCAGACATTCTAAGGTTTAAACCAGACATTCTAAGATTTAAACCAGACATTCTGTTATGACACGGGGGCGAGGGAGCTCAAGGACACGACACCGGAGGCAGAATACAGTGTTAGCCCCGTAGGGTATTTATTTACAGTGCAGGTGGGTGGAAACACAGATGATGAGTCCGGAGGTTTCAGCCTGGCGGGCTGGGGGTTTCAACCTGGCGGGATGGCGGTAGTGGTTGGCATGGGCTGTGGAGGAACAGGAAAGCAGGGTAAGTCTCCACGGTAGGCCAGTACATCAGATATCAACGAATCACAAGAATAGGCACAAGAGCAAAGTTCATAACTAATCACAGAGGATACTTGCCAGGTCATTCTTAGGGAAGAACTGACGATGAATGAAGGGAGTCCAGGGTAGATGTAGCCAGAGGGTTAATTGGGAGTGGAGACAGGTGTGTTGGTTTGACTGTGGCTGGATAACCCTCCAATCACCGGGAACGAGCTTCACCTGCGGCGGAGAGCACGCTGTGCTCGAGTTGTGGGGGCGGGTGCTCGAGCTGTGGGGGCGGGAGAGGGCGTGTGTGGCGGCCCAGCCGTAACAGGACCCCCCCCCGAGGGGGAGCCTCCTGGCGACCGGCCCGGAGCCTCCGGGTGGGCCCGATAGAAGTCCCTGAGGAGGACTGGGGACATGATCTGGGACCGGGGAATCCAGCTCCGTTCCTCTGGGCCATATCCTTCCCAGTCCACCAGGTACTGGAAACCCCGGCCACAGCGACGAGCCCTGAGGAGCCTCCTTACCGCCCACTGGGGGTGGCCATCCACCAACTGAGGAGGGGGCGGTGCAGGGGCTGGTGGCATCAGGTCGCTGGCGACATGGGGCTTAACCCGGGAGACGTGGAACACCGGGTGGATCCGACGGAGGGAGTGAGGGAGGACCAGCCTGATGGCAGCGGGGTTGATGACCCGGTCGATGGCGTAGGGGCCGATGTACCTCGACGCCAACTTCCGGGAGGGGACATTGAGGGGGAGATCCGCCGTGGAGAGCCAGACCCTCTGGCCCACCTGGTACACCGGAGCTGGAGTGCGACGACGGTTGGCGCTTCGGGTAGTTCGGGCGGTGGCCCGAAGCAAGGCCGAGCGTACGGAGGTCCAGACCCGACGACAGCGAAGGAGGTGTGCCTGGACCGATGGTACCGACGCTTCGCCCTCCTGGGTAGAAAGCAGGGGTGGCTGGTACCCCAAGGAGCACTCGAAGGGGGACCGGCCGGTGGCTTCATTCACCATGGCGTTCAGGGAGTACTCCACCCAGGGTAGGTCCTTGCTCCAGGAGGATGGATGGAGGGAGGACATGCAGCGGAGTGCCGACTCCAGGCTCTGGTTGGCTCTCTCCGCCTGCCCATTGGTCTGGGGATGGTAGCCGGAGGAGAGGCTGGTCGTGGCCCCAATCCCAGAACAGAAGGCCTGCCACACCTTGGATGTGAACTGGGGGCCACGGTCGGAAACCACATCCTGGGGAAGCCCGTAAAGCCGGAAGACGTGGGTGGTGAGTAGCTCCGCCGTCTCCGCCGAGGTCGGTAGCTTTGCCAGAGCTACCAACCGCACGGACTTGGAGAAGCGGTCCACGATGGTGAGGATGACCGTGTTGCCTAGGGACGGGGGAAGGCCGGTCACGAAGTCCATGGCGAGGTGGGACCACGGTCGACCGGGCACGGGTAGAGGCCGCAGCAGTCCTGAAGGCGGCCGGTGGGATGCCTTGCTGCGAGCGCAGGTAGGGCAGGCCGAGACGAACTCCCTGACGTTCGCGGCCATGGTGGACCACCAGAACCGCCGGCGCAGGAAGGACAGTGTGCGTAGGGCCCCAGGATGGCAGGCGAAGCGGCTGGCGTGGCCCCACTGCATCACCTTGGTCCTGACGGCGTCCGGGACGAAGAGACGGCCGGGGGACCCCGGTCGGGGATCTGGCTGGGTGCGCTGTGCAGCTCTGACCACCGCCTCGATCTCCAGGGTGACCACTCCAACGACCCGGGGGGATGGAACGATGGTGTCAGGAGTGGTGGGTTCCTCCTCTGCGGCATGGAGCCGAGAAAGGGAGTCAGCCTTGGCGTTCAGGGAGCCCGGACGGAACGTGAGGTGGAAGTTAAACCGCCCGAGGAACAGGGCCCAGCGTGCCTGACGGGAGTTCAACCGCCTGGCCGACTTGATGTAGGTTAGGTTCTTGTGGTCCGACCAGACGGTGAAGGGGTGCTCTGCGCCCTCCAGCCAGTGCCGCCACTCGTGGAACGCCTCCACCACCGCCAGCAGCTCGCGGTTCCCGATGTCGTAGTTGGCCTCGGCGGAGGTATAACGGCGGGAGTAGAAGGCGCAGGGGTGCACGGTCTGGTCCTCCGATCGTTGAGAGAGCACGCCACCGACGCCCGTGTCTGAGGCGTCCACTTCCACAATGAAGGGCCTAGAGGGGTCTGGGTTGATTAGGACCGGCGCCGAGGTGAAGAGCCTCTTCAGGTCACTGAAGGCAGCGCTGGCTGCTGGTGTCCACGTGAACTGGCGCAGGGGGGAGGTGAGGGCAGTGAGGGGGGCGGCTACCCGGCTGAAGTCCCGGATGAATCGCCGGTAGAAGTTGGCAAAGCCGAGGAATGACTGCAGCTGTTTCCGGGTGGTAGGTTGGCCCCACTCGACGACGGCCCGAGTCTTCTTGGGGTCAGGGCGAGTCAACCCACCCTCCACGATGAGCCCCAGGAATTCCACAGAGTTAGTGTGGAACGAGCACTTCTCAGCCTTAATAAAAAGGCGATTCTCCAGTAGGCGCTGGAGGACTAGGCGGACATGTTGGACATGCTCCTCAGGGTTCCTGGAGAATACTAGGATGTCATCCAGGTAGAGGACGACAAAGATGTCCAGCATGTCCCTGAGGACGTCGTTCATGAGGGCCTGAAAGACGGAGGGGGCGTTAGTGAGACCAAAGGGCATGACAAGGTACTCATAGTGGCCACGGGGGGTCTTGAACGCCGTCTTCCACTCGTCACCCTCACGAATCCGGACCAGATGGTAGGCGTTCCGGAGGTCCAGCTTAGTGAAGATGGTGGCCCCAAGGAGGGGCTCAAAGTTGGAGCTCATGAGGGGGAGAGGATAGGTGTTCCGGACGGTGATGGCATTGAGCTCACGGTAGTCAATGCATGGCCTGAGGGTTCCATCCTTCTTCTTAACGAAGAAAAACCCCGCTGCCACCGGGGAGTGTGATGGACGGATGAGCCCCTCAGCCAGACAGTCGGAGATGTAGGTGTCCATGGCTGCCTTCTCCGGGGGGGCAAGGTTGTAGAGGCGACTGACCGGAAGTTTGTTGCCAGGGCGGAGCTCGACGGCACAGTCGTAGGGCCGGTGAGGCGGCAGGGTGCGAGCACGCTCCTTGCTGAAGGCCTCTCCGAGGTCGTGGTAGACCTCTGGGATGGAGGAGAGGTCAGGGGGAGCCGGAGGCGGTCGCAGAGGCGATGTGGGGGTATGGGCGGCACGGAGGCACCGGGCGTAGCATGCGGTACTCCAGCTCAGGATACGTCCCTCACCATAGCTGACATGGGGAATGTGGAGCTCGAGCCACGGTCGTCCCAGGATGAGCGGGGACTGGGGGGTCTTGAGGATGTAAAACCGGATCTCCTCCACATGGTTCCCAGAGACGGTCAAGGAGAGGGGTGTAGAGCGGTGGGTGAGAGGCCCCAGGCTGTGTCCGTCTAGGGCTGAGACGGAGAGGGGGGTCTCGAGGGCAACGAGGGGAACGGCAGCTGAGCGGGCCAGCTGGGCGTCCATAAAGTTCTCGTCTGCTCCCGAGTCAATAATGGCCTCGACCGTGAAGTTCTGCCCCTGCCAGGAGAGGGTGACAGAGAACCTGGCTGGGCTGGTGGTAGGTGGGGATTGAGAGACACGGCTCACCCGGATTCCCCCTTCGGGTGAGCCTGCCCTTTTGATAGGGACGGGCAGGTGTCACGGAGGTGTCCCTTCTCTCCACAATAGAGGCACAGGCCCTGGGCCCTTCTCCTCTCCTTCTCCGCCGTGGTGAGGCGGGCTCGACCAAGCTGCATCGGCTCCTCGCCAGTGCATGGGGTGTAGGTCGACTCCCGTGCGGAGGAGGGGTTGGCTGTGACGATAGGGTCCTGGGGGCGTGGCGGGCTGGTCTGGTAGCGCCCTCTCTCTCTCCGACGCTCCCGGGAGCGCTCGTCAACGTCGATGGCTAGGGCCACTAGTTCATCCAGGGCGGCGGGTCTGTCCCGGACGAGCTCGTCCATGATGGCCTCACTCAGCCCCTGGCGGAAAGCAGATCGCAGTGCCCTGTCATTCCATCCGCTTCCGGCTGCCAGGGTGCGAAACTCGGTAGAGTAGGCCGCCGCGGTCCGGTTCCCCTGGTGGAGTGACATCAGTCGCGCCCCGACCTCCTGTCCTGCAGTGGGGTGGTCGAAAACCCTCTTGAACTCCGTGAGGAAGGTAGCGTAGTCACCGAACAGGTCAGGGCGGGCGCAGAGGGTGGCCTGGACCCAATTCAGGGCGTCGCCGGTGGTGAGGTTGGTGATGAACGCCACCCGGGCTGCCGGCGACCAGAACTGGCTGGGCTGATGCGAGAACACCAACTCGCACTGGAGGATGAAGCCTCGGAACTGGGCGAAGGCTCCGTCGAAGGGGCGGGGGCTGGCTAGGTGGGGCTCCCGTGGCTGTCCAGTAGGTGGTGCCGGTAGCTGGGCAGGGTCAGGGAGAGCAGGGGGGGGGGCAAAGGCTGCGAGCGCGGCCACCTGTGCTGTAAGCGCTTGGGTCGTAGAGATGAGGTGCTGCATCTGGGTGGCGCGGTGCTCCTGGTTAGCCTCCTGGGTTGTCATGCGAGTGTTCAGGGCCTGGCACGCTGTAGCGGCCGCCTGGAGGAGGTGAGTGTGTTCAGCGAGGATCTGGATAGCCGTCGGACCGGATCCAGGGGTGGGAGATGGTGCCCGGTCCTTCGTGTCGTCTGAGCCCAATTGCATGGTCAGTTCTTCTGTTATGACACGGGGGCGAGGGAGCTCAAGGACACGACACCGGAGGCAGAATACAGTGTTAGCCCCGTAGGGTATTTATTTACAGTGCAGGTGGGTGGAAACACAGATGATGAGTCCGGAGGTTTCAGCCTGGCGGGCTGGGGGTTTCAACCTGGCGGGATGGCGGTAGTGGTTGGCATGGGCTGTGGAGGAACAGGAAAGCAGGGTAAGTCTCCACGGTAGGCCAGTACATCAGATATCAACGAATCACAAGAATAGGCACAAGAGCAAAGTTCATAACTAATCACAGAGGATACTTGCCAGGTCATTCTTAGGGAAGAACTGACGATGAATGAAGGGAGTCCAGGGTAGATGTAGCCAGAGGGTTAATTGGGAGTGGAGACAGGTGTGTTGGTTTGACTGTGGCTGGATAACCCTCCAATCACCGGGAACGAGCTTCACCTGCGGCGGAGAGCACGCTGTGCTCGAGTTGTGGGGGCGGGTGCTCGAGCTGTGGGGGCGGGAGAGGGCGTGTGTGGCGGCCCAGCCGTAACACATTCTAAGGTTTAAACCAGACATTCTAAGGTTCAAACCAGACATTCTAAGGTTTAAACCAGACATTCTAAGATTCAAACCAGACATTCTAAGGTTCAAACCAGACATTCTAAGGTTTAAACCAGACATTCTAAGGTTTAAACCAGACATTCTAAGATTTAAACCAGACATTCTAATGTTCAAACCTGACATTCTAAGGTTCAAACCAGACATTCTAAGGTTTAAACCAGACATTCTAAGGTTTAAACCAGACATTCTAAGATTTAAACCAGACATTCTAAGGTTTAAACCAGACATTCTAATGTTCAAACCAGACATTCTAAGGTTTAAACCAGACATTCTAAGATTCAAACCAGACATTCTAAGGTTCAAACCAGACATTCTAAGGTTTAAACCAGACATTCTAAGGTTTAAACCAGACATTCTAAGATTTAAACCAGACATTCTAATGTTCAAACCTGACATTCTAAGGTTCAAACCAGACATTCTAAGATTTAAACCAGACATTCTAAGATTTAAACCAGACATTCTAAGGTTTAAACCAGACATTCTAAGGTTCAAACCAGACATTCTAAGGTTTAAACCAGACATTCTAAGATTCAAACCAGACATTCTAAGGTTCAAACCAGACATTCTAAGGTTTAAACCAGACATTCTAAGATTTAAACCAGACATTCTAAGGTTTAAACCAGACATTCTAAGATTCAAACCAGACATTCTAAGGTTCAAACCAGACATTCTAAGGTTTAAACCAGACATTCTAAGATTTAAACCAGACATTCTAAGATTTAAACCAGACATTCTAAGGTTTAAACCAGACATTCTAAGGTTCAAACCAGACATTCTAAGGTTTAAACCAGACATTCTAAGATTCAAACCAGACATTCTAAGGTTCAAACCAGACATTCTAAGGTTTAAACCAGACATTCTAAGATTTAAACCAGACATTCTAAGGTTTAAACCAGACATTCTAAGGTTTAAACCAGACATTCTAAGATTCAAACCAGACATTCTAAGGTTTAAACCAGACATTCTAAGATTTAAACCAGACATTCTAAGGTTTAAACCAGACATTCTAAGGTTTAAACCAGACATTCTAAGATTCAAACCAGACATTCAAAGGTTTAAACCAGACATTCTAAGATTCAAACCAGACCTTCTAAGGTTTAAACCAGACATTCTAAGATTTAAACCAGACATTCTAAGGTTTAAACCAGACATGCTAATGTTCAAACCAGACATTCTAAGGTTTAAACCAGACATTCTAAGATTCAAACCAGACATTCTAAGGTTCAAACCAGACATTCTAAGGTTTAAACCAGACATTCTAAGATTTAAACCAGACATTCTAAGGTTTAAACCAGACATTCTAAGGTTTAAACCAGACATTCTAAGATTCAAACCAGACATTCAAAGGTTTAAACCAGACATTCTAAGATTCAAACCAGACATTCTAAGGTTAAAACCAGACATTCTAAGATTCAAACCAGACATTCTAAGGTTTAAACCAGACATTCTAAGATTTAAACCAGACATTCTAAGGTTTAAACCAGACATTCTAAGATTTAAACCAGACATTTTCTTCTTCTTCTTCTTCTTCTTCTTCTTCTTCTTCTTCTTCTTCTTCTTCTTCTTGTATCCGTGTTTCAAGGTAAGTCAGGTGGGGGTCGAAGAAGAAGAAGAAGAAGAAGACATTGAAGACATCTTAGACATTCTAAGATTCAAACCAGACATTCTAAGATTTAAACCAGACATTCTAAGATTCAAACCAGACATTCTAAGGTTTAAACCAGACATTCTAAGATTTAAACCAGACATTCTAAGGTTTAAACCAGACATTCTAAGGTTCAAACCAGACATTCTAAGGTTTAAACCAGACATTCTAAGATTCAAACCAGACATTCAAAGGTTTAAACCAGACATTCTAAGATTCAAACCAGACATTCTAAGGTTTAAACCAGACATTCTAAGATTTAAACCAGACATTCTAAGGTTTAAACCAGACATGCTAATGTTCAAACCAGACATTCTAAGGTTTAAACCAGACATTCTAAGATTCAAACCAGACATTCTAAGGTTCAAACCAGACATTCTAAGGTTTAAATCAGACATTCTAAGATTTAAACCAGACATTCTAAGGTTTAAACCAGACATTCTAAGGTTTAAACCAGACATTCTAAGATTCAAACCAGACATTCAAAGGTTTAAACCAGACATTCTAAGATTCAAACCAGACATTCTAAGGTTTAAACCAGACATTCTAAGATTTAAACCAGACATTCTAAGGTTTAAACCAGACATTCTAAGATTTAAACCAGACATTTTAAGGTTTAAACCAGACATTCTAAGATTTAAACCAGACATTCTAAGATTCAAACCAGACATTCTAAGATTTAAACCAGACATTTTCTTCTTCTTCTTCTTCTTCTTCTTCTTCTTCTTCTTCTTCTTCTTGTATCCGTGTTTCAAGGTAAGTCAGGTGGGGGTCGAAGAAGAAGAAGAAGAAGAAGAAGACATTGAAGACATCTTAGACATTCTAAGATTCAAACCAGACATTCTAAGATTTAAACCAGACATTCTAAGATTCAAACCAGACATTCTAAGGTTTAAACCAGACATTCTAAGATTTAAACCAGACATTCTAAGGTTTAAACCAGACATTCTAAGGTTCAAACCCGACTTTCTAAGGTTTAAACCAGACATTCTAAGATTCAAACCAGACATTCTAAGGTTCAAACCAGACATTCTAAGGTTTAAACCAGACATTCTAAGGTTTAAACCAGACATTCTAAGATTTAAACCAGACATTCTAATGTTCAAACCTGACATTCTAAGGTTCAAACCAGACATTCTAAGATTTAAACCAGACATTCTAAGGTTTAAACCAGACATTCTAATGTTCAAACCAGACATTCTAAGGTTTAAACCAGACATTCTAAGATTCAAACCAGACATTCTAAGGTTTAAACCAGACATTCTAAGATTTAAACCAGACATTCTAAGGTTTAAACCAGACATTCTAAGGTTCAAACCAGACATTCTAAGGTTTAAACCAGACATTCTAAGATTCAAACCAGACATTCTAAGGTTCAAACCAGACATTCTAAGGTTTAAACCAGACATTCTAAGATTTAAACCAGACATTCTAAGGTTTAAACCAGACATTCTAAGGTTTAAACCAGACATTCTAAGATTCAAACCAGACATTCTAAGGTTTAAACCAGACATTCTAAGATTTAAACCAGACATTCTAAGGTTTAAACCAGACATTCTAAGGTTTAAACCAGACATTCTAAGATTCAAACCAGACATTCAAAGGTTTAAACCAGACATTCTAAGATTCAAACCAGACATTCTAAGGTTTAAACCAGACATTCTAAGATTTAAACCAGACATTCTAAGGTTTAAACCAGACATTCTAAGATTTAAACCAGACATTCTAAGGTTTAAACCAGACATTCTAAGATTTAAACCAGACATTCTAAGATTCAAACCAGACATTTTCTTCTTCTTCTTCTTCTTCTTCTTCTTCTTCTTCTTCTTCTTCTTCTTCTTCTTGTATCCGTGTTTCAAGGTAAGTCAGGTGGGGGTCGAAGAAGAAGAAGAAGAAGAAGAAGAAGAAGACATTGAAGACATCTTAGACATTCTAAGATTCAAACCAGACATTCTAAGGTTCAAACCAGACATTCTAAGGTTTAAACCAGACATTCTAAGATTTAAACCAGACATTCTAAGGTTTAAACCAGACATTCTAAGGTTTAAACCAGACATTCTAAGATTCAAACCAGACATTCTAAGGTTTAAACCAGACATTCTAAGATTTAAACCAGACATTCTAAGGTTTAAACCAGACATTCTAAGGTTTAAACCAGACATTCTAAGATTCAAACCAGACATTCAAAGGTTTAAACCAGACATTCTAAGATTCAAACCAGACCTTCTAAGGTTTAAACCAGACATTCTAAGGTTTAAACCAGACATTCTAAGGTTTAAACCAGACATTCTAAGATTCAAACCAGACATTCTAAGGTTTAAACCAGACATTCTAAGATTTAAACCAGACATTCTAAGGTTTAAACCAGACATTCTAAGGTTCAAACCAGACATTCTAAGGTTTAAACCAGACATTCTAAGATTCAAACCAGACATTCTAAGGTTCAAACCAGACATTCTAAGGTTTAAACCAGACATTCTAAGATTTAAACCAGACATTCTAAGGTTTAAACCAGACATTCTAAGGTTTAAACCAGACATTCTAAGATTTAAACCAGACATTCTAAGGTTTAAACCAGACATTCTAAGGTTTAAACCAGACATTCTAAGATTCAAACCAGACATTCAAAGGTTTAAACCAGACATTCTAAGATTCAAACCAGACATTCTAAGGTTTAAACCAGACATTCTAAGATTTAAACCAGACATTCTAAGGTTTAAACCAGACATTCTAAGATTTAAACCAGACATTCTAAGGTTTAAACCAGACATTCTAAGATTTAAACCAGACATTCTAAGATTCAAACCAGACATTCTAAGATTTAAACCAGACATTTTCATTTTCTTCTTCTTCTTCTTCTTCTTCTTCTTCTTCTTCTTCTTCTTCTTCTATCCGTGTTTCAAGGTAAGTCAGGTGGGGGTCGAAGAAGAAGAAGAAGAAGAAGAAGAAGACATTGAAGACATTGAAGACATTCTAAGATTCAAACCAGACATTCTAAGATTTAAACCAGACATTCTAAGATTCAAACCAGACATTCTAAGGTTTAAACCAGACATTCTAAGATTTAAACCAGACATTCTAAGGTTTAAACCAGACATTCTAAGGTTCAAACCCGACTTTCTAAGGTTTAAACCAGACATTCTAAGATTCAAACCAGACATTCTAAGGTTCAAACCAGACATTCTAAGGTTTAAACCAGACATTCTAAGGTTTAAACCAGACATTCTAAGATTTAAACCAGACATTCTAATGTTCAAACCTGACATTCTAAGGTTCAAACCAGACATTCTAAGGTTTAAACCAGACATTCTAAGGTTTAAACCAGACATTCTAAGATTTAAACCAGACATTCTAATGTTCAAACCTGACATTCTAAGGTTCAAACCAGACATTCTAAGGTTTAAACCAGACATTCTAAGGTTTAAACCAGACATTCTAAGATTTAAACCAGACATTCTAAGGTTTAAACCAGACATTCTAATGTTCAAACCAGACATTCTAAGGTTTAAACCAGACATTCTAAGATTCAAACCAGACATTCTAAGGTTTAAACCAGACATTCTAAGATTTAAACCAGACATTCTAAGGTTTAAACCAGACATTCTAAGGTTCAAACCAGACATTCTAAGGTTTAAACCAGACATTCTAAGATTCAAACCAGACATTCTAAGGTTCAAACCAGACATTCTAAGGTTTAAACCAGACATTCTAAGATTTAAACCAGACATTCTAAGGTTTAAACCAGACATTCTAAGGTTTAAACCAGACATTCTAAGATTTAAACCAGACATTCTAAGGTTTAAACCAGACATTCTAAGGTTTAAACCAGACATTCTAAGATTCAAACCAGACATTCAAAGGTTTAAACCAGACATTCTAAGATTCAAACCAGACATTCTAAGGTTTAAACCAGACATTCTAAGATTTAAACCAGACATTCTAAGGTTTAAACCAGACATTCTAAGATTTAAACCAGACATTCTAAGGTTTAAACCAGACATTCTAAGATTTAAACCAGACATTCTAAGATTCAAACCAGACATTCTAAGATTTAAACCAGACATTTTCATTTTCTTCTTCTTCTTCTTCTTCTTCTTCTTCTTCTTCTTCTTCTTCTTCTTCTTCTTCTTCTATCCGTGTTTCAAGGTAAGTCAGGTGGGGGTCGAAGAAGAAGAAGAAGAAGAAGAAGAAGACATTGAAGACATCTTAGACATTCTAAGATTCAAACCAGACATTCTAAGATTTAAACCAGACATTCTAAGATTCAAACCAGACATTCTAAGGTTTAAACCAGACATTCTAAGATTTAAACCAGACATTCTAAGGTTTAAACCAGACATTCTAAGGTTCAAACCAGACATTCTAAGGTTTAAACCAGACATTATAAGATTCAAACCAGACATTCTAAGGTTCAAACCAGACATTCTAAGGTTTAAACCAGACATTCTAAGGTTTAAACCAGACATTCTAAGATTTAAACCAGACATTCTAATGTTCAAACCTGACATTCTAAGGTTCAAACCAGATATTCTAAGGTTTAAACCAGACATTCTAAGGTTTAAACCAGACATTCTAAGATTTAAACCAGACATTCTAATGTTCAAACCTGACATTCTAAGGTTCAAACCAGACATTCTAAGGTTTAAACCAGACATTCTAAGGTTTAAACCAGACATTCTAAGATTTAAACCAGACATTCTAAGGTTTAAACCAGACATTCTAATGTTCAAACCAGACATTCTAAGGTTTAAACCAGACATTCTAAGATTCAAACCAGACATTCTAAGGTTTAAACCAGACATTCTAAGATTTAAACCAGACATTCTAAGGTTTAAACCAGACAATCTAAGGTTTAAACCAGACATTCTAAGGTTCAAACCAGACATTCTAAGGTTTAAACCAGACATTCTAAGATTCAAACCAGACATTCTAAGGTTCAAACCAGACATTCTAAGGTTTAAACCAGACATTCTAAGATTTAAACCAGACATTCTAAGGTTTAAACCAGACATTCTAAGGTTTAAACCAGACATTCTAAGGTTTAAACCAGACATTCTAAGGTTTAAACCAGACATTCTAAGATTTAAACCAGACATTCTAAGGTTTAAACCAGACATTCTAAGGTTTAAACCAGACATTCTAAGATTCAAACCAGACATTCAAAGGTTTAAACCAGACATTCTAAGATTCAAACCAGACATTCTAAGGTTTAAACCAGACATTCTAAGATTTAAACCAGACATTCTAAGGTTTAAACCAGACATTCTAAGGTTTAAACCAGACATTCTAAGATTTAAACCAGACATTCTAAGGTTTAAACCAGACATTCTAAGATTTAAACCAGACATTCTAAGGTTTAAACCAGACATTCTAAGGTTTAAACCAGACATTCTAAGATTTAAACCAGACATTCTAAGGTTTAAACCAGACATTCTAAGATTTAAACCAGACATTCTAAGATTCAAACCAGACATTTTCTTCTTCTTCTTCTTCTTCTTCTTCTTCTTCTTCTTCTTCTTCTTCTTCTTCTTCTTCTTCTTCTTCTTCCCCCACCTGACTTACCTTGAAACACGGATATGGGCTCAGCTAGACGCAGAGCCTGCCAAAAATAGCTTGAACTCGTAAGTGTTCCTCTCCACGGAAGTCTTTAGTAAAAGGTGTTTTTTATTGGTTTTTATAAAAACGCAACACCGTGTATACAATCAATTAATCAAACAATCAGACATTTAAGACATTACATTCAACAACAACCAACATTAAACTAACTAAAGTGCTCAGTGTTCAGTGTATTGTCCAGTGTAGTGTAATGTTCAGTGTTCAGTGTTCAGTGTCCAGGTTCCAGTGTCGGTAGGAGGCAGGGGTAAAAAACCTGTTCGCTGTGCATCCGGGAAAAAAATTCCCCTGCAGCCCTCTAGTTGTGGAGCGACTACTATCCAGTTTGCCCACCAGTGCAAAGCCGTGGCTCCCCCACCTCCCTCCCCCGAGGGACCCCACACACCCGACTCACCCGACCCGCCCCACCACCGGCGCATCCGGCCCAGCCCACCAGGCTCAGACTCCTGTAGCCCTTCACGAGGCTAGCCGGACCAGGCGCCCCAGCGGCGGAGCAGATCGAGCACGCAGGCCGACCGGAAGCCCCCGAGGAGAGGCCCAGAGAGCTCGGCGCATGGCAGGCAAGCAGAGGCGAAAAACCTGTACACAGCTTATCCAGGGAAAAAGCTCCCTGGCTCTTCTCAGCTTGTTCCGGGCTGGGGGTTGGGGGTTGGCGGGTAGGGGACTGGGCCTGTAGCTGGGGGCCTGGAGTTGGGGGGGGGGGCCCGGAACAGGAGGTTTGGGGTCGCTGAGTTGGAACCTGGGGTTGGTGCTGGGGTGACGTGGTGGTTCCCGCCGGTCTCTGCTCCTGGGTCTGGAAGCCTGGGTAGGTGTCAGAGCTGGATATGACATGTGCCTGAAAAGATACAGGAGTGAGAGAAGGGAGGTGTGCATGGTTTGTGTAGTGTGCATTTTGGTGTCAGGCGGGTGATCAGTACTTCCCTGTGACCCAGTGGTGTTGGTCATCCTGGTGCTGGTGGTGCTGGCAGAGACGGCTGGTTCGGCTGTGGGTTGTGTGTGGTGATATTCTGGTGAGGGTAGGAAGTGGGTCAGTGCTGTGTACATGTGTAGGTGGTGGAAGGTGCAGTAAACTTCCCTGTTGGTGTTGTGCGCTGCTCCTCTCCTGGTCCTTGTGATGGTGATACTGCTGACCAGGGCTTGTGCTGGAACGGTGGTGAAGGTGATAGTGCAGGAACTGGTGGTGTAGTGAAGTAGGCCCGGGGTGGGGGGGGGTTGGGCGATGCGGCGCGGCATGGGGGGCGGTTTAGAGGATGATGTCCTTCCATCTCTCCACCCCCCACACCGCTCTTGCTTGATCCGGGTTATTTTTAAAGTCAACAATAGCATGGTCCCTGAGGAAGAGGGTGATTCTCCTCCTCAGGGTTGTCAGGTGGACGCTCTGTTTCTGATAGACCCTGATGTTCCTCGTCTCCCAGAGTACCTGCTTGACGGCGCTGATGATCCTCCACTGTTGTTGTAGTTGGGGGGTTGTGCACCCCCCGGGAGGACCATACAGGATGTTCTTGCCCGTCAAGCGGGGCAGGGTCAGCAGGCTGTTTAGGGAGACAGAGGGAACAAACAGGGCCCAGACCCGCCTGGCCACGGAGCACTCACAGAACAGGTGGTTAATGTGTTCTGTGTCCGTGCATCCGTGGGGGCATTTCTCAGTCTTTGCGATGTGCCGCCTATGCAAGAATTCCCTAGTGGGGAGACAACCATGAGCAGCCATCCAGGCAATGTCTTTTTGTTTATTGTTAGTACATTTATGATTAATGTTTTTCCATACCTGTTTGGAGTCCACGGCTGTGCTGGCCTTGGGGTGAGTAATGGTTTCCTTCGACCTTATGAAGGTCATAATGTCTTTGTATTTCCATGAGGCCAGCCCAGCCGCGGACAATCCTGTCTTGAAGGCAAAGTCCCTCCATATCTTGTAGACTGGAGGGGGGTCCCAGCTGTAGGGCACAGTGTGATTTATTGATGCGGTCACCCTGAGTGTCCGGAGGATGGGTGTGGCATAGTATATTTCAAAGAACCTGGCTTTCCTATCTTTGTTGTTGATGTTGTTGATGAGGTTGGAGAGTCCCTGTGCCCTAATGATGTTTAGGATGTCTGGGACCCCTTTCCCCCCATTCTCCACTGTTTTGTACAGGGTGGTGCGTTTTAGTTTTTCCATCTGGCTCCCCCAGACAAAGGTAAACATGATCCTTTCGATGGTTTTGGATACTGCTCTGTCTGGGGGAAACACCCTGCCCAGGTAAAGGAGAATGGGAAGAACAATAGCCTTCAGGACCAGGATCTTGCCTGTCATTGTGAGAGGCCGTGCACTCCACTCACAGATCTTCTTTTGGACCTGGCGGATGGTCTCCTTCCAGCTGCCGGAGGCTCCTCCATCTTTCTGGTAGGTGATCCCCAGCAGCTTAATGTTTTCCGTCTTTACAGGGAAGGAGGTTGCCAGGTTCTCCTGCCAGTGCTGCGACAGAAACAGCTCACACTTACCCCTATTGATCAGGGCGCCAGTGGCTGCACAGTAGTCCTCCACCACTTTCGTTGCTGTGGAAATGGAGCGACTATCTGTGCCGACGATGGTAATGTCGTCCATGTACGCCACCACCTTGAGCCTCTCCCCCCGGGCCCCTGGTAGAGGGTAGCCCATGATGTTGGGGGAGCTCCTGATCTTCCGTAGGAACGGCTCCAGGTAGATGACGTACAGTAGAGGGGCCAAGGGGCATCCCTGCCGTACTCCAGCTTTGATGGGGAAGGGGTCTGTCAACTGGTTGTTGATCCGAACTCTGCTCGTGATGTTGTTGTAGCAGAGTTCGGTCCAGTTGAGCAGGTGCTGGGGGAAGTTCATGCCTCTCAGCACCCTCTGCAGGAAACCATGGCTAACCCTGTCAAAGGCCTTCTCCTGATCCAGGCTGAGAAGGCCTAAAGGGGACCTCCGCTCCTGGGAGTGCAGGATGAGGTCTCTCACCAGGAGCAGGTTGTCGTTGATGGACCTACCGGGGACGCTACAGGTTTGGTCAGGGGCTATAACTGAGGGGAGGAGGGTTTGAAACCGTTGGGTGAGGGCTTTTGTCATGATTTTATAGTCCACTGGGAGGAGATTAATGGGGCGCCAGTTCCGGAGGTCCTTGAGGTCCCCTTTCTTGGGGATCAGTGTGACCGTACTCTGTCTCATTGACTCTCCAAGCCTCCCTTCCCTGTAGACGGCTTTGAAGACCTCCGCCAAGTCCTCCTTGAGGAGATCCCAGAGAGTCTTGTAGAACTCTGCTGGGATCCCATCCGGTCCAGGGGCCTTGTGTGTATTCAAGGAGTGCACGGCCCGGGTGAGCTCCTCCGTGGTCAGCTCTGGGTTCTCACTCTCACCACCCTCGGGGACCCGGTCCAGACCATCCAGGAAGGTGGCCATGAGAGTCTCGTCGGTTGTCTTGATGTTGTAGAGACTCTCGTAGAACTCTCTTGCCACCCCCGGGATGTTGCCTCTGTCTGACACGGTGTCCCCATTGGTGTCGTATAGGGACAGGATAGGCTTGTGTTTTGACCGTGCCTTGCGGAAGAAGTGGCGTGTGCATTTCTCCTCCTCCTCCAGGCCCTGGAGTTTTTCCCTGAACTGTTTCTTTTGTTGTTGCTCCCGGTAGAGGGTGGCAAGGTGTTGTTTGGTCTCGGCCAGTTCTCGGGCCACATCCAGACCACCCAGCTGTAGGAGACTCAGGCGTTGGAGGGCCGCGTTGTGGTGTTGAAACCTGGCCCTCTGTTCTGCCGCTTTCCTCCTTCCGACTGACTCGAAGTAGCCCTTTGTCCTGGCCTTAACCATCTCCCACCACTCTATCGGGGAGTCGAACAGTTCTTTTAGGGTCCTCCACTCCAGGTAGCGCCTGGAGAAGGAATGCACCACTGTTGGGTCCTGAAGGATCGATGTATTCATCCTCCAGGTACCCCTACCCGCTCTTGTTTGGCCGTCCCATTCCAGGGACACTGTCAACATCCTGTGGTCCGAGAAGTGGGCCGCCTGGCTGGTCAGGGTTCCCATCCTCAGACCTGGCGAGAGCAAGAACATGTCTATCCTGGAGGAAGAATTCCCGGAGGAACTCACCCTTGTGTGTGTCGGCGGGGAGGTGCCACCGGCGTCTACCAGTTGGAAGTCGTCTATGATGGACTGAAGTTCTGTAGTGGATCGGTCTCTCCTGGGCCTGCTGCGGTCCTCATCCCGGAGGGCACAGTTGAAATCTCCCCCCACTAGGACTGGTGTGGGGATGAGGAGGAGAGACCGAAGTTTCTTGAAAAGGGAGACTCTCTTGGCCACGTTGGTTGGGCCGTACACATTGATGACCCTCAGCGGCGAACCCTGGATCTCTAGGTCCAGAACCAGGATTCGCCCGCTCTCTACAACCTCCCCCTTTTTGGTCTGCAGAAAAGGGTTGGCCACCAAAATGCCGACCCCATCAGCTCTATCGAGGTTTGAGCCTGACCAGAGAGAGTCCCCCCGTGTCCATTCCTCCTCCAGGGTGGCGTCCATCTCCTTGAATGGGATGGCGCACTCCTGGAGGATATACATGTCTGACTGATGTTGGGTGATGTACTGGTAGACGACCTCCCGTTTGTCTGGTTGCCGGAGGCTTCTGGTGTTGAGAGATGAGATTGTTATCCTCATGGTTCTTGGATTTGGTTTGTTCCAATTTTTGCTAAGCTATTGCACATGAGGTTGAGGCCCTCCAATGGGTCGTTGGGGGCCAGATAGTGTGGCACCTCCCCTTGGCTGCTCATGGTGTGGGGGTTGTCTCCCCTCTGACTGCCTGGTGGCCCCCTCATCTGTGTTGTTGATGAGGTGATTTTCGGTGGCCCGTACGGTCCGGTGAGCCTGGACTGGGGGTGGCTGGTGGGCTGTGCAGGGTGAGGAGCATGTGATGACTGGAGAGAGGAAGAGGGTGGGGAGGAGGGTTTGGGGGGGGGAGCCGGCTTACCTGTATGGCGTTGGGGTTTGGGTTCTGGAGTAGTCTTTTTGTCTGGTTTTTTCCGGATTGCCTTTTTTTGTGGTCTTTTCCGTTTTGGTTGAGCCAAGCTCCAGTCATTTTCACTGTCTGATTGGGAGGGGAGGTGGATCTGCAGTGTGCTGCTGGTGGCTATTTCAATAGAGGCCGGCTCCCCCTTCATGGTGTTTTTGCAGGGGGTGGAGGTGGCAATGGGGTTTAGGAGGGGGTGGGTGTTGAGGTTGTCTGTAGGGGGTGCTGGGACGGTTGGTTGCTCTCCTTCTCCTTCTCCGTCGCTCGAGCTCTGATCGTCCCCCCCATCGCTCGAGCGCCGGTCCTCCTCCGTCTCTCCCTTCTCTTCCTCCATGTTGGGTGTGGGTTGGGGTGTGGGTTGGGGTGTGGGTTGGGGTGGGGGTGGGGGTGTGGGTTGGGGTGGGGGTGGGGGTTGGGGTGGCGGTTGGTTGGATTTATAGCCCCGGGCTCTACTTGCATAGGAACTTGGGCAGTCACGGTAAAGATGCCCCTGTCCCCCGCACAGGTTGCAAGGTCTGGTCGTGGTGCACTCCGACGTCGGGTGGTCTTGGCGGCAGATTTTACATACCACGGCCTTGCAGGCCGCTGCCAGATGGCCCAATTGGCCGCAGTTCCTGCAGAGCTTCGGCATACCGTAGTAGTAGACGGAGCCCCTGTTGTTCCCCAGGTTGATGGTGCTGGGGATATGTTGGACTCCGCCTATCCCCTCCGGGTCCGGACGGAGTTGCACCAGCCATTTCTTGGCCCCCGTCCACACTCCGTCTTCATCCAGGACCATCCGGGCCCCCGATTTAAGGGTGGCATGACGGTGTAGCCACACCTCAATATCATATTCCTGAATCACCTCATTGTGGAATTGAATTGTGACCACTTTTGATTCTAAATCCGTTAGTGGGTGGGCTGTAAAACGGTTAAGTGGGGGTTTGTGTTCATTAATCCTATGAAAGGTCCAGAATTCCTCTAACAGTTGGGGGGTTTTAAAGCTCACTTCAAAACATTCATTCGGCCCAGGGGGCTTCACCAGGCAGTTTAGATCAGACGGCACAAAGCCCATACCTCTCTGTAGAACCGCCCTGCTGAATTCCAGGCGGGTCATCGTTGTTACTGGTCTGGCAGTCTTCTGTTGGGGGGCTCCATCCATGGCAGCCTCCTCAGTTGGGTTGAGCGTCAACCTGACGGCGTTGTAGCGCCGCATCGCTCCGGGGTTCATCGTTGGAGTGGGGTGGGGGGGGGTGGGGGATCAGGGAGGAAGGAGGGAGAGGAATAGGGTTAGGGGGAGGTTGTAGATAATTTTTTTGGGGGGGGGAATAGGGTACTTGCCGTTAGGTTAGGGGTGTTGTTCCTCTCAGGTCCTCACGGCAGATTTTGGACTCTGGCTTGGGTCTGGAACTGGGTTCCCGTCTGGGGACAAAAGAGGGACACCTGAGAGCGAGTGGGGACACCAGGTGGCCAAAGACCTACGGTCTTCAAAGCACTCCCCTGTGTCCCTCTCGCTCCTAGCTTAGATGTTATAGTTGTCCTCCCTCCTGGTCTGGTTGGGGTCCACTGGCTCAGCTGGGTCGGCTGGTGGGTGTTGGGCCCTCTCTCACCTCTGGCGTGCTTGGGAGAGTCGAGGTCTTCGGAAGCTCCTCTCGGGGTCCGGCCTTTCCGCTCTTTTGAGGGGGGCTGCCCAGGGGCCGAACTCGTGCTCCAGTGGCGGGCAGGCCACCTACTGAAAGAGTCGCGGTCTTTGGAAGCTCCTCTCGGGGTCCGGCCTGTCCGCTCTTTGGAGGGGGGCTGCCCAGGGGCCGAACTCGTGCTCCAGTGGCTCCAGTGGCGGGCAGGCCACCTACTGGAAGAGTCGCGGTCTTTGGAAGCTCCTCTCGGGATCCGGCCTTTCCGCTCTTTGGAGGGGGGCTGCCCAGGGGCCGAACTCGTGCTCCAGTGGCGGGCAGGCCACCTACTGGTCACCTACTGGAAGAGTCACGGTCTTTGGAAGCTCCTCTCGGGGTCCGGCCTTTCCGCTCTTTGGAGGGGGGCTGCCCAGCGGCCGAACTGCCCCAGTGGTGGGCAGTTGCGGGTCTCCGGCAGCTCCTCTCGGATACCGGCCTGTTCCGCTCAAAGAGGGGGGGTGGGTCGGGGGAGCCACCTCCCAGCAGCGGTCAAGCCACCTACTGAGAAGACGTGCTCCCCGACCAAGAATAGAAAAAAAGGAGGGGCATAGAGCCTAGTGAGGAAAAAGGAAAAACCCTAGATTTCTCAAAAAAACACAAAAACCCACACCCCACCGAAGACTAGCATTAATAGAAGTCTCTAGTAAGGGCGAAAGGCCTGTGCGTTTCTTGAAGAGAAACCAGAGTTTGCTCTTAGCCAAAAGGCCGAGAAGCAATAACTCATAAATTGAACCGTGCCCACCACCGCCGCCATTCAGGTCAAAGTGTGAAAGCTGGGTTGACCTTCTTCTTCTTCTTCTTCTTCTTCTTCTTCTTCTTCTTGTATCCGTGTTTCAAGGTAAGTCAGGTGGGGGTCGAAGAAGAAGAAGAAGAAGACATTGAAGACATCTTAGACATTCTAAGATTCAAACCAGACATTCTAAGATTTAAACCAGACATTCTAAGATTCAAACCAGACATTCTAAGGTTTAAACCAGACATTCTAAGGTTCAAACCAGACATTCTAAGGTTTAAACCAGACATTCTAAGGTTTAAACCAGACATTCTAAGATTTAAACCAGACATTCTAATGTTCAAACCTGACATTCTAAGGTTCAAACCAGACATTCTAAGGTTTAAACCAGACATGCTAAGGTTTAAACCAGACATTCTAAGATTTAAACCAGACATTCTAATGTTCAAACCTGACATTCTAAGGTTCAAACCAGACATTCTAAGGTTTAAACCAGACATTCTAAGGTTCAAACCAGACATTCTAAGATTTAAACCAGACATTCTAAGGTTTAAACCAGACATTCTAATGTTCAAACCAGACATTCTAAGGTTTAAACCAGACATTCTAAGATTCAAACCAGACATTCTAAGGTTTAAACCAGACATTCTAAGATTTAAACCAGACATTCTAATGTTTAAACCAGACATTCTAAGGTTCAAACCAGACCATTCTAAGGTTTAAACCAGACATTCTAAGGTTCAAACCAGACATTCTAAGGTTTAAACCAGACATTCTAAGATTCAAACCAGACATTCTAAGGTTCAAACCAGACATTCTAAGATTCAAACCAGACATTCTAAGATTTAAACCAGACATTCTAAGATTCAAACCAGACATTCTAAGGTTTAAACCAGACATTCTAAGATTTAAACCAGACATTCTAAGGTTTAAACCAGACATTCTAAGGTTCAAACCAGACATTCTAAGGTTTAAACCAGACATTCTAAGATTCAAACCAGACATTCTAAGGTTCAAACCAGACATTCTAAGGTTTAAACCAGACATTCTAAGGTTTAAACCAGACATTCTAAGATTTAAACCAGACATTCTAATGTTCAAACCTGACATTCTAAGGTTCAAACCAGACATTCTAAGGTTTAAACCAGACATTCTAAGGTTTAAACCAGACATTCTAAGATTTAAACCAGACATTCTAATGTTCAAACCAGACATTCTAAGGTTTAAACCAGACATTCTAAGATTCAAACCAGACATTCTAAGGTTTAAACCAGACATTCTAAGATTTAAACCAGACATTCTAAGGTTTAAACCAGACATTCTAAGGTTCAAACCAGACATTCTAAGGTTTAAACCAGACATTCTAAGATTCAAACCAGACATTCTAAGGTTCAAACCAGACATTCTAAGGTTTAAACCAGACATTCTAAGATTTAAACCAGACATTCTAAGGTTTAAACCAGACATTCTAAGGTTTAAACCAGACATTCTAAGATTCAAACCAGACATTCTAAGGTTTAAACCAGACATTCTAAGATTTAAACCAGACATTCTAAGGTTTAAACCAGACATTCTAAGGTTTAAACCAGACATTCTAAGATTCAAACCAGACATTCTAAGGTTTAAACCAGACATTCTAAGATTTAAACCAGACATTCTAAGGTTTAAACCAGACATTCTAAGATTTAAACCAGACATTCTAAGGTTTAAACCAGACATTCTAAGATTTAAACCAGACATTCTAATGTTCAAACCAGACATTCTAAGGTTCAAACCAGACATTCTAAGGTTTAAACCAGACATTCTAAGGTTTAAACCAGACATTCTGATGTTCAAACCAGACATTCTAAGGTTTAAACCAGACATTCTAAGATTTAAACCAGACATTCTAAGGTTTAAACCAGACATTCTAAGATTTAAACCAGACATTCTAATGGTCAAACCTGACATTCTAAGGTTCAAACCAGACATTCTAAGGTTTAAACCAGACATTCTAAGGTTTAAACCAGACATTCTAAGATTTAAACCAGACATTCTAAGGTTTAAACCAGACATGCTAATGTTCAAACCAGACATTCTAAGGTTTAAACCAGACATTCTAAGATTCAAACCAGACATTCTAAGGTTTAAACCAGACATTCTAAGATTTAAACCAGACATTCTAAGGTTTAAACCAGACATGCTAATGTTCAAACCAGACATTCTAAGGTTTAAACCAGACATTCTAAGATTCAAACCAGACATTCTAAGGTTCAAACCAGACATTCTAAGGTTTAAACCAGACATTCTAAGATTTAAACCAGACATTCTAAGGTTTAAACCAGACATTCTAAGGTTTAAACCAGACATTCTAAGATGCAAACCAGACATTCAAAGGTTTAAACCAGACATTCTAAGATTCAAACCAGACATTCTAAGGTTTAAACCAGACATTCTAAGATTTAAACCAGACATTCTAAGGTTTAAACCAGACATTCTAAGATTTAAACCAGACATTCTAATGTTCAAACCAGACATTCTAAGGTTCAAACCAGACATTCTAAGGTTTAAACCAGACATTCTAAGGTTTAAACCAGACATTCTAATGTTCAAACCAGACATTCTAAGGTTCAAACCAGACATTCTAAGGTTTAAACCAGACATTCTAAGGTTTAAACCAGACATTCTAAGGTTTAAACCAGACATTCTAAGGTTTAAAACAGACATTCTAAGATTTAAACCAGACAACATTCTAAGATTCAAACCAGACATTCTAAGGTTTAAACCAGACATTCTAAGGTTTAAACCAGACATTCTAAGATTTAAACCAGACATTCTAAGGTTTAAACCAGACATTCTAAGATTTAAACCAGACATTCTAAGGTTTAAACCAGACATTCTAAGGTTTAAACCAGACATTCTAAGGTTTAAACCAGACATTCTAAGATTCAAACCAGACATTCTAAGATTCAAACCAGACATTCTAAGGTTCAAACCAGACATTCTAAGATTTAAACCAGACATTCTAAGGTTTAAACCAGACATTCTAAGGTTTAAACCAGACATTCTAAGATTCAAACCAGACATTCTAAGGTTTAAACCAGACATTTTAAGATTCAAACCAGACATTCTAAGGTTTAAACCAGACATTCTAAGATTTAAACCAGACATTCTAAGATTCAAACCAGACATTCTAAGATTTAAACCAGACATTCTAAGGTTTAAACCAGACATTCTAAGATTCAAACCAGACATTCTAAGGTTCAAACCAGACATTCTAAGGTTTAAACCAGACATTCTAAGATTTAAACCAGACATTCTAAGATTCAAACCAGACATTCTAAGATTTAAACCAGACATTCTAAGATTCAAACCAGACATTCTAAGGTTTAAACCAGACATTCTAAGATTTAAACCAGACATTCTAAGGTTTAAACCAGACATTCTAAGGTTCAAACCAGACATTCTAAGGTTTAAACCAGACATTCTAAGATTCAAACCAGACATTCTAAGGTTCAAACCAGACATTCTAAGGTTTAAACCAGACATTCTAAGATTTAAACCAGACATTCTAAGGTTTAAACCAGACATTCTAAGGTTTAAACCAGACATTCTAAGATTCAAACCAGACATTCTAAAGTTTAAACCAGACATTCTAAGATTCAAACCAGACATTCTAAGGTTCAAACCAGACATTCTAAGGTTCAAACCAGACATTCTAAGGTTTAAACCAGACATTCTAAGATTTAAACCAGACATTCTAAGGTTTAAACCAGACATTCTAAGATTTAAACCAGACATTCTAAGATTCAAACCAGACATTCTAAGATTTAAACCAGACATTCTAATGTTCAAACCAGACATTCTAAGGTTCAAACCAGACATTCTAAGGTTTAAACCAGACATTCTAAGGTTTAAACCAGACATTCTAAGATTTAAACCAGACATTATAAGGTTTAAACCAGACATTCTAAGGTTCAAACCAGACATTCTAAGGTTTAAACCAGACATTCTAAGATTCAAACCAGACATTCTAAGGTTCAAACCAGACATTCTAAGGTTTAAACCAGACATTCTAAGATTTAAACCAGACATTCTAAGGTTTAAACCAGACATTCTAAGGTTTAAACCAGACATTCTAAGATTCAAACCAGACATTCTAAGGTTCAAACCAGACATTCTAAGATTCAAACCAGACATTCTAAGGTTCAAACCAGACATTCTAAGGTTCAAACCAGACATTCTAAGATTCAAACCAGACATTCTAAGGTTTAAACCAGACATTATAAGATGTAAACCAGACATTCTAAGGTTTAAACCAGACATTCTAAGGTTCAAACCAGACATTCTAAGGTTTAAACCAGACATTCTAAGATTTAAACCAGACATTCTAAGGTTTAAACCAGACATTCTAAGGTTCAAACCAGACATTCTAAGGTTTAAACCAGACATTCTAAGGTTTAAACCAGACATTCTAAGGTTTAAACCAGACATTCTAAGATTCAAACCAGACATTCTAAAGTTTAAACCAGACATTCTAAGATTCAAACCAGACATTCTAAGGTTCAAACCAGACATTCTAAGGTTCAAACCAGACATTCTAAGGTTTAAACCAGACATTCTAAGATTTAAACCAGACATTCTAAGGTTTAAACCAGACATTCTAAGATTTAAACCAGACATTCTAAGATTCAAACCAGACATTCTAAGATTTAAACCAGACATTCTAATGTTCAAACCAGACATTCTAAGGTTCAAACCAGACATTCTAAGGTTTAAACCAGACATTCTAAGGTTTAAACCAGACATTCTAAGATTTAAACCAGACATTCTAAGGTTTAAACCAGACATGCTAATGTTCAAACCAGACATTCTAAGGTTTAAACCAGACATTCTAAGATTCAAACCAGACATTCTAAGGTTTAAACCAGACATTCTAAGATTTAAACCAGACATTCTAAGGTTTAAACCAGACATGCTAATGTTCAAACCAGACATTCTAAGGTTTAAACCAGACATTCTAAGATTCAAACCAGACATTCTAAGGTTCAAACCAGACATTCTAAGGTTTAAACCAGACATTCTAAGATTTAAACCAGACATTCTAAGGTTTAAACCAGACATTCTAAGGTTTAAACCAGACATTCTAAGATGCAAACCAGACATTCAAAGGTTTAAACCAGACATTCTAAGATTCAAACCAGACATTCTAAGGTTTAAACCAGACATTCTAAGATTTAAACCAGACATTCTAAGGTTTAAACCAGACATTCTAAGATTTAAACCAGACATTCTAATGTTCAAACCAGACATTCTAAGGTTCAAACCAGACATTCTAAGGTTTAAACCAGACATTCTAAGGTTTAAACCAGACATGCTAATGTTCAAACCAGACATTCTAAGGTTCAAACCAGACATTCTAAGGTTTAAACCAGACATTCTAAGGTTTAAACCAGACATTCTAAGGTTTAAACCAGACATTCTAAGGTTTAAAACAGACATTCTAAGATTTAAACCAGACATTCTAAGGTTTAAACCAGACATTCTAAGATTTAAACCAGATATTCTAAGGTTTAAACCAGACATTCTAAGATTTAAACCAGACATTCTAAGGTTTAAACCAGACATTCTAAGGTTTAAACCAGACATTCTAAGGTTTAAACCAGACATTCTAAGATTCAAACCAGACATTCTAAGATTCAAACCAGACATTCTAAGGTTCAAACCAGACATTCTAAGATTTAAACCAGACATTCTAAGGTTTAAACCAGACATTCTAAGGTTTAAACCAGACATTCTAAGATTCAAACCAGACATTCTAAGGTTTAAACCAGACATTTTAAGATTCAAACCAGACATTCTAAGGTTTAAACCAGACATTCTAAGATTTAAACCAGACATTCTAAGATTCAAACCAGACATTCTAAGATTTAAACCAGACATTCTAAGGTTTAAACCAGACATTCTAAGATTCAAACCAGACATTCTAAGGTTCAAACCAGACATTCTAAGGTTTAAACCAGACATTCTAAGATTTAAACCAGACATTCTAAGATTCAAACCAGACATTCTAAGATTTAAACCAGACATTCTAAGATTCAAACCAGACATTCTAAGGTTTAAACCAGACATTCTAAGATTTAAACCAGACATTCTAAGGTTTAAACCAGACATTCTAAGGTTCAAACCAGACATTCTAAGGTTTAAACCAGACATTCTAAGATTCAAACCAGACATTCTAAGGTTCAAACCAGACATTCTAAGGTTTAAACCAGACATTCTAAGATTTAAACCAGACATTCTAAGGTTTAAACCAGACATTCTAAGGTTTAAACCAGACATTCTAAGATTCAAACCAGACATTCTAAAGTTTAAACCAGACATTCTAAGATTCAAACCAGACATTCTAAGGTTCAAACCAGACATTCTAAGGTTCAAACCAGACATTCTAAGGTTTAAACCAGACATTCTAAGATTTAAACCAGACATTCTAAGGTTTAAACCAGACATTCTAAGATTTAAACCAGACATTCTAAGATTCAAACCAGACATTCTAAGATTTAAACCAGACATTCTAATGTTCAAACCAGACATTCTAAGGTTCAAACCAGACATTCTAAGGTTTAAACCAGACATTCTAAGGTTTAAACCAGACATTCTAAGATTTAAACCAGACATTATAAGGTTTAAACCAGACATTCTAAGGTTCAAACCAGACATTCTAAGGTTTAAACCAGACATTCTAAGATTCAAACCAGACATTCTAAGGTTCAAACCAGACATTCTAAGGTTTAAACCAGACATTCTAAGATTTAAACCAGACATTCTAAGGTTTAAACCAGACATTCTAAGGTTTAAACCAGACATTCTAAGATTCAAACCAGACATTCTAAGGTTCAAACCAGACATTCTAAGATTCAAACCAGACATTCTAAGGTTCAAACCAGACATTCTAAGGTTCAAACCAGACATTCTAAGATTCAAACCAGACATTCTAAGGTTTAAACCAGACATTCTAAGATTTAAACCAGACATTCTAAGGTTTAAACCAGACATTCTAAGGTTCAAACCAGACATTCTAAGGTTTAAACCAGACATTCTAAGATTTAAACCAGACATTCTAAGGTTTAAACCAGACATTCTAAGGTTCAAACCAGACATTCTAAGGTTTAAACCAGACATTCTAAGGTTTAAACCAGACATTCTAAGATTCAAACCAGACATTCTAAAGTTTAAACCAGACATTCTAAGATTCAAACCAGACATTCTAAGGTTCAAACCAGACATTCTAAGGTTCAAACCAGACATTCTAAGGTTTAAACCAGACATTCTAAGATTTAAACCAGACATTCTAAGGTTTAAACCAGACATTCTAAGATTTAAACCAGACATTCTAAGATTCAAACCAGACATTCTAAGATTTAAACCAGACATTCTAATGTTCAAACCAGACATTCTAAGGTTCAAACCAGACATTCTAAGGTTTAAACCAGACATTCTAAGGTTTAAACCAGACATTCTAAGATTTAAACCAGACATTCTAAGGTTTAAACCAGACATTCTAAGGTTCAAACCAGACATTCTAAGGTTTAAACCAGACATTCTAAGATTCAAACCAGACATTCTAAGGTTCAAACCAGACATTCTAAGGTTTAAACCAGACATTCTAAGATTTAAACCAGACATTCTAAGGTTTAAACCAGACATTCTAAGGTTTAAACCAGACATTCTAAGATTCAAACCAGACATTCTAAGGTTCAAACCAGACATTCTAAGATTCAAACCAGACATTCTAAGGTTCAAACCAGACATTCTAAGGTTCAAACCAGACATTCTAAGATTCAAACCAGACATTCTAAGGTTTAAACCAGACATTCTAAGATTTAAACCAGACATTCTAAGGTTTAAACCAGACATTCTAAGGTTCAAACCAGACATTCTAAGGTTTAAACCAGACATTCTAAGATTTAAACCAGACATTCTAAGATTCAAACCAGACATTCTAAGATTTAAACCAGACATTCTAAGATTCAAACCAGACATTCTAAGATTGAAACCAGACATTCTAATGTTCAAACCAGACATTCTAAGGTTCAAACCAGACATTCTAAGGTTTAAACCAGACATTCTAAGGTTTAAACCAGACATTCTAAGATTTAAACCAGACATTCTAAGGTTTAAACCAGACATTCTAAGGTTTAAACCAGACATTCTAAGATTCAAACCAGACATTCTAAGGTTCAAACCAGACATTCTAAGATTCAAACCAGACATTCTAAGGTTCAAACCAGACATTCTAAGGTTCAAACCAGACATTCTAAGATTCAAACCAGACATTCTAAGGTTTAAACCAGACATTCTAAGATTTAAACCAGACATTCTAAGGTTTAAACCAGACATTCTAAGGTTCAAACCAGACATTCTAAGGTTTAAACCAGACATTCTAAGATTTAAACCAGACATTCTAAGGTTTAAACCAGACATTCTAAGGTTCAAACCAGACATTCTAAGGTTTAAACCAGACATTCTAAGGTTTAAACCAGACATTCTAAGGTTTAAACCAGACATTCTAAGATTCAAACCAGACATTCTAAAGTTTAAACCAGACATTCTAAGATTCAAACCAGACATTCTAAGGTTCAAACCAGACATTCTAAGGTTCAAACCAGACATTCTAAGGTTTAAACCAGACATTCTAAGATTTAAACCAGACATTCTAAGGTTTAAACCAGACATTCTAAGATTTAAACCAGACATTCTAAGATTCAAACCAGACATTCTAAGATTTAAACCAGACATTCTAATGTTCAAACCAGACATTCTAAGGTTCAAACCAGACATTCTAAGGTTTAAACCAGACATTCTAAGGTTTAAACCAGACATTCTAAGGTTTAAACCAGACATTCTAAGATTTAAACCAGACATTCTAATGTTCAAACCAGACATTCTAAGGTTCAAACCAGACATTCTAAGGTTTAAACCAGACATTCTAAGGTTTAAACCAGACATGCTAATGTTCAAACCAGACATTCTAAGGTTCAAACCAGACATTCTAAGGTTTAAACCAGACATTCTAAGGTTTAAACCAGACATTCTAAGGTTTAAACCAGACATTCTAAGGTTTAAAACAGACATTCTAAGATTTAAACCAGACATTCTAAGGTTTAAACCAGACATTCTAAGATTTAAACCAGATATTCTAAGGTTTAAACCAGACATTCTAAGATTTAAACCAGACATTCTAAGGTTTAAACCAGACATTCTAAGGTTTAAACCAGACATTCTAAGGTTTAAACCAGACATTCTAAGATTCAAACCAGACATTCTAAGATTCAAACCAGACATTCTAAGGTTCAAACCAGACATTCTAAGATTCAAACCAGACATTCTAAGGTTTAAACCAGACATTCTAAGATTTAAACCAGACATTCTAAGATTCAAACCAGACATTCTAAGATTTAAACCAGACATTCTAAGGTTTAAACCAGACATTCTAAGATTCAAACCAGACATTCTAAGGTTCAAACCAGACATTCTAAGGTTTAAACCAGACATTCTAAGATTTAAACCAGACATTCTAAGATTCAAACCAGACATTCTAAGATTTAAACCAGACATTCTAAGATTCAAACCAGACATTCTAAGGTTTAAACCAGACATTCTAAGATTTAAACCAGACATTCTAAGGTTTAAACCAGACATTCTAAGGTTCAAACCAGACATTCTAAGGTTTAAACCAGACATTCTAAGATTCAAACCAGACATTCTAAGGTTCAAACCAGACATTCTAAGGTTTAAACCAGACATTCTAAGATTTAAACCAGACATTCTAAGGTTTAAACCAGACATTCTAAGGTTTAAACCAGACATTCTAAGATTCAAACCAGACATTCTAAAGTTTAAACCAGACATTCTAAGATTCAAACCAGACATTCTAAGGTTCAAACCAGACATTCTAAGGTTCAAACCAGACATTCTAAGGTTTAAACCAGACATTCTAAGATTTAAACCAGACATTCTAAGGTTTAAACCAGACATTCTAAGATTTAAACCAGACATTCTAAGATTCAAACCAGACATTCTAAGATTTAAACCAGACATTCTAATGTTCAAACCAGACATTCTAAGGTTCAAACCAGACATTCTAAGGTTTAAACCAGACATTCTAAGGTTTAAACCAGACATTCTAAGATTTAAACCAGACATTATAAGGTTTAAACCAGACATTCTAAGGTTCAAACCAGACATTCTAAGGTTTAAACCAGACATTCTAAGATTCAAACCAGACATTCTAAGGTTCAAACCAGACATTCTAAGGTTTAAACCAGACATTCTAAGATTTAAACCAGACATTCTAAGGTTTAAACCAGACATTCTAAGGTTTAAACCAGACATTCTAAGATTCAAACCAGACATTCTAAGGTTCAAACCAGACATTCTAAGATTCAAACCAGACATTCTAAGGTTCAAACCAGACATTCTAAGGTTCAAACCAGACATTCTAAGATTCAAACCAGACATTCTAAGGTTTAAACCAGACATTCTAAGATTTAAACCAGACATTCTAAGGTTTAAACCAGACATTCTAAGGTTCAAACCAGACATTCTAAGGTTTAAACCAGACATTCTAAGATTTAAACCAGACATTCTAAGGTTTAAACCAGACATTCTAAGGTTCAAACCAGACATTCTAAGGTTTAAACCAGACATTCTAAGGTTTAAACCAGACATTCTAAGATTCAAACCAGACATTCTAAAGTTTAAACCAGACATTCTAAGATTCAAACCAGACATTCTAAGGTTCAAACCAGACATTCTAAGGTTCAAACCAGACATTCTAAGGTTTAAACCAGACATTCTAAGATTTAAACCAGACATTCTAAGGTTTAAACCAGACATTCTAAGATTTAAACCAGACATTCTAAGATTCAAACCAGACATTCTAAGATTTAAACCAGACATTCTAATGTTCAAACCAGACATTCTAAGGTTCAAACCAGACATTCTAAGGTTTAAACCAGACATTCTAAGGTTTAAACCAGACATTCTAAGATTTAAACCAGACATTCTAAGGTTTAAACCAGACATTCTAAGGTTCAAACCAGACATTCTAAGGTTTAAACCAGACATTCTAAGATTCAAACCAGACATTCTAAGGTTCAAACCAGACATTCTAAGGTTTAAACCAGACATTCTAAGATTTAAACCAGACATTCTAAGGTTTAAACCAGACATTCTAAGGTTTAAACCAGACATTCTAAGATTCAAACCAGACATTCTAAGGTTCAAACCAGACATTCTAAGATTCAAACCAGACATTCTAAGGTTCAAACCAGACATTCTAAGGTTCAAACCAGACATTCTAAGATTCAAACCAGACATTCTAAGGTTTAAACCAGACATTCTAAGATTTAAACCAGACATTCTAAGGTTTAAACCAGACATTCTAAGGTTCAAACCAGACATTCTAAGGTTTAAACCAGACATTCTAAGATTTAAACCAGACATTCTAAGATTCAAACCAGACATTCTAAGATTTAAACCAGACATTCTAAGATTCAAACCAGACATTCTAAGATTTAAACCAGACATTCTAATGTTCAAACCAGACATTCTAAGGTTCAAACCAGACATTCTAAGGTTTAAACCAGACATTCTAAGGTTTAAACCAGACATTCTAAGATTTAAACCAGACATTCTAAGGTTTAAACCAGACATTCTAAGGTTTAAACCAGACATTCTAAGATTCAAACCAGACATTCTAAGGTTCAAACCAGACATTCTAAGGTTTAAACCAGACATTCTAAGATTTAAACCAGACATTCTAAGGTTTAAACCAGACATTCTAAGGTTTAAACCAGACATTCTAAGATTCAAACCAGACATTCTAAAGTTTAAACCAGACATTCTAAGATTCAAACCAGACATTCTAAGGTTCAAACCAGACATTCTAAGGTTCAAACCAGACATTCTAAGGTTTAAACCAGACATTCTAAGATTTAAACCAGACATTCTAAGGTTTAAACCAGACATTCTAAGATTTAAACCAGACATTCTAAGATTCAAACCAGACATTCTAAGATTTAAACCAGACATTCTAATGTTCAAACCAGACATTCTAAGGTTCAAACCAGACATTCTAAGGTTTAAACCAGACATTCTAAGGTTTAAACCAGACATTCTAAGATTTAAACCAGACATTATAAGGTTTAAACCAGACATTCTAAGGTTCAAACCAGACATTCTAAGGTTTAAACCAGACATTCTAAGATTCAAACCAGACATTCTAAGGTTCAAACCAGACATTCTAAGGTTTAAACCAGACATTCTAAGATTTAAACCAGACATTCTAAGGTTTAAACCAGACATTCTAAGGTTTAAACCAGACATTCTAAGATTCAAACCAGACATTCTAAGGTTCAAACCAGACATTCTAAGATTCAAACCAGACATTCTAAGGTTCAAACCAGACATTCTAAGGTTCAAACCAGACATTCTAAGATTCAAACCAGACATTCTAAGGTTTAAACCAGACATTCTAAGATTTAAACCAGACATTCTAAGGTTTAAACCAGACATTCTAAGGTTCAAACCAGACATTCTAAGGTTTAAACCAGACATTCTAAGATTTAAACCAGACATTCTAAGGTTTAAACCAGACATTCTAAGGTTCAAACCAGACATTCTAAGGTTTAAACCAGACATTCTAAGGTTTAAACCAGACATTCTAAGATTCAAACCAGACATTCTAAAGTTTAAACCAGACATTCTAAGATTCAAACCAGACATTCTAAGGTTCAAACCAGACATTCTAAGGTTCAAACCAGACATTCTAAGGTTTAAACCAGACATTCTAAGATTTAAACCAGACATTCTAAGGTTTAAACCAGACATTCTAAGATTTAAACCAGACATTCTAAGATTCAAACCAGACATTCTAAGATTTAAACCAGACATTCTAATGTTCAAACCAGACATTCTAAGGTTCAAACCAGACATTCTAAGGTTTAAACCAGACATTCTAAGGTTTAAACCAGACATTCTAAGATTTAAACCAGACATTCTAAGGTTTAAACCAGACATTCTAAGGTTCAAACCAGACATTCTAAGGTTTAAACCAGACATTCTAAGATTCAAACCAGACATTCTAAGGTTCAAACCAGACATTCTAAGGTTTAAACCAGACATTCTAAGATTTAAACCAGACATTCTAAGGTTTAAACCAGACATTCTAAGGTTTAAACCAGACATTCTAAGATTCAAACCAGACATTCTAAGGTTCAAACCAGACATTCTAAGATTCAAACCAGACATTCTAAGGTTCAAACCAGACATTCTAAGGTTCAAACCAGACATTCTAAGATTCAAACCAGACATTCTAAGGTTTAAACCAGACATTCTAAGATTTAAACCAGACATTCTAAGGTTTAAACCAGACATTCTAAGGTTCAAACCAGACATTCTAAGGTTTAAACCAGACATTCTAAGATTTAAACCAGACATTCTAAGATTCAAACCAGACATTCTAAGATTTAAACCAGACATTCTAAGATTCAAACCAGACATTCTAAGATTGAAACCAGACATTCTAATGTTCAAACCAGACATTCTAAGGTTCAAACCAGACATTCTAAGGTTTAAACCAGACATTCTAAGGTTTAAACCAGACATTCTAAGATTTAAACCAGACATTCTAAGGTTTAAACCAGACATTCTAAGGTTTAAACCAGACATTCTAAGATTCAAACCAGACATTCTAAGGTTCAAACCAGACATTCTAAGATTCAAACCAGACATTCTAAGGTTCAAACCAGACATTCTAAGGTTCAAACCAGACATTCTAAGATTCAAACCAGACATTCTAAGGTTTAAACCAGACATTCTAAGATTTAAACCAGACATTCTAAGGTTTAAACCAGACATTCTAAGGTTCAAACCAGACATTCTAAGGTTTAAACCAGACATTCTAAGATTTAAACCAGACATTCTAAGGTTTAAACCAGACATTCTAAGGTTCAAACCAGACATTCTAAGGTTTAAACCAGACATTCTAAGGTTTAAACCAGACATTCTAAGGTTTAAACCAGACATTCTAAGATTCAAACCAGACATTCTAAAGTTTAAACCAGACATTCTAAGATTCAAACCAGACATTCTAAGGTTCAAACCAGACATTCTAAGGTTCAAACCAGACATTCTAAGGTTTAAACCAGACATTCTAAGATTTAAACCAGACATTCTAAGGTTTAAACCAGACATTCTAAGATTTAAACCAGACATTCTAAGATTCAAACCAGACATTCTAAGATTTAAACCAGACATTCTAATGTTCAAACCAGACATTCTAAGGTTCAAACCAGACATTCTAAGGTTTAAACCAGACATTCTAAGGTTTAAACCAGACATTCTAAGGTTTAAACCAGACATTCTAAGATTTAAACCAGACATTCTAATGTTCAAACCAGACATTCTAAGGTTCAAACCAGACATTCTAAGGTTTAAACCAGACATTCTAAGGTTTAAACCAGACATGCTAATGTTCAAACCAGACATTCTAAGGTTCAAACCAGACATTCTAAGGTTTAAACCAGACATTCTAAGGTTTAAACCAGACATTCTAAGGTTTAAACCAGACATTCTAAGGTTTAAAACAGACATTCTAAGATTTAAACCAGACATTCTAAGGTTTAAACCAGACATTCTAAGATTTAAACCAGATATTCTAAGGTTTAAACCAGACATTCTAAGATTTAAACCAGACATTCTAAGGTTTAAACCAGACATTCTAAGGTTTAAACCAGACATTCTAAGGTTTAAACCAGACATTCTAAGATTCAAACCAGACATTCTAAGATTCAAACCAGACATTCTAAGGTTCAAACCAGACATTCTAAGATTCAAACCAGACATTCTAAGGTTTAAACCAGACATTCTAAGATTTAAACCAGACATTCTAAGATTCAAACCAGACATTCTAAGATTTAAACCAGACATTCTAAGGTTTAAACCAGACATTCTAAGATTCAAACCAGACATTCTAAGGTTCAAACCAGACATTCTAAGGTTTAAACCAGACATTCTAAGATTTAAACCAGACATTCTAAGATTCAAACCAGACATTCTAAGATTTAAACCAGACATTCTAAGATTCAAACCAGACATTCTAAGGTTTAAACCAGACATTCTAAGATTTAAACCAGACATTCTAAGGTTTAAACCAGACATTCTAAGGTTCAAACCAGACATTCTAAGGTTTAAACCAGACATTCTAAGATTCAAACCAGACATTCTAAGGTTCAAACCAGACATTCTAAGGTTTAAACCAGACATTCTAAGATTTAAACCAGACATTCTAAGGTTTAAACCAGACATTCTAAGGTTTAAACCAGACATTCTAAGATTCAAACCAGACATTCTAAAGTTTAAACCAGACATTCTAAGATTCAAACCAGACATTCTAAGGTTCAAACCAGACATTCTAAGGTTCAAACCAGACATTCTAAGGTTTAAACCAGACATTCTAAGATTTAAACCAGACATTCTAAGGTTTAAACCAGACATTCTAAGATTTAAACCAGACATTCTAAGATTCAAACCAGACATTCTAAGATTTAAACCAGACATTCTAATGTTCAAACCAGACATTCTAAGGTTCAAACCAGACATTCTAAGGTTTAAACCAGACATTCTAAGGTTTAAACCAGACATTCTAAGATTTAAACCAGACATTATAAGGTTTAAACCAGACATTCTAAGGTTCAAACCAGACATTCTAAGGTTTAAACCAGACATTCTAAGATTCAAACCAGACATTCTAAGGTTCAAACCAGACATTCTAAGGTTTAAACCAGACATTCTAAGATTTAAACCAGACATTCTAAGGTTTAAACCAGACATTCTAAGGTTTAAACCAGACATTCTAAGATTCAAACCAGACATTCTAAGGTTCAAACCAGACATTCTAAGATTCAAACCAGACATTCTAAGGTTCAAACCAGACATTCTAAGGTTCAAACCAGACATTCTAAGATTCAAACCAGACATTCTAAGGTTTAAACCAGACATTCTAAGATTTAAACCAGACATTCTAAGGTTTAAACCAGACATTCTAAGGTTCAAACCAGACATTCTAAGGTTTAAACCAGACATTCTAAGATTTAAACCAGACATTCTAAGGTTTAAACCAGACATTCTAAGGTTCAAACCAGACATTCTAAGGTTTAAACCAGACATTCTAAGGTTTAAACCAGACATTCTAAGATTCAAACCAGACATTCTAAAGTTTAAACCAGACATTCTAAGATTCAAACCAGACATTCTAAGGTTCAAACCAGACATTCTAAGGTTCAAACCAGACATTCTAAGGTTTAAACCAGACATTCTAAGATTTAAACCAGACATTCTAAGGTTTAAACCAGACATTCTAAGATTTAAACCAGACATTCTAAGATTCAAACCAGACATTCTAAGATTTAAACCAGACATTCTAATGTTCAAACCAGACATTCTAAGGTTCAAACCAGACATTCTAAGGTTTAAACCAGACATTCTAAGGTTTAAACCAGACATTCTAAGATTTAAACCAGACATTCTAAGGTTTAAACCAGACATTCTAAGGTTCAAACCAGACATTCTAAGGTTTAAACCAGACATTCTAAGATTCAAACCAGACATTCTAAGGTTCAAACCAGACATTCTAAGGTTTAAACCAGACATTCTAAGATTTAAACCAGACATTCTAAGGTTTAAACCAGACATTCTAAGGTTTAAACCAGACATTCTAAGATTCAAACCAGACATTCTAAGGTTCAAACCAGACATTCTAAGATTCAAACCAGACATTCTAAGGTTCAAACCAGACATTCTAAGGTTCAAACCAGACATTCTAAGATTCAAACCAGACATTCTAAGGTTTAAACCAGACATTCTAAGATTTAAACCAGACATTCTAAGGTTTAAACCAGACATTCTAAGGTTCAAACCAGACATTCTAAGGTTTAAACCAGACATTCTAAGATTTAAACCAGACATTCTAAGATTCAAACCAGACATTCTAAGATTTAAACCAGACATTCTAAGATTCAAACCAGACATTCTAAGATTTAAACCAGACATTCTAATGTTCAAACCAGACATTCTAAGGTTCAAACCAGACATTCTAAGGTTTAAACCAGACATTCTAAGGTTTAAACCAGACATTCTAAGATTTAAACCAGACATTCTAAGGTTTAAACCAGACATTCTAAGGTTTAAACCAGACATTCTAAGATTCAAACCAGACATTCTAAGGTTCAAACCAGACATTCTAAGATTCAAACCAGACATTCTAAGGTTCAAACCAGACATTCTAAGGTTCAAACCAGACATTCTAAGATTCAAACCAGACATTCTAAGGTTTAAACCAGACATTCTAAGATTTAAACCAGACATTCTAAGGTTTAAACCAGACATTCTAAGGTTCAAACCAGACATTCTAAGGTTTAAACCAGACATTCTAAGATTTAAACCAGACATTCTAAGGTTTAAACCAGACATTCTAAGGTTCAAACCAGACATTCTAAGGTTTAAACCAGACATTCTAAGGTTTAAACCAGACATTCTAAGGTTTAAACCAGACATTCTAAGATTCAAACCAGACATTCTAAAGTTTAAACCAGACATTCTAAGATTCAAACCAGACATTCTAAGGTTCAAACCAGACATTCTAAGGTTCAAACCAGACATTCTAAGGTTTAAACCAGACATTCTAAGATTTAAACCAGACATTCTAAGGTTTAAACCAGACATTCTAAGATTTAAACCAGACATTCTAAGATTCAAACCAGACATTCTAAGATTTAAACCAGACATTCTAATGTTCAAACCAGACATTCTAAGGTTCAAACCAGACATTCTAAGGTTTAAACCAGACATTCTAAGGTTTAAACCAGACATTCTAAGATTTAAACCAGACATTCTAAGGTTTAAACCAGACATGCTAATGTTCAAACCAGACATTCTAAGGTTTAAACCAGACATTCTAAGATTCAAACCAGACATTCTAAGGTTTAAACCAGACATTCTAAGATTTAAACCAGACATTCTAAGGTTTAAACCAGACATGCTAATGTTCAAACCAGACATTCTAAGGTTTAAACCAGACATTCTAAGATTCAAACCAGACATTCTAAGGTTCAAACCAGACATTCTAAGGTTTAAACCAGACATTCTAAGATTTAAACCAGACATTCTAAGGTTTAAACCAGACATTCTAAGGTTTAAACCAGACATTCTAAGATGCAAACCAGACATTCAAAGGTTTAAACCAGACATTCTAAGATTCAAACCAGACATTCTAAGGTTTAAACCAGACATTCTAAGATTTAAACCAGACATTCTAAGGTTTAAACCAGACATTCTAAGATTTAAACCAGACATTCTAATGTTCAAACCAGACATTCTAAGGTTCAAACCAGACATTCTAAGGTTTAAACCAGACATTCTAAGGTTTAAACCAGACATTCTAATGTTCAAACCAGACATTCTAAGGTTCAAACCAGACATTCTAAGGTTTAAACCAGACATTCTAAGGTTTAAACCAGACATTCTAAGGTTTAAACCAGACATTCTAAGGTTTAAAACAGACATTCTAAGATTTAAACCAGACATTCTAAGGTTTAAACCAGACATTCTAAGATTTAAACCAGATATTCTAAGGTTTAAACCAGACATTCTAAGATTTAAACCAGACATTCTAAGGTTTAAACCAGACATTCTAAGGTTTAAACCAGACATTCTAAGGTTTAAACCAGACATTCTAAGATTCAAACCAGACATTCTAAGATTCAAACCAGACATTCTAAGGTTCAAACCAGACATTCTAAGATTTAAACCAGACATTCTAAGGTTTAAACCAGACATTCTAAGGTTTAAACCAGACATTCTAAGATTCAAACCAGACATTCTAAGGTTTAAACCAGACATTTTAAGATTTAAACCAGACATTCTAAGGTTTAAACCAGACATTCTAAGGTTTAAACCAGACATTCTAAGATTCAAACCAGACATTCTAAGGTTTAAACCAGACATTTTAAGATTCAAACCAGACATTCTAAGGTTTAAACCAGACATTCTAAGATTTAAACCAGACATTCTAAGATTCAAACCAGACATTCTAAGATTTAAACCAGACATTCTAAGGTTTAAACCAGACATTCTAAGATTCAAACCAGACATTCTAAGATTCAAACCAGACATTCTAAGATTTAAACCAGACATTCTAAGATTCAAACCAGACATTCTAAGGTTTAAACCACACATTCTAAGATTTAAACCAGACATTCTAAGGTTTAAACCAGACATTCTAAGGTTCAAACCAGACATTCTAAGGTTCAAACCAGACATTCTAAGGTTTAAACCAGACATTCTAAGATTCAAACCAGACATTCTAAGGTTCAAACCAGACATTCTAAGGTTTAAACCAGACATTCTAAGATTTAAACCAGACATTCTAAGGTTTAAACCAGACATTCTAAGATTTAAACCAGACATTCTAAGATTCAAACCAGACATTCTAAGATTTAAACCAGACATTCTAATGTTCAAACCAGACATTCTAAGGTTCAAACCAGACATTCTAAGGTTTAAACCAGACATTCTAAGGTTTAAACCAGACATTCTAAGATTTAAACCAGACATTCTAAGGTTTAAACCAGACATTCTAAGGTTCAAACCAGACATTCTAAGGTTTAAACCAGACATTCTAAGATTCAAACCAGACATTCTAAGGTTCAAACCAGACATTCTAAGGTTTAAACCAGACATTCTAAGATTTAAACCAGACATTCTAAGGTTTAAACCAGACATTCTAAGGTTTAAACCAGACATTCTAAGATTCAAACCAGACATTCTAAGGTTCAAACCAGACATTCTAAGATTCAAACCAGACATTCTAAGGTTCAAACCAGACATTCTAAGGTTCAAACCAGACATTCTAAGATTCAAACCAGACATTCTAAGGTTTAAACCAGACATTCTAAGATTTAAACCAGACATTCTAAGGTTTAAACCAGACATTCTAAGGTTCAAACCAGACATTCTAAGGTTTAAACCAGACATTCTAAGATTTAAACCAGACATTCTAAGATTCAAACCAGACATTCTAAGATTTAAACCAGACATTCTAAGATTCAAACCAGACATTCTAAGATTGAAACCAGACATTCTAATGTTCAAACCAGACATTCTAAGGTTCAAACCAGACATTCTAAGGTTTAAACCAGACATTCTAAGGTTTAAACCAGACATTCTAAGATTTAAACCAGACATTCTAAGGTTTAAACCAGACATTCTAAGGTTTAAACCAGACATTCTAAGATTCAAACCAGACATTCTAAGGTTCAAACCAGACATTCTAAGATTCAAACCAGACATTCTAAGGTTCAAACCAGACATTCTAAGGTTCAAACCAGACATTCTAAGATTCAAACCAGACATTCTAAGGTTTAAACCAGACATTCTAAGATTTAAACCAGACATTCTAAGGTTTAAACCAGACATTCTAAGGTTCAAACCAGACATTCTAAGGTTTAAACCAGACATTCTAAGATTTAAACCAGACATTCTAAGGTTTAAACCAGACATTCTAAGGTTCAAACCAGACATTCTAAGGTTTAAACCAGACATTCTAAGGTTTAAACCAGACATTCTAAGGTTTAAACCAGACATTCTAAGATTCAAACCAGACATTCTAAAGTTTAAACCAGACATTCTAAGATTCAAACCAGACATTCTAAGGTTCAAACCAGACATTCTAAGGTTCAAACCAGACATTCTAAGGTTTAAACCAGACATTCTAAGATTTAAACCAGACATTCTAAGGTTTAAACCAGACATTCTAAGATTTAAACCAGACATTCTAAGATTCAAACCAGACATTCTAAGATTTAAACCAGACATTCTAATGTTCAAACCAGACATTCTAAGGTTCAAACCAGACATTCTAAGGTTTAAACCAGACATTCTAAGGTTTAAACCAGACATTCTAAGGTTTAAACCAGACATTCTAAGATTTAAACCAGACATTCTAATGTTCAAACCAGACATTCTAAGGTTCAAACCAGACATTCTAAGGTTTAAACCAGACATTCTAAGGTTTAAACCAGACATGCTAATGTTCAAACCAGACATTCTAAGGTTCAAACCAGACATTCTAAGGTTTAAACCAGACATTCTAAGGTTTAAACCAGACATTCTAAGGTTTAAACCAGACATTCTAAGGTTTAAAACAGACATTCTAAGATTTAAACCAGACATTCTAAGGTTTAAACCAGACATTCTAAGATTTAAACCAGATATTCTAAGGTTTAAACCAGACATTCTAAGATTTAAACCAGACATTCTAAGGTTTAAACCAGACATTCTAAGGTTTAAACCAGACATTCTAAGGTTTAAACCAGACATTCTAAGATTCAAACCAGACATTCTAAGATTCAAACCAGACATTCTAAGGTTCAAACCAGACATTCTAAGATTCAAACCAGACATTCTAAGGTTTAAACCAGACATTCTAAGATTTAAACCAGACATTCTAAGATTCAAACCAGACATTCTAAGATTTAAACCAGACATTCTAAGGTTTAAACCAGACATTCTAAGATTCAAACCAGACATTCTAAGGTTCAAACCAGACATTCTAAGGTTTAAACCAGACATTCTAAGATTTAAACCAGACATTCTAAGATTCAAACCAGACATTCTAAGATTTAAACCAGACATTCTAAGATTCAAACCAGACATTCTAAGGTTTAAACCAGACATTCTAAGATTTAAACCAGACATTCTAAGGTTTAAACCAGACATTCTAAGGTTCAAACCAGACATTCTAAGGTTTAAACCAGACATTCTAAGATTCAAACCAGACATTCTAAGGTTCAAACCAGACATTCTAAGGTTTAAACCAGACATTCTAAGATTTAAACCAGACATTCTAAGGTTTAAACCAGACATTCTAAGGTTTAAACCAGACATTCTAAGATTCAAACCAGACATTCTAAAGTTTAAACCAGACATTCTAAGATTCAAACCAGACATTCTAAGGTTCAAACCAGACATTCTAAGGTTCAAACCAGACATTCTAAGGTTTAAACCAGACATTCTAAGATTTAAACCAGACATTCTAAGGTTTAAACCAGACATTCTAAGATTTAAACCAGACATTCTAAGATTCAAACCAGACATTCTAAGATTTAAACCAGACATTCTAATGTTCAAACCAGACATTCTAAGGTTCAAACCAGACATTCTAAGGTTTAAACCAGACATTCTAAGGTTTAAACCAGACATTCTAAGATTTAAACCAGACATTATAAGGTTTAAACCAGACATTCTAAGGTTCAAACCAGACATTCTAAGGTTTAAACCAGACATTCTAAGATTCAAACCAGACATTCTAAGGTTCAAACCAGACATTCTAAGGTTTAAACCAGACATTCTAAGATTTAAACCAGACATTCTAAGGTTTAAACCAGACATTCTAAGGTTTAAACCAGACATTCTAAGATTCAAACCAGACATTCTAAGGTTCAAACCAGACATTCTAAGATTCAAACCAGACATTCTAAGGTTCAAACCAGACATTCTAAGGTTCAAACCAGACATTCTAAGATTCAAACCAGACATTCTAAGGTTTAAACCAGACATTCTAAGATTTAAACCAGACATTCTAAGGTTTAAACCAGACATTCTAAGGTTCAAACCAGACATTCTAAGGTTTAAACCAGACATTCTAAGATTTAAACCAGACATTCTAAGGTTTAAACCAGACATTCTAAGGTTCAAACCAGACATTCTAAGGTTTAAACCAGACATTCTAAGGTTTAAACCAGACATTCTAAGATTCAAACCAGACATTCTAAAGTTTAAACCAGACATTCTAAGATTCAAACCAGACATTCTAAGGTTCAAACCAGACATTCTAAGGTTCAAACCAGACATTCTAAGGTTTAAACCAGACATTCTAAGATTCAAACCAGACATTCTAAGATTTAAACCAGACATTCTAATGTTCAAACCAGACATTCTAAGGTTCAAACCAGACATTCTAAGGTTTAAACCAGACATTCTAAGGTTTAAACCAGACATTCTAAGATTTAAACCAGACATTCTAAGGTTTAAACCAGACATTCTAAGGTTCAAACCAGACATTCTAAGGTTTAAACCAGACATTCTAAGATTCAAACCAGACATTCTAAGGTTCAAACCAGACATTCTAAGGTTTAAACCAGACATTCTAAGATTTAAACCAGACATTCTAAGGTTTAAACCAGACATTCTAAGGTTTAAACCAGACATTCTAAGATTCAAACCAGACATTCTAAGGTTCAAACCAGACATTCTAAGATTCAAACCAGACATTCTAAGGTTCAAACCAGACATTCTAAGGTTCAAACCAGACATTCTAAGATTCAAACCAGACATTCTAAGGTTTAAACCAGACATTCTAAGATTTAAACCAGACATTCTAAGGTTTAAACCAGACATTCTAAGGTTCAAACCAGACATTCTAAGGTTTAAACCAGACATTCTAAGATTTAAACCAGACATTCTAAGATTCAAACCAGACATTCTAAGATTTAAACCAGACATTCTAAGATTCAAACCAGACATTCTAAGATTTAAACCAGACATTCTAATGTTCAAACCAGACATTCTAAGGTTCAAACCAGACATTCTAAGGTTTAAACCAGACATTCTAAGGTTTAAACCAGACATTCTAAGATTTAAACCAGACATTCTAAGGTTTAAACCAGACATTCTAAGGTTTAAACCAGACATTCTAAGATTCAAACCAGACATTCTAAGGTTCAAACCAGACATTCTAAGATTCAAACCAGACATTCTAAGGTTCAAACCAGACATTCTAAGGTTCAAACCAGACATTCTAAGATTCAAACCAGACATTCTAAGGTTTAAACCAGACATTCTAAGATTTAAACCAGACATTCTAAGGTTTAAACCAGACATTCTAAGGTTCAAACCAGACATTCTAAGGTTTAAACCAGACATTCTAAGATTTAAACCAGACATTCTAAGGTTTAAACCAGACATTCTAAGGTTCAAACCAGACATTCTAAGGTTTAAACCAGACATTCTAAGGTTTAAACCAGACATTCTAAGGTTTAAACCAGACATTCTAAGATTCAAACCAGACATTCTAAAGTTTAAACCAGACATTCTAAGATTCAAACCAGACATTCTAAGGTTCAAACCAGACATTCTAAGGTTCAAACCAGACATTCTAAGGTTTAAACCAGACATTCTAAGATTTAAACCAGACATTCTAAGGTTTAAACCAGACATTCTAAGATTTAAACCAGACATTCTAAGATTCAAACCAGACATTCTAAGATTTAAACCAGACATTCTAATGTTCAAACCAGACATTCTAAGGTTCAAACCAGACATTCTAAGGTTTAAACCAGACATTCTAAGGTTTAAACCAGACATTCTAAGATTTAAACCAGACATTCTAAGGTTTAAACCAGACATGCTAATGTTCAAACCAGACATTCTAAGGTTTAAACCAGACATTCTAAGATTCAAACCAGACATTCTAAGGTTTAAACCAGACATTCTAAGATTTAAACCAGACATTCTAAGGTTTAAACCAGACATGCTAATGTTCAAACCAGACATTCTAAGGTTTAAACCAGACATTCTAAGATTCAAACCAGACATTCTAAGGTTCAAACCAGACATTCTAAGGTTTAAACCAGACATTCTAAGATTTAAACCAGACATTCTAAGGTTTAAACCAGACATTCTAAGGTTTAAACCAGACATTCTAAGATGCAAACCAGACATTCAAAGGTTTAAACCAGACATTCTAAGATTCAAACCAGACATTCTAAGGTTTAAACCAGACATTCTAAGATTTAAACCAGACATTCTAAGGTTTAAACCAGACATTCTAAGATTTAAACCAGACATTCTAATGTTCAAACCAGACATTCTAAGGTTCAAACCAGACATTCTAAGGTTTAAACCAGACATTCTAAGGTTTAAACCAGACATTCTAATGTTCAAACCAGACATTCTAAGGTTCAAACCAGACATTCTAAGGTTTAAACCAGACATTCTAAGGTTTAAACCAGACATTCTAAGGTTTAAACCAGACATTCTAAGGTTTAAAACAGACATTCTAAGATTTAAACCAGACATTCTAAGGTTTAAACCAGACATTCTAAGATTTAAACCAGATATTCTAAGGTTTAAACCAGACATTCTAAGATTTAAACCAGACATTCTAAGGTTTAAACCAGACATTCTAAGGTTTAAACCAGACATTCTAAGGTTTAAACCAGACATTCTAAGATTCAAACCAGACATTCTAAGATTCAAACCAGACATTCTAAGGTTCAAACCAGACATTCTAAGATTTAAACCAGACATTCTAAGGTTTAAACCAGACATTCTAAGGTTTAAACCAGACATTCTAAGATTCAAACCAGACATTCTAAGGTTTAAACCAGACATTTTAAGATTTAAACCAGACATTCTAAGGTTTAAACCAGACATTCTAAGGTTTAAACCAGACATTCTAAGATTCAAACCAGACATTCTAAGGTTTAAACCAGACATTTTAAGATTCAAACCAGACATTCTAAGGTTTAAACCAGACATTCTAAGATTTAAACCAGACATTCTAAGATTCAAACCAGACATTCTAAGATTTAAACCACACATTCTAAGGTTTAAACCAGACATTCTAAGGTTTAAACCAGACATTCTAAGATTCAAACCAGACATTCTAAAGTTTAAACCAGACATTCTAAGATTCAAACCAGACATTCTAAGGTTCAAACCAGACATTCTAAAGTTTAAACCAGACATTCTAAGATTCAAACCAGACATTCTAAGGTTCAAACCAGACATTCTAAGGTTCAAACCAGACATTCTAAGGTTTAAACCAGACATTCTAAGATTTAAACCAGACATTCTAAGGTTTAAACCAGACATTCTAAGATTTAAACCAGACATTCTAAGATTCAAACCAGACATTCTAAGATTTAAACCAGACATTCTAATGTTCAAACCAGACATTCTAAGGTTCAAACCAGACATTCTAAGGTTTAAACCAGACATTCTAAGGTTTAAACCAGACATTCTAAGATTTAAACCAGACATTCTAAGGTTTAAACCAGACATTCTAAGGTTCAAACCAGACATTCTAAGGTTTAAACCAGACATTCTAAGATTCAAACCAGACATTCTAAGGTTCAAACCAGACATTCTAAGGTTTAAACCAGACATTCTAAGATTTAAACCAGACATTCTAAGGTTTAAACCAGACATTCTAAGGTTTAAACCAGACATTCTAAGATTCAAACCAGACATTCTAAGGTTCAAACCAGACATTCTAAGATTCAAACCAGACATTCTAAGGTTCAAACCAGACATTCTAAGGTTCAAACCAGACATTCTAAGATTCAAACCAGACATTCTAAGGTTTAAACCAGACATTCTAAGATTTAAACCAGACATTCTAAGGTTTAAACCAGACATTCTAAGGTTCAAACCAGACATTCTAAGGTTTAAACCAGACATTCTAAGATTTAAACCAGACATTCTAAGATTCAAACCAGACATTCTAAGATTTAAACCAGACATTCTAAGATTCAAACCAGACATTCTAAGATTTAAACCAGACATTCTAATGTTCAAACCAGACATTCTAAGGTTCAAACCAGACATTCTAAGGTTTAAACCAGACATTCTAAGGTTTAAACCAGACATTCTAAGATTTAAACCAGACATTCTAAGGTTTAAACCAGACATTCTAAGGTTTAAACCAGACATTCTAAGATTCAAACCAGACATTCTAAGGTTCAAACCAGACATTCTAAGATTCAAACCAGACATTCTAAGGTTCAAACCAGACATTCTAAGGTTCAAACCAGACATTCTAAGATTCAAACCAGACATTCTAAGGTTTAAACCAGACATTCTAAGATTTAAACCAGACATTCTAAGGTTTAAACCAGACATTCTAAGGTTCAAACCAGACATTCTAAGGTTTAAACCAGACATTCTAAGATTTAAACCAGACATTCTAAGGTTTAAACCAGACATTCTAAGGTTCAAACCAGACATTCTAAGGTTTAAACCAGACATTCTAAGGTTTAAACCAGACATTCTAAGGTTTAAACCAGACATTCTAAGATTCAAACCAGACATTCTAAAGTTTAAACCAGACATTCTAAGATTCAAACCAGACATTCTAAGGTTCAAACCAGACATTCTAAGGTTCAAACCAGACATTCTAAGGTTTAAACCAGACATTCTAAGATTTAAACCAGACATTCTAAGGTTTAAACCAGACATTCTAAGATTTAAACCAGACATTCTAAGATTCAAACCAGACATTCTAAGATTTAAACCAGACATTCTAATGTTCAAACCAGACATTCTAAGGTTCAAACCAGACATTCTAAGGTTTAAACCAGACATTCTAAGGTTTAAACCAGACATTCTAAGATTTAAACCAGACATTCTAAGGTTTAAACCAGACATGCTAATGTTCAAACCAGACATTCTAAGGTTTAAACCAGACATTCTAAGATTCAAACCAGACATTCTAAGGTTTAAACCAGACATTCTAAGATTTAAACCAGACATTCTAAGGTTTAAACCAGACATGCTAATGTTCAAACCAGACATTCTAAGGTTTAAACCAGACATTCTAAGATTCAAACCAGACATTCTAAGGTTCAAACCAGACATTCTAAGGTTTAAACCAGACATTCTAAGATTTAAACCAGACATTCTAAGGTTTAAACCAGACATTCTAAGGTTTAAACCAGACATTCTAAGATGCAAACCAGACATTCAAAGGTTTAAACCAGACATTCTAAGATTCAAACCAGACATTCTAAGGTTTAAACCAGACATTCTAAGATTTAAACCAGACATTCTAAGGTTTAAACCAGACATTCTAAGATTTAAACCAGACATTCTAATGTTCAAACCAGACATTCTAAGGTTCAAACCAGACATTCTAAGGTTCAAACCAGACATTCTAAGGTTTAAACCAGACATTCTAAGATTTAAACCAGACATTCTAAGGTTTAAACCAGACATTCTAAGGTTTAAACCAGACATTCTAAGGTTTAAACCAGACATTCTAAGGTTTAAAACAGACATTCTAAGATTTAAACCAGACATTCTAAGGTTTAAACCAGACATTCTAAGATTTAAACCAGATATTCTAAGGTTTAAACCAGACATTCTAAGATTTAAACCAGACATTCTAAGGTTTAAACCAGACATTCTAAGGTTTAAACCAGACATTCTAAGGTTTAAACCAGACATTCTAAGATTCAAACCAGACATTCTAAGATTCAAACCAGACATTCTAAGGTTCAAACCAGACATTCTAAGATTTAAACCAGACATTCTAAGGTTTAAACCAGACATTCTAAGGTTTAAACCAGACATTCTAAGATTCAAACCAGACATTCTAAGGTTTAAACCAGACATTTTAAGATTTAAACCAGACATTCTAAGGTTTAAACCAGACATTCTAAGGTTTAAACCAGACATTCTAAGATTCAAACCAGACATTCTAAGGTTTAAACCAGACATTTTAAGATTCAAACCAGACATTCTAAGGTTTAAACCAGACATTCTAAGATTTAAACCAGACATTCTAAGATTCAAACCAGACATTCTAAGATTTAAACCAGACATTCTAAGGTTTAAACCAGACATTCTAAGATTCAAACCAGACATTCTAAGATTCAAACCAGACATTCTAAGATTTAAACCAGACATTCTAAGATTCAAACCAGACATTCTAAGGTTTAAACCACACATTCTAAGATTTAAACCAGACATTCTAAGGTTTAAACCAGACATTCTAAGGTTCAAACCAGACATTCTAAGGTTCAAACCAGACATTCTAAGGTTTAAACCAGACATTCTAAGATTCAAACCAGACATTCTAAGGTTCAAACCAGACATTCTAAGGTTTAAACCAGACATTCTAAGATTTAAACCAGACATTCTAAGGTTTAAACCAGACATTCTAAGGTTTAAACCAGACATTCTAAGATTCAAACCAGACATTCTAAAGTTTAAACCAGACATTCTAAGATTCAAACCAGACATTCTAAGATTTAAACCAGACATTCTAAGGTTTAAACCAGACATTCTAAGATTTAAACCAGACATTCTAAGATTCAAACCAGACATTCTAAGATTTAAACCAGACATTCTAATGTTCAAACCAGACATTCTAAGGTTCAAACCAGACATTCTAAGGTTTAAACCAGACATTCTAAGGTTTAAACCAGACATTCTAAGATTTAAACCAGACATTATAAGGTTTAAACCAGACATTCTAAGGTTCAAACCAGACATTCTAAGGTTTAAACCAGACATTCTAAGATTCAAACCAGACATTCTAAGGTTCAAACCAGACATTCTAAGGTTTAAACCAGACATTCTAAGATTTAAACCAGACATTCTAAGGTTTAAACCAGACATTCTAAGGTTTAAACCAGACATTCTAAGATTCAAACCAGACATTCTAAGGTTCAAACCAGACATTCTAAGATTCAAACCAGACATTCTAAGGTTCAAACCAGACATTCTAAGGTTCAAACCAGACATTCTAAGATTCAAACCAGACATTCTAAGGTTTAAACCAGACATTCTAAGATTTAAACCAGACATTCTAAGGTTTAAACCAGACATTCTAAGGTTCAAACCAGACATTCTAAGGTTTAAACCAGACATTCTAAGATTTAAACCAGACATTCTAAGGTTTAAACCAGACATTCTAAGGTTCAAACCAGACATTCTAAGGTTTAAACCAGACATTCTAAGGTTTAAACCAGACATTCTAAGGTTTAAACCAGACATTCTAAGATTCAAACCAGACATTCTAAAGTTTAAACCAGACATTCTAAGATTCAAACCAGACATTCTAAGGTTCAAACCAGACATTCTAAGGTTCAAACCAGACATTCTAAGGTTTAAACCAGACATTCTAAGATTTAAACCAGACATTCTAAGGTTTAAACCAGACATTCTAAGATTTAAACCAGACATTCTAAGATTCAAACCAGACATTCTAAGATTTAAACCAGACATTCTAATGTTCAAACCAGACATTCTAAGGTTCAAACCAGACATTCTAAGGTTTAAACCAGACATTCTAAGGTTTAAACCAGACATTCTAAGATTTAAACCAGACATTCTAAGGTTTAAACCAGACATTCTAAGGTTCAAACCAGACATTCTAAGGTTTAAACCAGACATTCTAAGATTCAAACCAGACATTCTAAGGTTCAAACCAGACATTCTAAGGTTTAAACCAGACATTCTAAGATTTAAACCAGACATTCTAAGGTTTAAACCAGACATTCTAAGGTTTAAACCAGACATTCTAAGATTCAAACCAGACATTCTAAGGTTCAAACCAGACATTCTAAGATTCAAACCAGACATTCTAAGGTTCAAACCAGACATTCTAAGGTTCAAACCAGACATTCTAAGATTCAAACCAGACATTCTAAGGTTTAAACCAGACATTCTAAGATTTAAACCAGACATTCTAAGGTTTAAACCAGACATTCTAAGGTTCAAACCAGACATTCTAAGGTTTAAACCAGACATTCTAAGATTTAAACCAGACATTCTAAGATTCAAACCAGACATTCTAAGATTTAAACCAGACATTCTAAGATTCAAACCAGACATTCTAAGATTTAAACCAGACATTCTAATGTTCAAACCAGACATTCTAAGGTTCAAACCAGACATTCTAAGGTTTAAACCAGACATTCTAAGGTTTAAACCAGACATTCTAAGATTTAAACCAGACATTCTAAGGTTTAAACCAGACATTCTAAGGTTTAAACCAGACATTCTAAGATTCAAACCAGACATTCTAAGGTTCAAACCAGACATTCTAAGATTCAAACCAGACATTCTAAGGTTCAAACCAGACATTCTAAGGTTCAAACCAGACATTCTAAGATTCAAACCAGACATTCTAAGGTTTAAACCAGACATTCTAAGATTTAAACCAGACATTCTAAGGTTTAAACCAGACATTCTAAGGTTTAAACCAGACATTCTAAGATTTAAACCAGACATTCTAAGGTTTAAACCAGACATTCTAAGGTTCAAACCAGACATTCTAAGGTTTAAACCAGACATTCTAAGGTTTAAACCAGACATTCTAAGGTTTAAACCAGACATTCTAAGATTCAAACCAGACATTCTAAAGTTTAAACCAGACATTCTAAGATTCAAACCAGACATTCTAAGGTTCAAACCAGACATTCTAAGGTTTAAACCAGACATTCTAAGGTTTAAACCAGACATTCTAAGATTTAAACCAGACATTCTAAGGTTTAAACCAGACATTCTAAGATTTAAACCAGACATTCTAAGATTCAAACCAGACATTCTAAGATTTAAACCAGACATTCTAATGTTCAAACCAGACATTCTAAGGTTCAAACCAGACATTCTAAGGTTTAAACCAGACATTCTAAGGTTTAAACCAGACATTCTAAGATTTAAACCAGACATTCTAAGGTTTAAACCAGACATGCTAATGTTCAAACCAGACATTCTAAGGTTTAAACCAGACATTCTAAGATTCAAACCAGACATTCTAAGGTTTAAACCAGACATGCTAATGTTCAAACCAGACATTCTAAGGTTTAAACCAGACATTCTAAGATTCAAACCAGACATTCTAAGGTTCAAACCAGACATTCTAAGGTTTAAACCAGACATTCTAAGATTTAAACCAGACATTCTAAGGTTTAAACCAGACATTCTAAGGTTTAAACCAGACATTCTAAGATGCAAACCAGACATTCAAAGGTTTAAACCAGACATTCTAAGATTCAAACCAGACATTCTAAGGTTTAAACCAGACATTCTAAGATTTAAACCAGACATTCTAAGGTTTAAACCAGACATTCTAAGATTTAAACCAGACATTCTAATGTTCAAACCAGACATTCTAAGGTTCAAACCAGACATTCTAAGGTTTAAACCAGACATTCTAAGGTTTAAACCAGACATTCTAATGTTCAAACCAGACATTCTAAGGTTCAAACCAGACATTCTAAGGTTTAAACCAGACATTCTAAGGTTTAAACCAGACATTCTAAGGTTTAAACCAGACATTCTAAGGTTTAAAACAGACATTCTAAGATTTAAACCAGACATTCTAAGGTTTAAACCAGACATTCTAAGATTTAAACCAGATATTCAAAGGTTTAAACCAGACATTCTAAGATTTAAATCAGACATTCTAAGGTTTAAACCAGACATTCTAAGGTTTAAACCAGACATTCTAAGGTTTAAACCAGACATTCTAAGATTCAAACCAGACATTCTAAGATTCAAACCAGACATTCTAAGGTTCAAACCAGACATTCTAAGATTTAAACCAGACATTCTAAGGTTTAAACCAGACATTCTAAGGTTTAAACCAGACATTCTAAGATTCAAACCAGACATTCTAAGGTTTAAACCAGACATTTTAAGATTCAAACCAGACATTCTAAGGTTTAAACCAGACATTCTAAGATTTAAACCAGACATTCTAAGATTCAAACCAGACATTCTAAGATTTAAACCAGACATTCTAAGGTTTAAACCAGACATTCTAAGATTCAAACCAGACATTCTAAGGTTCAAACCAGACATTCTAAGGTTTAAACCAGACATTCTAAGATTTAAACCAGACATTCTAAGATTCAAACCAGACATTCTAAGATTTAAACCAGACATTCTAAGATTCAAACCAGACATTCTAAGGTTTAAACCAGACATTCTAAGATTTAAACCAGACATTCTAAGGTTTAAACCAGACATTCTAAGGTTCAAACCAGACATTCTAAGGTTTAAACCAGACATTCTAAGTTTCAAACCAGACATTCTAAGGTTCAAACCAGACATTCTAAGGTTTAAACCAGACATTCTAAGATTTAAACCAGACATTCTAAGGTTTAAACCAGACATTCTAAGGTTTAAACCAGACATTCTAAGATTCAAACCAGACATTCTAAAGTTTAAACCAGACATTCTAAGATTCAAACCAGACATTCTAAGGTTCAAACCAGACATTCTAAGGTTCAAACCAGACATTCTAAGGTTTAAACCAGACATTCTAAGATTTAAACCAGACATTCTAAGGTTTAAACCAGACATTCTAAGATTTAAACCAGACATTCTAAGATTCAAACCAGACATTCTAAGATTTAAACCAGACATTCTAATGTTCAAACCAGACATTCTAAGGTTCAAACCAGACATTCTAAGGTTTAAACCAGACATTCTAAGGTTTAAACCAGACATTCTAAGATTTAAACCAGACATTATAAGGTTTAAACCAGACATTCTAAGGTTCAAACCAGACATTCTAAGGTTTAAACCAGACATTCTAAGATTCAAACCAGACATTCTAAGGTTCAAACCAGACATTCTAAGGTTTAAACCAGACATTCTAAGATTTAAACCAGACATTCTAAGGTTTAAACCAGACATTCTAAGGTTTAAACCAGACATTCTAAGATTCAAACCAGACATTCTAAGGTTCAAACCAGACATTCTAAGATTCAAACCAGACATTCTAAGGTTCAAACCAGACATTCTAAGATTCAAACCAGACATTCTAAGGTTTAAACCAGACATTCTAAGATTTAAACCAGACATTCTAAGGTTTAAACCAGACATTCTAAGGTTCAAACCAGACATTCTAAGGTTTAAACCAGACATTCTAAGATTTAAACCAGACATTCTAAGGTTTAAACCAGACATTCTAAGGTTCAAACCAGACATTCTAAGGTTTAAACCAGACATTCTAAGGTTTAAACCAGACATTCTAAGGTTTAAACCAGACATTCTAAGATTCAAACCAGACATTCTAAAGTTTAAACCAGACATTCTAAGATTCAAACCAGACATTCTAATGTTCAAACCAGACATTCTAAGGTTCAAACCAGACATTCTAAGGTTTAAACCAGACATTCTAAGATTTAAACCAGACATTCTAAGGTTTAAACCAGACATTCTAAGATTTAAACCAGACATTCTAAGATTCAAACCAGACATTCTAAGATTTAAACCAGACATTCTAATGTTCAAACCAGACATTCTAAGGTTCAAACCAGACATTCTAAGGTTTAAACCAGACATTCTAAGGTTTAAACCAGACATTCTAAGATTTAAACCAGACATTCTAAGGTTTAAACCAGACATTCTAAGGTTCAAACCAGACATTCTAAGGTTTAAACCAGACATTCTAAGATTCAAACCAGACATTCTAAGGTTCAAACCAGACATTCTAAGGTTTAAACCAGACATTCTAAGATTTAAACCAGACATTCTAAGGTTTAAACCAGACATTCTAAGGTTTAAACCAGACATTCTAAGATTCAAACCAGACATTCTAAGGTTCAAACCAGACATTCTAAGATTCAAACCAGACATTCTAAGGTTCAAACCAGACATTCTAAGGTTCAAACCAGACATTCTAAGATTCAAACCAGACATTCTAAGGTTTAAACCAGACATTCTAAGATTTAAACCAGACATTCTAAGGTTTAAACCAGACATTCTAAGGTTCAAACCAGACATTCTAAGGTTTAAACCAGACATTCTAAGATTTAAACCAGACATTCTAAGATTCAAACCAGACATTCTAAGATTTAAACCAGACATTCTAAGATTCAAACCAGACATTCTAAGATTTAAACCAGACATTCTAATGTTCAAACCAGACATTCTAAGGTTCAAACCAGACATTCTAAGGTTTAAACCAGACATTCTAAGATGTAACACTGGGAGCGCCGCCACCGCTGGACTGGCCATACAATCTTTCTGCCCGCTGGCAGATGGGCCGCGCTAGTTTTGGTCCGGTCGGGCCGCCTGACCCCCCCCCCCCCAAAAAAAATATAATAATAAAAAAATAATAATAAATTAAATAAAAAACTAGCGTGGCCCAAACTAGCGCGGCCCAAAATAGCGCTGAATCAAGCGGCGGCCCCCGTTTATACTAACACATGGGCTGGCCCAATCACACACCTGCTGTCCATCGGCCCCCTCCCCCACTCTGATCCCTCAGCCGACAACCCAAGTACAGTGTCATGTCCGTAGATAAGATAGTGAAAGGGGGTGCCCAGAAAATTAGGGAGAAAAAAAGTAAGAAGCTAGCAGAGGATGCCTCAAAATGTCAGAAACTGACAGATATGTTCTCTGCATCGACTGTGGGGGCTAGGCCTACTACAGCTGCGGCTGCCACAGCAAAATCTATACCGCTAACTAACGTTAGCACTGATGTGCCGTTAGCAATTGAGGAGGAGACAGAGGACACAGCTAGAGAGGTAAGCAATGTCGTTACTTGGTTTTACAAAAGCAAAGTTATGTTAGTCGCTTGCATTGGCCAGATTAAGGGAGCAGCAGCAGAGAATGTCTTATGACTTATGCTAACCCGTACAGGCAGCATGATTGCATTGCGCTTCACCAGGACTTGGCTGGAATTCATGCACACACAGTGATCTCTCTCGTGGTGTAACGTTAGTGCTGCTTGGCTGTGGACTCTATAGCTAACGTTAGATGGGGGTGTTCTGCATTTTGTGACTTTCTATTTTGTTGCTAGCTAGCAAGTTGAGGTATCACTGTCACTGACATAAATGCAATACCAACAATGGGTGTTAATAATACTTTTTATTTGAAAAAAAAAATATTTTTAAAAAAAATCTACACTAGCCTAGTTCAGAACTAATGAATGCTTTTTATTGCATGGAGAAATAAAACTCATGCAGTCTGCAACCCTATAATGTTGTCTTGCAACCTTCCATTTGAAATGACTGGGCTTCTGGTGTAACATAATGCAATCATGCAGCCTGTGTGTACATGTAAATGAGAACTTTGCTGATTTTGACAACCAGTTAGTTTACTTCTCTGTCCATGTCTTGTTGAACCAGGTTGAGCTGCTGCTGCCCTCCCCAGAAAAGCAGAGTGTCAGGGAAAGAGAGGAAAAGGAGAGAGAAAAAGATGAAACAGAGGAAACAGAGTGCCACGTTCAGGACTTCAATTACTTTGCCTGTCCTGAGCCTTCCATGCTAGATCACTTTTTAGATTACCACCCTCAGCAGAGAACCAAAAATACAGCGGCACAAAATTATTTCACATGTGCAGATGGCACCAGTAGGAAGTGGCTCACATATTGCGAAGAACAGCATACATTGTTTTGTTTTGTCTGTATGGCATTTGACAATAGCACTGACCCCAGAAAATGTATTACTGGAATGACAGGATGGAGACATGCGCAACAGAATGTGGAGGAGCATGAAAAGAGTGCTACACACCGAAAGTGTGCTGAAGCCTATTTTCTAAGAAGTAGAAAAGGAGATATCCAGAGCAAGTTTGCTGGCAGTCAGATGTCTGCTCATAGGCAGCAAGTAAGAAAGAAACGCCAGGTTTTGGAGTGTGTTGTGGATGTGGTGAAGGTGATAGGCAAGAGGGGCTTGAGCTCAGTGGCGGCTGGTGCTAAAATGTTTGGGTGGGGCACAGGTTATGGGGGCATGCTCCACGGGGAAGAATATCAACTTTAAAATCTGGATTTACAGTCGCTTTTAGCATGAGAATAGCTCTACCCCCCTGTACAGACCTCGCCATCCCCTCTACCCCCCTGTACATACCTCTTCATCCCCTCTACCCCCCTGTACAGACCTCTTCATCCCATCTACCCACCTCTACAGACCTCTTCATCCCCTCTACCCCCCTGTACAGACCTCTTCATCCCCTCTACCCACCTCTACAGACCTCTTCATCACCTCTACCCACCTCTACATCCCCTCTACCCACCTCTACAGACCTCTCCATCCCCTCTACCCCCTGTACAGACCTCTCCATCCCCTCTACCCCCTGTACAGACCTCTTCATCCCCTCTACCCCCCTGTACAGACCTCTCCATCCCCTCTACCCTCCTCTACAGACCTCTTCATCCCCTCTACCCCCCTGTACAGACCTCTTCATCCCCTCTACCCCCCTGTACAGACCTCTTCATCCCCTCTACCCCCCTGTACAGACCTCCTCATCCCCTCTACCCCCCTGTACAGACCTCCTCATCCCCCCTACCCCCTGTACAGACCTCTTCATCCCCTCTACCCCCCTGTACAGACCTCCTCATCCCCCCTACCCCCCTCTACAGACCTCTTCATCCCCTCTACCCCCCTGTACATATCTCCTCATCCCCCCTACCCCCCTGTACAGACCCCGTCATCCCCTCTACCCCCCTGTACAGACCTCCTCATCCCCCCTACCCCCCTGTACAGACCTCTTCATCCCCTCTACCCACCTGTACAGACCTCTTCATCCCCTCTACCCCCCTCTACAGACCTCTTCATCCCCTCTACCCCCCTGTACATACCTCCTCATCCCCCCTACCCCCCTGTACAGACCTCTTCATCCCCCCTACCCCCCTGTACAGACCTCTTCATCCCCTCTAGTGAGTGTGTGAGTGTGAGTGTGTGTGTGTGTGTGTGTGTGCGTGTGTGCGTGTGTGCGTGTGTGCGTGTGTGTGTGTGTGTGTGTGTGTGTGTGTGTGTGCGTGTGCTGAATACATAAACAAACAAGCTAAAAGACGACATTAGAAAACGTACCATGCTGACGATATTACTAAATGTTTGAAGTAGCTTTTATCTTAGCTGACTCTCTTACCTTCAGGTCGAGTTTGTGTATTCTGGCTTCGCAAAACACCAACAGTAGCAGCCTAACACAGCCGGTGCGGAGATTGCGACCACAAACGAAGTTTGACTTCGGTAATAGGTCCAGTTGTAATATCCTCAAGTTGGGAACAAAAGATGCCTCCTTCTAATCCATTTGTTCAATTTGTTTACAGAAATAAATCCTCCTTACATTGTAAACAACTTAATTTGTTGTTTGTCAATTTGACAGGTCATGTTTTTTTGCCTTTTCAGACAAATGGTGCATGTCTGTGACACCTGTACTTGTCCATGCGTCCGCACTTGGACGGAATAACATGCAGGGAAAGCAGAACAACGCATTTGTTACTTCACATCCCGCTAGCCATGTTTTCTTCTCATACCAACCCCTCGTAAATCCTCGGTTATACGATTTTCCAATTTTCCCTGCCTTTGTATAAACTTGCTTTATAATTAAATTTGGTCTGGGTGGTCCTATTTCCTTTACTGTTAATTTCTCCTGGTTGCTACGACGGCTGAACGGTGTTTCTTTTAAAGATTCAACCGAGTTGTTCAGAACATTACTAGCCGCCATAGCCATGGTGAAGCAGGTGAACGAACGTGATCTCAAATGTAGGTTAATTGGCTAGCTCGTCTAAAGCTACGCCGGCCGTATGACATGACGTAAGCACGTACGATTCTTTGTGCATGTCCCAAAACCCCATATACAAATGACCGAATGGCCTGAAGTTACCAAAATAGATTTTACATGCAAGTCTACGAGAACAGCCTAGTGCAATTTCGAGTAGAGTGAAAGTTGCACTGAAAGGGGCGGGACTTGAAGCTGATTGGAACATACTCCACAGAACACTAGCTGATTGGACTATGATATACTCCACAGAACACTAGCTGATTGGACTATGATATTCAGAAGCAACACTGTCTAGAAGTCATAGGAAAAAAATCTCTCTCTTCTCCCTTTGGTGGGGCATTGTCCAATTGCCCCTAATGAACCAGCCTCCCCTGCTTGAGCTACAGGCATGTGGAGAACGAGGCAGCATACAAGTGGGACGACAGTACCCTGGATCATGGCAACTTTTTGGAGCTCATCCTTATAATAGGAAAGTGCAATGTTAGCCTCAAAGAGCATCTTGAGGAGTGCATTAAAAAGAGCAAAGAATTGCATGCATCCAGTGGAACAAAAGGTAGAGGGTCCCTCGTCACCTTACTGTCCATGACCACTGTAAACTCAGTGATAGAGTTGGTCATCTCATTCAGGAGACCATCGCAAGTGACATACAAAAAGCTGGAATGTTCACTGTTCAGCTCGACACCACACAGGACATAACCAGCCAGGATCAGTGTGCCGTCGTTATTCGGTACGTGACAGAGGAAGTCCATGAGAGGCTGGTTGCTGTGGTGAAGTGCCATGCATCCACAGGGCAATACTTTGTGGAATTGCTCTCTGGGGTCCTGGATGGTCTGAAACTGGACAAGGCCATGTGCATCGGCAACTCAACAGATGGAGCTTCAAATATGCAGGGTCAGTACAGAGGCTTTTCAGCACTTATGGCATCCCAGTCTCCTACTCATGTCCATGTATGGTGCTATGCCCATGTACTGAATCTTGTCCTGGCAGACACGACTGGAAGTGTTTTGGAAAGTGGATCTCTGTTCAGTCTACTAAACGACGTGGCAGTCTTCATCAAGGACTCATATCAGAGGGTCATACTGTGGGACAATGAAGCCCAAGACAAAAGGCACAGACGACTATCTCCAATAGGAGAAACACGGTGGTTGTCCAAGCATGAAGCAGTTGGAAAAGTGTTTGGACACTTTAATAAACCGACAAGCAGCCTCTACCTCGAAACAGTGCTCACACTGACAGCCATAGAACAGCAGGCAAAGGAGAAGTCAACCATCCGTGCCAAAGCAAGAGGATTCAAAGAGGGCCTCCTCAAATACGAAACCGTCTTAACAGCACAGATCTTCCTCAGAATATTTGAGCTGACCACGCCACTCTCCAAGTACCTCCAGACCAGTGGGATGGAAATCCTCTCCGCCCATCGGATGGTGATAGCCACACAAGACAGCCTCAAAAACATCACACGGGATTTCACTACTGTGAAGGCGGCTGCAGACACCTTTGTAAAGTGGGCCAACGAGAACTTGGAAGAGAGAGAGGGAGGAGCAGACATCGAAGTGGAGACTTCACTCCCCAAGAAAAGAATAAGGAAGAGGAAGAACATGCCGGGAGAGAAGGCTCTAGATGAGGTACCTGACAATGCTCTCAGAGCATACGAGGTGAATGTCCACAACCTAATTCTGGACACAGCCAGCGAGGTAATCCAGAGAAGGTTTTTAACAAACGGCACTCTCATTAATGATTTGGCATGCCTGGACCCCAGGAACTTCAACAATTTCAAGACGACAGACCTTCCTCACAATGCTTTCCAGGACCTCAGCAAATGTCTAATCAGATTTGACAGCAGGGCTACAGTGGAAAACCTTCAGATGGAAATGAAGAACTTCGCTCTGCAGTGGGACAGGCTTAAGGCATCCCACATGGAGGAATACACTGCCAGAACAGTGGAAGAAGATGGGTCTGCAGGAGAGGATAAGGAGCCAGATATTGTCAGCAAAAGCTGTGCCTCCTGCAGAAACTGCCCACTCTGCTGCTTTCAGGTACTTCGACAGTTCAACATGCTCTCAGATGCCTACCATGTCCTTGGGCTTGCCTACAAGTACCTGCTGACGCTCTCCGTAACCCAGGTGGCCTGCGAGAGAACATTTTCAACACTCAAGTTCATCAAGAACAGACTGAGGAGCACCCTGTCTGCAGACAAGCTGGAGACGTTCTTGTTGATGGCGACCGAAAAAGATGTCCTCATGGGGTTGGACTCTGACACCATCATTGACAGGGTAGCTGAGAAGAGTGACCTCATGAGAAAGATGCTCCTCTAGCTTAAAAAGGTGAGACATATATTTAAAAATGTCTAAATTCTCATCACTAGGCTAGTCCAGTCTCAGGGATGTGTGTGCCACACACCGCCACCTACTGTGCGGGAGTGTGCCACAGACTTGCCAAACAAATGCTAATCTCTCTCCTTTTCTCTCTCTCTTTCTCTCTATGTCTCATAGGATGCCTTCCTTGTCATGTTTTAAAGACTGCAGCCTTTCCGTTTGTGTTGGTTGATCTGGAGTTCACAGGCAGTGTTTTGACTTGGTGAGTATACACTATATAGACCTGCTGCAAATCTGTTTTTTGATTCCCAGAAGATTCTGATCTGAATCAGTTATGTAATCACTTATCATGTCTTCTCACTCCTTGTCTCTTTATCTCTGCCCCTCCCTCTACTCTGTTCCTCTCACTATCTTTCGGATATGGCCATTAATTGTCCAGGTGGAGATTGAAAGGGCTGAGCCTTTCGGAACTGGGTGAGTATCCAATCTTTTCAGCTATAGCCATCTTTTACATGTGTTGCTGTACCATGTCTCACATTTCTCTTGTGTGTGTGTGTGTGTGTGTGTGTGTGTGTGTGTCTTTCTCTCTCTTCCCTATTGCATTGTCTGCATTTTTTTTTACAGTGGTGTTATATTGAGTGATATTTTATATTGTTTGTATTTAACATTTTAATAAATAATTGTAATTATTCCTATGACTGCAGAGCTTTTTGTTATACAACTACTTGACAGTATTAAAATGTTAATAAATAATTGTAATTATTCCTATGACTGCCGAGCTTTTTGTTATACAACTACTTAACAGTATTGAGTATGGGTATTGTTTGCTCAGCACAGCAGCCATGTCTCATCACCGTGGAGTACGGTGAGTGAGTACACTGGTTCACACTTGCATTGGTATACTTGCTGTCCATGTCACTTACTCCGCTCTATAGGGGGTCTTACAAATGGTATATTCAACAGACTGCCAGCATGTTGATCGGCGGTGTCGGACCGATTGTGTTGGGCCGGTCTGAGCCACATGGCAGGGCCTAATTTTTGTCCCAGTCCAGCCCTGAGCGCCGCGGATCGCGACCTTATTCAATCGCGATGAGGTGTGCTTCAGCACTATGATAGTTTAACATAGAGAAGAGTGTACTGACGCACAAAGATCGCTGGAGGGCGATGTCACGCAAGAAGCGTGAACACGCAACACACCGCGGGGGAAACCCGATCTCTTTGTTCATTGATCAGAGCGCATGTCTTATCGCTGGAACAAGACTGACTGATACACACCACACCTCTGCCATCATACATCGGTCCCACATGTATTTATTTACCATCATATTTTTCAATATAAAACGGTATGATATGGTAGCCTACATTGCAGTCGTCCCGCAGTTCTAGTAGATCGCCGACATCATGTTATTTGATGTACACATTTCACGGCAAGAGAATTCCGATTTGTGGCAAACACCCAACAATTGTTCGTTCACTAAACATTATAACATGAACACAGTTATAGCACCAGTTCCTAGCACCTAGTTTCCTAGCACCAGGGGAGCCCCCCTCCCAAATTTCGTTGTTTGGTACCTGTACTATATCAATGACAAATAAAGACCATTCATTCATTCATTCAAACAATGACAGTTACAGTCTCGCTCAAACTGTAGCGAGATTAGGAGACTACTAATTGAGAAAAAGAAAAGAAAATACATGAAAGAAAGGAGAGAAAGAGTACAGAATGATAAATCATTCAGAATGTTATTGGTTTTAATATTTCACAATCTGCCAGAATAAGCACGCTCCCTCGCACGCCCAGCCCATCATTTTTGATGCCGCTAATGTGTGTAATGAAAAGTGTGACAATGTTGAAAGACATGATGTCATAATCAAAATATAAAACCTGGTTGGATAAAATAAGATTCTGTTGTGATTGTGTTGACATTGTTGTGATGTCAAAAGAGATCTTGGTTATGTAATGTGTAAAGTGGAGAGGAGATTGATCGGAACTGCGGGAGTTTTCATTACTAACGAATGATGGTTGATTATTATTATACAAAAATAATAGTAATAAATATTGCAATATTGTGTTATCATAGTTATGAGCTTCACAGTGATAAAGTCTGTTTATTTGTCGTGAACTTCACGCCGGCCGTGCCCGTAACATCAGCAGACAATCGACTGCTGTAAGCTTGTAAGCGTTGAAACCTGCTTGGCAGCTTTGAAACCCGCTTGGCTCGCTCATGAATTGGCAGCTATTGTTTGCTGATGGGAAACGATCAATAAGATTACCCTCCCCCGTGCATCAACCATTGCATCAAGTGATTGTAACTCACTTTAGAAACTAGTTCATAGCCTACACGTTTATTTGTCAAATACATGCTCTGCATGTTTCTCTAAAATGCATAAAGTTCCTATGAGCAGAGAAGTGGGGAAATTATTAGAGCAATCTGATATGAAGCTTGAGTCAGCTGAGAACGAACTATGGAACAGATTAAATGCTATATATGGAGAGGAGATTGATTGAGACTGCGGGAGCTTTACTAATGAATGAAAGTTGATTATCATTATTAAAAAAGAATAGTAATAAATATTGCAATATTGTGTTATCATAGTTATGAGCTTCACAAAGTCTGTTTATTTGTCGTGAACTTCACGCCGGCCCTAACATCAGCAGACAATCGACTGCTGTAAGCTTGTAAGCTTTGAAACCCGCTTGGCTCGCTCATGAATTGAATGTGCGCTGTACATAGTGTCATTCAATGCACAAGCACGTCATTTCAAACGATTTTGGTCGACAGCGAAATACATTATCAATATCTTATTATCAATTGTCAATACTCTCTCCCTTCTTCTCCTTACTTTCCTGTAAGTACAACCTTTCTGGTGGGGGATGGTTTGAAGGGCTTGTTGGAGGCATCCTTTGTGTGGTAATCGGAAACGATCAGAAAGAGATCATTGAGAATAAGATGACCCTCCCCCATGCATCAACCATCAATTGTCAGGATTAATCTGTGATAAACAATTGCCTACTAATTACATGCCATTGAATATGTTTGCATATGAACACACTTATTCCTACATTATCAATATCTTATTATCAATTGTCAATACTCTCTCCCTTCTTCTCCTTACTTTCCTGTCTGTCTTCACTATATCTGGGACTGCCCCACTCAGAAATATCAGTTCGTTATATCGTTGATGATTACAGGCATAATCATCGCCGACATCTTTTTATTTGATGTACACATTTCACGGCAAGAGACAGTTTATTCACCCAACAATTGTTTGTTCACTGCACAACATGAACACAGTGAGGATTCAAACAAACAAAATAATGAATACACTCTGCAATTGGCTACTACTACAACGTGGTCTACAGTGATATACAAAAAAGACATTATATACAATATTATAAATATCTGTTTGTTATATAATATTCGTTGATGAACTACTTTGCTGTGGTACCTATGTAATACCACACAGCTTGATAGGTACATACTGTGCAGTGTATCATTCATAACTGTACATAGGCTACACATATCATAATATCTTATCACTATTGCATGGAACTTGGGTAAACCCGCTGTGAAAAAAAAACCTCAGCTCCAACAAATCTGAAGGGATTGGGAGACATACTGTACAGTTTATCATTTTCATAACTGTCTGTACATACACATCTTATGTATCACTATTGCTATATATAGCCTATATATAAACACATTATGTTACAAATATCAGTCTTATCCACTGTATCTAATTCAGCACTGAAGCCTGAAGGTTGAGCACAGTGTGTGCCCCCTTGCTACCTCTGCTGATATAAAAGAGAATTGCAGCCTTGGAGAAAAAGATGGCAGCCGAATCCCAAGGCAAATACACAGACACACACAGAAATACTGCAAAATCGCTTTATACTAACTCGATTTTGAAAATGTAAAGATGCTGGGTGGTAGAACGCACATATCTAGGAAAAGTCATGAAAGGAGGGTCCTGAAATTTGATCGAGTGCAAAGGTAGATTTTTTTTTGTACTCACTGGTGCTGTTTAACACCTCACGGCTGATTAAGTGTTAAACCAGACATTCTAAGGTTTAAACCAGACATTCTAAGGTTTAAACCAGACATTCTAAGATTCAAACCAGACATTCTAAGGTTTAAACCAGACATTCTAAGATTTAAACCAGACATTCTAAGATTCAAACCAGACATTCTAAGGTTTAAACCAGACATTCTAAGATTCAAACCAGACATTCTAAGGTTCAAACCAGACATTCTAAGGTTCAAACCAGACATTCTAAGGTTTAAACCAGACATTCTAAGATTTAAACCAGACATTCTAAGATTCAAACCAGACATTCTAAGATTTAAACCAGACATTCTAAGATTCAAACCAGACATTCTAAGGTTTAAACCAGACATTCTAAGATTTAAACCAGACATTCTAAGGTTTAAACCAGACATTCTAAGGTTCAAACCAGACATTCTAAGGTTTAAACCAGACATTCTAAGATTTAAACCAGACATTCTAAGATTCAAACCAGACATTCTAAGATTTAAACCAGACATTCTAAGATTCAAACCAGACATTCTAAGATTTAAACCAGACATTCTAATGTTCAAAGCAGACATTCTAAGGTTCAAACCAGACATTCTAAGGGTTAAACCAGACATTCTAAGGTTTAAACCAGACATTCTAAGATTTAAACCAGACATTCTAAGGTTTAAACCAGACATTCTAAGGTTCAAACCAGACATTCTAAGGTTTAAACCAGACATTCTAAGATTCAAACCAGACATTCTAAGGTTCAAACCAGACATTCTAAGGTTTAAACCAGACATTCTAAGATTTAAACCAGACATTCTAAGGTTTAAACCAGACATTCTAAGGTTTAAACCAGACATTCTAAGATTCAAACCAGACATTCTAAGGTTTAAACCAGACATTCTAAGATTCAAACCAGACATTCTAAGGTTCAAACCAGACATTCTAAGGTTCAAACCAGACATTCTAAGGTTTAAACCAGACATTCTAAGATTTAAACCAGACATTCTAAGATTCAAACCAGACATTCTAAGATTTAAACCAGACATTCTAAGATTCAAACCAGACATTCTAAGATTTAAACCAGACATTCTAATGTTCAAACCAGACATTCTAAGGTTCAAACCAGACATTCTAAGGTTTAAACCAGACATTCTAAGGTTTAAACCAGACATTCTAAGATTCAAACCAGACATTCTAAGGTTTAAACCAGACATTCTAAGGTTCAAACCAGACATTCTAAGGTTTAAACCAGACATTCTAAGATTCAAACCAGACATTCTAAGGTTCAAACCAGACATTCTAAGGTTTAAACCAGACATTCTAAGATTTAAACCAGACATGCTAAGGTTTAAACCAGACATTCTAAGGTTTAAACCAGACGTTCTAAGATTCAAACCAGACATTCTAAGGTTTAAACCAGACATTCTAAGATTCAAACCAGACATTCTAAGGTTCAAACCAGACATTCTAAGGTTTAAACCAGACATTCTAAGATTTAAACCAGACATTCTAAGGTTTAAACCAGACATTCTAAGATTCAAACCAGACATTCTAAGATTCAAACCAGACATTCTAAGATTCAAACCAGACATTCTAAGGTTCAAACCAGACATTCTAAGGTTCAAACCAGACATTCTAAGATTCAAACCAGACATTCTAAGGTTTAAACCAGACATTCTAAGATTCAAACCAGACATTCTAAGGTTTAAACCAGACATTCTAAGGTTCAAACCAGACATTCTAAGGTTCAAACCAGACATTCTAAGATTCAAACCAGACATTCTAAGGTTCAAACCAGACATTCTAAGGTTTAAACCAGACATTCTAAGGTTCAAACCAAACATTCTAAGGTTCAAACCAGACATTCTAAGGTTCAAACCAGACATTCTAAGGTTTAAACCAGACATTCTAAGGTTTAAACCAGACATTCTAAGGTTTAAACCAAACATTCTAAGATTTAAACCAGACATTCTAAGGTTTAAACCAGACATTCTAAGGCTCAAACCAGACAGTACATGAAACAGGTGCATGGCGTCATAATGCCCCCTGAGATATTCATGGGTTTCTGAAGGGGTATAGAACTAGAGGTATATAACGGGGAAGAAAAAGAGTTAAGGAAGTACTGCATTTTCACAACTTATTTTTTACTTCACTTCTGGAAAGAAAAGCTTTACAATACATTGGTCCTAACACTTAACACGTCCATAGGCCTCAGTACGATCTGAACCGTAAAATGGAAGGTGGCCACATTAGCCAATGCGCTGTAGTTCCTGACAAGACTGGACTAAGTTACTAAGTTACTCCCTTCCTTCCTTTCGAGATATTCTCTGCTGTTACTGTCATATGAGAGCTGGCATCATGGACATGCATATGCATGTATAGGCAGACAGCAGTGGTGTAGTCTAGGTGATACGCAGGACTACGCCCTATACCCACTTGAATCTTGAATCTTGAATCTGAATCTAAAGGCCAAGGATTTCCATATACCCACTTAAAAATGTGTGAGGATACGTAACAGCGTTTTGTGACAGAACTTTCACACTTTCATTCATAACATTCACCCCGTCTGTGTTACGAAGCACTTGACTTTTGGACCATTGGGACTGACTATAGCATCATATACCATCAACGGGGGGGAGATGTGACATGAAATATGTCAAAATGCAGCACTATCATGCACAGATCAGCCTTATAACATGTAATTTATATATATATATATATATATATATATATATATATATATATAACGTTAGACAGGGAGCGCAGATGTATTCTTATGGCGTTCCGAAATGAACAATATGAGGCTGGGAGGGAAAAATCACAGTATACCCACTAGAAACAACTAGACTACACCACTGCAAAAAAAAAATAAAAAAAATAAAGTAGTAGTAAGAAGGAAAGTAGTAGAAGGCGATAATAGGGAGAAGGTTTCCTTCTATCAGTGGCCCCGGGCCCGAGCTAGAGTACTCTTCCTGCAACGAATGGTGGACTGCTGATTCACATGCTTAGTATTCAAATGTATTGATTGTAAGTCGCTTTGGAATAAGGCGTCTGCTAAATGCCAAAAATGTAAATGTAAATGTAAATGCAAGCAGCTGAGTGTCGAATGGAATTCCGCACCACAGAAAGTAGCCTATGATATTTCTCTTTTTCTTATAGCTCCGCTTCATCTGAATAAGTGTGTTGCAAAGTTGACAATTCTCTGTGACATTGCATTAGAGTGATGAACAACCAAACAGCTTTGATATTGTTTTATTCAGACTATCATATACACCATAACGTTTATGGTGTATATGATTATCATTAGCATAAACCCATTGTTTTGTTTACATACATACAAATGATATCAGTGGCATATTGGTTATAAACAGGCAACAAAAACATGGCACTCTTTAAAAGGGTTTCATGAGAGCAATGTGACCCCCGGGATGTTTGGACTTCATGCTTCCAAAGTGTCTGAAAAACAGAACATCATAGAATGGGATAGGGTTCCTCCTTACTGTAGTATACAGTATGTCTGGGGGGAGGGGGGGGAGAGAGGGAGATACAGTATGTCTGGGGGGGAGGGGGGGGGAGATACAGTATGTCTGGGGGGAGGGGGGGGAGATACAGTATGTCGGGGGGGGGGGGGGGAGGAAGATACAGTATGTCTGGGGGGAGGGGGGGAGGGAGATACAGTATGTCTGGGGGGGAGGGAGATACAGTATGTCGGGGGGGGGAGATACAGTATGTCTGGGGGGGAGGGGGGGAGAGGGAGATACAGTATGTCTGGGGGGGAGGGGGGGGGGGAGATACAGTATGTCTGGGGGGAGGGGGGGAGAGGGAGATACAGTATGTCTAGTCCAGAATGCATAAGTGTAGGTACAGTATGTCTAGTCCACTATGCGGTGTCCTGTGAGATGTTGTGAGATGTGGAAGCTCTCACCTCCAGGAGTTTGTCTCATGCTCATAAGCCTCCATGGTTTTGAGATCTGAGACCCCGTCAGTCCCTCCCACAGCCAACAGCATGCCATTAAAAACCATCAGAGACACCTGTAATACACACACACACACACACACACACACACACACACACACACACACCAGAGATGAATGAACCAACCTGTTCACATGGACCATAGGCACCACGTAGCTGGCCTACTCAAGAGAAACAAGGTTGACAGGCAGCTACACACTAAATGTGTTAAATACAGGTTGTCTATAGGTATACACTTAAAATACACACAAGTCTGTCCCACCTGGTGCCTCTTGCTCCTCATTGGTCGGACAGGGCTCCAGCAGTGTGTCTCTGGGTCAAATTTCTCCGTGGTGCTGAGTTCCAGCCGCAGCTCATCCCGCCCCCCGGCCACGTAGAGGCGGCCCAGGAACACAGCACAGCCCGGGTTCTCCCTGGCAGACAGCATGGATGGACACACAGACCAGCAGCCATCCAACTGGTTGAATCGCTCCACTAAGAGAGCAGGGGTCAAAGGTTAGACAGAGACAGACACTCCTGCAGTCTCAGCTGGTACTCCCTGGTCGACACACTCAGCCTGGAGATATGGCCGTAAGAGCCAACATGGTGATTCATGGTGTTCTCTCCACACAGCTGTGCTATATGTGACATGGTCTGGTGAAAAGGTCCGCATGTCGACAATTCTCAAGTTGCGCAAATATGACGAAAGTTTAAGTGTCAATATAAATCAATCACTCAATATAATAAACAACAGTTTTAGCATCCCTAAATGCTTATAATTTGGGAATTGGATTCACTGTATCATCTTCTGTAGGCTACTGGGTTAGTAATAATAATAATAATAATAATCACAATCATAATCATAATCATAATAATAATAATAACTTGAATGCCTTTCAGGGGACCCAAGGTCGCTTTACAGAGAGACAAGAAAATTGTGGTGCATTGAAATACGTAATGACGTATGCATTTATTATAAACCACTATGGGCCGGTTTCACAGACAAGGCTTAAGCCTAGTCCTAGACAAAAAAACATCTTGGGCCGGTTTCAGAGACAAGGCTTAAGCCTAGTCCTGGACTAAATCACACTTTCAATGTAAAATCTCCATTGAAGATGTTTTTTAGTCTAGGATTAGCCTTAAGCCTTGTCTGTGAAACCGGCCCTAAGAGTTATACCTCTGTTTTAAAGAGTCATGTTCAACCAATAAGAGTCAATAAATAAATAAAACAGACTATTGAATTTCAATTTAAAAAACAACAACAGAACTAGGGGCCGAAGGCCTTGGCAAACAGGTGGGGCTTGAGGGCTGTTTTAAAGGCGTCCAGGGTGGGGATGTTGCGGATCACCGCAAGGAGAGAGTTCCAGAAAGTGGGGACTGCCACACTAAAAGCTCTGCCCCCGAAGGTTGGCAGGTTGGTATGGGGGGTGGCAAGCAGGCCTGAGTCTGAAGGCCGTAGATTCCGGGGAGGGGCATGTGGGCGGAGGAGGTCGGATAAGTACTGGGGGGCACGGAGGGACTTGTAGGTGAGGAGGAGGATATTGTAGGTGATGCGGGACTTGACCGGAAGCCAGTTGAGGTGGATGAGGGTGGGGGTGATGTGCTGCCAGGGCTTTGTGTGAGTGAGAACCCTGGCAGCAGAGTTTTGGACATACTGGAGCCAGTCCAGGGTTTTGTTGGGTACCTCGAACAGGACGCCATTGCAGTAGTCCAGGCGGGAGGTAACAAATGCATGGACCAGGGTTTCAGCAACAGACTCAGAGAGTGACGGTCGGAGTCTGGCAATGTTCCGTAGGTGGAAGAAGGCGGATTTGGTGACAGACTTGATGTGGGGTTGGAAGGAAAGGGTGGAGTCAAGGATGACACCCAGGTTGCGGACTTCTTGAGATGGGGAGATGGAGCAGCCGTCAACCTCAATGATGAAGTCACCAACCTTCCGGAGCAGCGCCTTGGGTGCCACAACCATGAGCTCTGTTTTCTTACTGTTAAATTTGAGAAACTTTGATGACATCCAAGTTTTTATTTTGTGCAGGCTGTTGACAAGAGACTGAGGGGGGATCTGGGAGGATGGAGTAGCGCTGAGATAGATTTGGGTATCATCAGCGTAGCCGTGGAAGTTGAGGCTGTGTTGACCGATGATCTGGCCGAGGGGCAGCATGTAGATTATTATTATTATTATTATTATTATTATTATTAACACTATCACATATGACACTGAAATCTACTTGTGAGATCGTTTTTAAACCACCGAATAGCATTTGTAGATAACAACATTTTATTTAGACACTGTAACAGAATATTATGGTCAACTGTGTCAAACGCTTTGGAAAGGTCAACGAATATTGCAGCACATTACTTTTTACAGTCAATGGTGGAGAGGAGGGGTCCAAGCACAGAGCCTTGACGCACGCCTTGGTTGACTGGGGCTGGAGGGGAACTGGAGCCATGATGGTAACTAACAAACTGTTCCCAGTTGGAGTGGTAGGACTGGAACCAGGAGAGGGTGGAGAGGCGGTTGAGGAGGATGGTGTGGGAGACAGTGTCAAAAGCTGCAGAGAGGTCCAGTAGGATGAGGATGCTGGTGCGGTCTGTCAGCAGCGATGAGGAGATGGTTGGTGATCTTAATGAGGTCTCCGTGCAGTGGTGTGATCTGAAGCCAGATTGGAGGGGCTCATAGAGCTCATGGTTGGACTTGTGCTGATGGAGTTGGCCGGCGGCTGCTCTTTCCAGAGTTTTACTGAGGAAAGGAAGGTTGGAGATCGGCCGGTGGTTGTGAAGGTCATCAGGGTCCAGACCAGGCTTTTTGAGGATGGGGGTGACTGAGGCAGTCACATGGCTTGTAAACAAACGTACGTTTTAGGACGTGTTCAAAAGCAAGGATTGTGTGATCATCTAATTCCACTGAACAAAAATATAATCGCAACACTTTTGTTTATGCTCCAATTTTTCACAAGTTGAAATCAAAAGTGTCTGTTTTGATTAAATACAGATTTACCATTTTCTATGGTATTTGGTTTAAGGTGTGCAAACATTCAAATAAGCATATCTTCAACTATTTTCAGATTTCAATGCATGACACATCATTTAAATGCGTACAATATGTGACACTTTCTAATGCTTTGGTCCTCATATCGAGATCCGATGTAATCAGACTTTTCTTTTGAAAAATTTGAATACATTTCTGCATTGTTGAAAATCAATGACACTTCGCTAGTCAACTAACACAGCTTGTTTTGTGAGCCTGCTAACAATGTAAAGTAGTGTTATAGTTAACTAGGTAGCAGTGGGGATTACTCACCCAATCCATTGCGTTGCAGTATTTTGGCTTGACTAGCGAGTTTGTGTTGTGATTCTCAACAACGTTGAAACAACTACGTTGTAGTTCCGTGTTTCAAAAGAAAAGTCAGAACATTTTGATTGGTTGCCGACATGCGGACCAAATGATCAGACTGTGTCGCATTATGCACTTTCATAATCTGTAAAATGATAAATGATCTTGCCCTACTTGGGGACCCTTTCACCAGACCCTGTCACATATTCCCTCTTGAGTATAAGTAAGCATGCCGTACATAGAGGAATGGAAGCAGCAGTATGAGTCAGCAGTATGAAGTTAGAGCAGCCTTTATGCTCCTATTGTAGAAACACATACTCCCACAGCTTTATCTACAAATTCAGATGAAACTAAGGCCTGGACTACACATACTGTATATGGATATTTTTTTAACCAGATATTTCATATACAATATTATATTATTATATTAGAATATACGAAGAGCCAAAACTGAACACGATCGTCCGATCGAACGTTATGGACATGTGCAGTCAGTTGTAATCAAACGGGGCAGTTACTCAAAACGTAAACAGACCAAACTCTTTGAAACAGACAGAAAAGCAAGTTATGGCGACCAAGAAGAAAGCAAAAACTGATTATTTTGTGTGGACCGACTATGAAGTTGAGTTGGTGCTGAATGTTGTTGCTGTTGACAACCGTTTTGCTTCAATGCGCATGTGTGAACGGCTTGAGGCTTGATGTCATTGCATCAACACCAGCTCCGTTTAACATAACCACACTGATCCACTCAATCTGGATTTCAATCTTTTTATCCGTTTAGAGAGATCTCTGTTTATGTGAGTGAAAACGCTGTGTTCGTATGGTTGAGAATTGTACAATTGTACAAAAAAATTTGCGTTTAGAAAAATATCCATATACGTATAGTCCAGGCCTAAGTGACAGCTGAGTTATGGGCGGGAAAGGCAGCCTGTTTAGACTGAGTGGAAGTTATATGGTGGGACTGCCTCTGACTTTGACCTCCCAGACAGAAATAGATCCCAGTGCCAACTGGCAGCACGCCCAACATTCTTTTGTCTTTCGCACAGTACCTTAACCCTCCTGGGCCAAATGCTGTGTGTGTGTGTGTGTGTGTGTGTGTGTGTGTGTGGTGCGCGCGCGTGCGTGTGCGTGCGTGTGCGTGTGCGTGTGCATGCGTGTGCGTGCACGCTGTGTGTGTGTTATACTCACTATTCACTGTGAATTATGATGGTGTCACATATGTGACAAATGTGGCATCATCTTACAGGCGTTAACATTAGCAGCACTGACAATAAAGCAGACCGCAGCTCTAATGCATCCTTTGAGTGTCCTCATTGGGGATCAGGTCATGTCATAGGTACTGTAGGTCTCTACCTGAGTCAAGGGGCGTTTCTCCGTCACTGCCCCCCGCCACATACAGGTGTTCCCCCAGGACGGCGGCCGCCGCTCCTGCCCTCCGCCGGCTCATCGGAGGCAGCTTCCTCCAGGCGTTGCGCTTGGGATCATAACTGAACACACAGATCACACACTTAGACAGGTGTTTACCTCTCCACCAGGGTAGTACAGATGTTTACCTCTCCACCAGTGTAGTACAGGAGGTGTTTACCTCTCCACCAGTGTAGTACAGATGTTTACCTCTCCACCAGTGTAGTACAGATGTTTACCTCTCCACCAGTGTAGTACAGATGTTTACCTCTCCACCAGTGTAGTACAGGAGGTGTTTACCTCTCCACCAGTGTAGTACAGGTGTTTACCTCTCCACCAGGGTAGTACAGATGTTTACCTCTCCACCAGTGTAGTACAGGAGGTGTTTACCTCTCCACCAGTGTAGTACAGGAGGTGTTTACCTCTCCACCAGTGTAGTACAGATGTTTACCTCTCCACCAGTGTAGTACAGATGTTTACCTCTCCACCAGGGTAGTACAGATGTTTACCTCTCCACCAGTGTAGTACAGATGTTTACCTCTCCACCAGTGTAGTACAGGAGGTGTTTACCTCTCCACCAGTGTAGTACAGGTGTTTACCTCTCCACCAGGGTAGTACAGATGTTTACCTCTCCACCAGTGTAGTACAGGAGGTGTTTACCTCTCCACCAGTGTAGTACAGGAGGTGTTTACCTCTCCACCAGTGTAGTACAGATGTTTACCTCTCCACCAGTGTAGTACAGATGTTTACCTCTCCACCAGTGTAGTACAGATGTTTACCTCTCCACCAGTGTAGTACAGATGTTTACCTCTCCACCAGTGTAGTACAGGCCAGACCGTCGAAGCCACCGAGGGCGATCAGACAGCCGTCCATCTCCAGCAGACACACTCGGCTGCGGGGGGCGCTGAGGGGGGCCACGTCCCCGCTCCAAGTGTTGGTCTCTGGGTCGTACCTGTGAGATGACAGCAACGGTTGTATCTGTCAGGTAAATACGTACTCGGTTTGCCTTTTAGGCTATGGTGAGGTCAAACTGAACCGTTTGCCTGTAAAACCTGAGCTGCTTGCCAACTTACATGCAAGGATGGGATAAGGGTCCCTGAGGATAAGGCTCCCTATGGACCGTGACCTTCTCCATTTCAGGAGGTGCGGCCTCCTGCTTTTGACAGTGTTCTGTTTTAGTTGGAGGCGGTTTTATCACACAAGATGCCACCCTTTATACACGCTGTAGTAAAAGGGACCACGCACGGAACGCTGAGTTAGCCTTCCTCATGACTGGCTCTGAGTACCTCTGGCCCAGGATTGTACCGGAGCCTTTTACCGACCGCTGGTTTTAGGTTTGATCACCTGGCACCATCAGATGCCTCCTACATGACCTGAAGAGAGGGGGGCGGGGGGGGGGGGGGTTGTAAGTAAAAGGAGGGAGGACGGAGAGAAAGAGGAGGGGGAGGAGGACTGAATACGACCAGTGGTCAAAAATAGCCCTGCGCTCATAGACGACCTTCCATTGGACGTGACTGTCCTTCAGACATGGCCGAGGGTCTCTAGCTTCGCCCTCTAGTGTGGGGTTATTTCTGGACGATCTCACTAAAATACTTTATTCATCTTTGAAGAATCGTTTTGGGGTTTGTTGCTGTAACAGTACAGGTTGTGTACTGTCCTCTGAAAGGTTCTGGTCAGGTATGTTTGGGAGGTAGGGTGTTTTGACAGTTTCATGCTAAGTCACTCAATCACGGGACCCTCACCTCTCTACGCTGCTCACGCAGGAGATGTCATCGTATCCCCCTACGGTGTAGATGAGCCCCCCGAGGGCACACACTCCGGCGTCACCACGGTGACGGATCATCGGGGCTGTCATCTTCCACTCGTTGTTCTGAGTACAGAACTGCTCCACCTGGCAGGAGGGGTCATCCCTGCTCCAACCACCCACTTATACACACACACACACACACACACACGCAAACACACACACACACGCGCACGCGTACACACACACACACACACACACACAGAGTTGCATTAAGAAATGTATTGGCTATCCCCTTTTTGGGAAATGTATTTGTAGCAATATGTTCCTATAGCTTATCTTAAAGAGGAAGCAGCTATACTGTTTTCCCAGCTCTGCTATGTGGTGTTAGTTAACTAGTGTGGTTAACTAGTGTTAACTATGTGGTGTTAGTTAACTAGTGTGGTTAACTAGTGTTAACTATGTGGTGTTAGTTAACTAGTGTTAACTATGTGGTGTTAGTTAACTAGTGTGGTTAATTAGTGTTAACTATGTGGTGTTAGTTAACTAGTGTGGTTAACTAGTGTTAACTATGTGGTGTTAGTTAGCTAGTGTGGTTAACTAGTGTTAACTATGTGGTGTTAGTTAACTAGTGTTAACTATGTGGTGTTAGTTAACTAGTGTTAACTAGTGTGGTTAACTTGTGTTAACTATGTGGTGTTAGTTGACTAGTGTTAACTATGTGGTGTTAGTTAACTAGTGTGGTTAACTTGTGTTAACTAGTGTGGTTAACTAGTGTTAACTATGTGGTGTTAGTTAACTAGTGTTAACTATGTGGTGTTAGTTAACTAGTGTGGTTAACTTGTGTTAACTATGTGGTGTTAGTTAACTAGTGTTGTTAACTTGTGTTAACTATGTGGTGTTAGTTAACTAGTGTGGTTAACTTGTGTTAACTATGTGGTGTTAGTTAACTAGTGTGGTTAACTTGTGTTAACTAGTGTGGTTAACTAGTGTTAACTATGTGGTGTTAGTTAACTAGTGTTAACTATGTGGTGTTAGTTCACTAGTGTGGTTAACTTGTGTTAACTATGTGGTGTTAGTTAACTAGTGTGGTTAACTTGTGTTAACTAGTGTGGTTAACTAGTGTTAACTATATGGTGTTAGTTAACTAGTGTTAACTATGTGGTGTTAGTTCACTAGTGTGGTTAACTTGTGTTAACTATGTGGTGTTAGTTAACTAGTGTGGTTAACTTGTGTTAACTAGTGTGGTTAACTAGTGTTAACTATGTGGTGTTAGTTAACTAGTGTTAACTATGTGGTGTTAGTTCACTAGTGTGGTTAACTTGTGTTAACTATGTGGTGTTAGTTAACTAGTGTGGTTAACTAGTGTTAACTATGTGGTGTTAGTTAACTAGTGTTAACTATGTGGTGTTAGTTAACTAGTGTGGTTAACTAGTGTTAACTATGTGGTGTTAGTTAACTGGTGTGGTTAACTAGTGTTAACTATGTGGTGTTAGTTAACGAGTGATCCTCTAGAGACAGAGATGAATGACAGACACTTCTGTGGCATGTCACTTTGGTTTTGTAAACTCTAAAGGTATTTCTACTGTGAACCTGTGTGCTCTGCTGTCCACAACGTGTGTGTGTGTGTGTGTGTGTGTGTGTGTGTGTGTGTGTCTTATAGGATCATGCAACTCTATTACTAGAGAGGGGGGGAAAAAACATAGTTTCTCTAGTTTCAACTAGTTTCTCTGTCACTCTGATAGACAGGTGATGAATCAGGAGGTGCGTTGCTGTGAGTGACTGACAGGTGGTTCTGGTTCTGGTGGGACTGACCTACAAAGATCATGTCTGAGGGCTCATCCTGGGGCTTGGGTGGCAGTCGGCTGTGCTTCTGTCGGTTAGCCAGCGGTCCACAGCGGCTAGGACCACCACGGACCCCCACGCTGCTGCTGGGCCCACACCTGTCCAACGCCTCGGACTCTCCCATAGCCTGTGTCCTACGAGGGACACAACCACACACACACACACTGATCAGCTCTCACACAACACAACCACACACACACACTGATCAGCTCTCACACAACACAACCACACACACACACTGATCAGCTCTCACACAACACAACCACACACACACTGATCAGCTCTCACACAACACAACCACACACACACACTGATCAGCTCTCACACAACACAACCACACACACACTGATCAGCTCTCACACAACACAACCACACACACACTGATCAGCTCTCACACAACACAACCACACACACACACTGATCAGCTCTCACACAACACAACCACACACACACACTGATCAGCTCTCATACGCAATCATTCTAAACACTATGAGGACACACATCACATCAGCAAAAAGGCAAATCGATCAGCAAAAACACTAATGAATGAAAATCTCGCAAAACAATATGTTATAAATGCTGTATACATAGAAGACATTAGAATGATGCTGCGCACAGTTCATGTAAATATTATATTTATAGAACTTGTTAGTTAGTGGCAGTCATTACCCGTTCATTGTAGTGTAGATTCCCATCCTTCCTCTAGCAGGACTCAGACACACAGATACAGACTCCCTCCAGGCTGCCTCACAGTGTGAAGTTATTGCACGCCCCACCCATCACACACCCGTCAGTCAGTATTCACACACACACATTCCTCACAATTACATACCCCACTCCACACTTCCGCCTTCAAGCGGTTTTCAAGAAGTGAAAATAATAATAATAATACATTAGACTTATATAGCGCTTTTCTAGACACTCAAAGACACTTTACAAACTGACAAGATCGAGTAGTAATAATAAAAAGAAACTCAAAATAAATAAAAGAAAGTATAGGAAAGTATAGTATACACCACGCCAGTGTCCTCTCTCAACCGGCATTTTTTGAAAAGCAAAAATTTGTATCAAGGTTTTATGAAAGTCGTTGGTTATAATTTTGAGATTACTAAATCTAAATCTAAGTGTCTTTGTAGGACAATCTACTCTGTATACTGCAATTACACCTAGATTTCGAGCGGAGAAGCGGCGAACAAGCAACGCCAGCGTCCTCTCTCAACTGGCATTTCTTCGGTGTTACTCACCATACAAAATATTACTCACCATACTTTGATGAATGTTCTTATGACCATTAACATTTTCAAGTAAAAACATTGGGTTCCTCTCAGTCTGCCCCCCCCTTCTCTGCCCCCCCTCCCCCTGGTGAGCCATGCTCATTTGTGTATTACATTTACAGGCTCGTGAACAGAGCAGGCTTTCCACCATGTGTCAGCATTCCAAACTGACCACAGAGAGAGAGAGAGAGAGAGAGAGAGAGAGAGAGAGAAGGGGGGGGGGGGGGGAGAAAGAGAGAGACAGAAACCTGGGACATTTGAGGAGCAATGGACATTGATTGATTGTCTGGTCTCAGCTTGATAACTGTATGTCATCATATTAATGTAATAACCTAAGTGAGGACGTCATGTGCAGTGATTGAGGCAGGAGTACATTAGGGGCCGGTTTCACAGACAAGGCTTAAGCCTAATCCTAGACTAAAAAACATCTTCAATGGAGATTTTACATTGAAAGTGTGATTTAGTCCAGGACTAGGCTTAAGCCTTGTCTCTGAAACCGGCCCTAGGAGTATTAAGACTGGTGAAGTGAGTTACTCTTTCTAGCTGACATTCAGAAGGTACAGGTCATCAGGTAGTAGGACGTTAGGAGAGTGTTAAGTGTTAAGCCTGGTCTTTCTAGCTGACATTCAGAAGGTACAGGTCATCAGAACAGAACACGTGTTCCACAGGAAGCAGCATCAGATCCCCTTCCTGTTCCTTCCTGTGGTTAAGTGGAAACTCTATCTCCACTTTTCATCCAGCTTTATTGGTCCCTGTACATGAACACACACACACACGCGCACACACACACACACACACACACACACACACACACACACACACACACACACGCTCGACACATACTGTAAACACACAGACAGGTATATTATGGAGATGGAGAGGAAGCGCAAGAGGGGAGAGAGTATGAGGATTAATACGATATGTTACAACGTACAGTATCTTTGTGTGTTTGTTTTATCCACACTGCAGGAACTGTTATGACTCCCAAAGCATCAGTTCATCAGGCCATCCCTTTCAGTCTGCCTGGTCCAAGGAAGTTCCACCCAACCACTGAAGACATCACCCTCCCAGAGGACAGCTGAGGACACCCCTGCTGGGCCGGGGCCCCGGCCTTCCTCTACAGCTGTTCCACACTGCTCACCACTCACACCCCCAGAATAACAACCAGACTTGACGAAAGGTTCCCAGCAACAGACAGACAGCCAGATATAGAGAGATAGAGAGAGAGAGAGAGAG
>NC_137689.1:44780047-44872547 GCF_963989245.1 Nansenia antarctica | reverse complement strand
CTCTCTAACAATAACCTCTATGAACAGTTCCAGTCTGGCTTCCGCCCCCTTCACAGCACAGAAACAGCCCTCCTCAAAATCACAAATGACCTCCTGATGGCAGCTGACTCCGGACTCATATCCATCCTCATCCTACTCGATCTGAGCGCCGCTTTTGATACTATATCGCACTCCACCCTCCTTAACCGTTTAGCCTCCATATCTGACACCGCTCTACACTGGTTCCATTCTTATCTCTCTGGCCGCACTCAGTTTATACAGTTAAAATCATTCACATCCCACCCGTCCCCCCTCTCCTCTGGTGTTCCCCAGGGCTCTGTCCTTGGCCCTATCCTCTTCATCATCTACCACCTCCCACTTGGTCTGATTTTCCGTAAATACAACATCCATTTCCACTGTTATGCGGACGACACCCAGCTCTACGTTTCCTCCAAACCCACTTCCACCCTCCCTCCCTCCTCCCTCTGTGCCTGTCTACATGAACTTAAATCCTGGTTCACTTCAAATTTCCTCAAACTAAACAGTAATAAAACAGAGGTCATTCTCATTGGCTCCAAATCCACACTCACCAAGCACCCCAGTTTCACCCTCAACATAGACAACTCCTTGGTTTCCCCCTCCCCCCAGGTTAAGAGTCTGGGTGTCGTCCTCGACAGCACCCTTTCATTCCACTCCCACGTCAACAACACCATCCGGTCTGCTTACTTCCATCTTCGTAATATCAACTGCCTCCGCCCTTCACTCACTCCCAACAGCGCCGCAATCCTGGTCCACTCCCTCGTCACTTCCCGCCTAGATTACTGTAACTCCCTTCTCTTTGGTCTCCCCCACAAACTGCTCCACAAGCTCCAACTGGTCCAGAACGCTGCTGCCCGTATTGTCACCAGAACCCCTGTCATCAGTCACATCACCCCCATTCTACACCAACTCCACTGGCTCCCCATCAAACACCGCATCGATTACAAAATCCTTCTCCATACTTTCAAGGCCATCCATAACCTCGCCCCTCCATACCTGTCCGATCTCCTCCACATCAACATTCCCACCCGGTCCCTCAGGTCTGCCTCCTCCATCAACCTGACCGTCCCCCCAGCCCGTCTGTCCACCATGGGGTTTAGAGCCTTCAGCCGCTCCGCCCCTCGCCTCTGGAACTCCCTCCCCCCCGACATCAGGAACTTTGATTCAATCTCCTCATTCAAAACCCACCTCAAAACCCACCTGTTTACGCAGGCGTATCCCTGTTGATTTACTGTTCCCGTGCTGCTCTGCTGCTAGCTATGTTTTATACTGTATATTTCTATGTATTTTGAATTTTGTAACTGTTTTTAAATTTGTTGTTGTACGGCGAACTTGAGTGCCATGAAAGGCGCCTTATAAAATAAATGTATTATTATTATTATTATTATTATTTCAGTGAACTCTGTTCCTCTCACTATGGGACCCCTGCAAAATGCTGTGCATGACTGGTACTGGAAACACGTACAGATACAAGGATGTCTGTCTACATCACACTCATCTGTCTCATTTGTTTTGGTATGATGATGTTTAAAAAATAAAATAAAAAGTTAATGTAATAAACTAAAACTGAGTTGAAAACTCATCATCAGGAAACCTATCTTCTCACCACAAACACAAATCAGCTTCAGCCCAAACCAGAAACCACACAGGCTACAATATTCTTCCTTTTGGACTTTGGTTGTCTGTCCTTCCATACAGTGTTGTTGTCGAACCAGTCGTCGTGGATATTAAGTCATTAATATTAAATGATGGGGGACTCTTTCCTTGTGAACAGAGACTGAACCTGAGCTGGAGGAGGGGTGTAGAGTTACCTGCCAGTGAGTGGATACCCTGTCTGTGTGCGACAAACCTCAATAAGGAGATTCAGTCTAGTTTGGTCACCCACAGCTAAATGTCAGGGGAAGAGGAGGAGTAGTTCCTTTGGGGCAAACACCATGCAGGTAAGCTGGCTACATACCTTTTAATCTGAATCGCAGAGTAGAGTAATAAAGTGATGGATTTTACAATGGCTTCAACAGTGCAAAAATGCTGTGCAAAGTATGATGATATTAAATGCTGTTTAATACAATACAGTACGCTAGTAAATTAGTCAGATGGTATACAAGTAATTGAGTAGTAATAATACTGTAATGCTCATTAAAGTAGTGTGCGTGGGGTTGGTTGGGGGGTGGCAGTCTTTTGTATTCTTCCAGTGTATTTCACCAGGAGCCTGATTGCTTGGGGGAAATAGCTTTTTGCCTGGATTTTAGCCCCAACGCTTCAGTACCGTTCCCCGATGGCAGTAGCTTGAACAATTTCTGATTGGGGTGACTGGGTTCCCTAATAATCGTGAGGGCCTTTCTGACATACCAGTCTTTGTAGGTGTCGTGGATGGAGGGACATCCGCTGATCTTCTCAGCTGTCCACACTACCCTTTGCAGCGCTTTGTGGTTTTTGGCAGTGCAGTTCCCGTACCAGGCAGCCTGAAATGGAAAAGGCGACGTTGTGCTTTTTTCACCACTAGATTGGTGTGTTCATCCCAGGTGAGGTCGTTGGTGATGAGGACCCCTAGGAACTTGATGCTGTTGACTTTCTCCACAGCAGACCCGTTGATGGTGATGGGGTCTTGTGCCTGCCTCTTCTTCCTGAAGTCCACCACCAGCTCCTTGGTCTTGTCGGCATTGAGAGCGAGGTTATTGACCTGGCTGTACTGAGCCAAGCGGTTGACCTCACTTCTGTAGACCGTCTCGTCGCAGTCGGTGGCCATGCAGTCGTGGGTGTACATGGAGTAGAGGAAGGGGGCTTAGTACACAGCCTTGGGGGGCTCCTGTGCTGATGGTCAGAGGGGCGGAGGTCTTAGAGCCCATCTTCACCACTTGTTAAGAGTCTGACAGGAATTCCAGGATGTAGTTGCATAGACTGGGGTCGATGCCTAGGTCCCTGAGCTTGCTGTCGAGTCTGAAGGGGACTATGGTGTTGAATGCTGTACTGTAGTCTACAAACAGCATCCTCACATAGGAGTTTCTCTTGTCACGGTGGGTGAGAGCTGAGTGCTGTGGCAATGGTGTCATCTGTCGATTTGTTTTTCTGGTAGGCAAATCGGTGAGGGTCTAGGGTGGGTGGCAGCATTCTGCAGATCAGGACCTTGATGATCTTTTCAAAGCATTTGGTCACTATGGGGTGCATGTCGTTAGACATGTTACCGTACCCTTTTTCAGTACTGGGATGATGGCAGATGACTTGAAGCAGGACTAGGCCCATGGAGAGGGAGAAGTTGAATATGATAGTGAAGACACCAGCCAGCTGAGCTGTCCTGCGCATGCTTTAAGCACCCGGCCTGGAATTCCATCTGGCCCGGCTGCCTTGTGGATGTTGATGCGCTTGAAAATCTCATGCATGTCTTCCTCTGTGATGGTCGGAGCGCTTGCTGTGTCGTCTGTGGTGTGGGCTCTCTCTAGGAGGTTTGTGTGGCTCAGTTCAAAGCGGGCGTAGAAGCTGTTCAACTCGTCAGTGGTGATGTCTCTTTGAAGTCTGAGCTCGTGTGTAAACCCTTCCACATGCTGCGCGGGTTATTGCTGCTTAGCTGTTACTCTATTTCTTTTCCCTAATCCCTTTTGGCTGCCTTGATAGCTCTATGAAGGTCATAGGGGCCAGTTTTTATTTCCAATATGTCTCCGGATGTCAATGCCGTCCTTCTCGCGGTTAGCGCTGTCTGGACATGGTTTCCAGTTTGGGAACACCCGGACTGTTTTCATGGGGACCACTTCCTCTATAATCTTCTCTATAAATCCCAGGGTCCTTGACGCAATCTCGTTCATGCTATCCTCGGTGAACACTGTCACTGTCTCGAAGTATTCCTGAAGAATGGCGTCTGATTCATCAGACCAGCGTCGACTACATCACATGGATTGGAGGTGACGTTTTCAGCTTGTGCTTGTAGGCAGGCACAAGGAGGATGGTGTCGTGATGTGATTTGGCGAACGGTGGGTGGAGGAGCGGTTTGTAGGCCTCACAGAACTGTGTGTAGTATATGCATGGTCAAGGCAACTACTACCCCGAGTATTAACAGTTATATGTTGGAAGAAATTGGGAAGACATTTTTATTTGCACTGTGATGTTTACTGTTAAAGTATGATGAATAATACTTTACTGTGGGACCATATATTTAAATTCTGAATCTCTCTCTCTCTCTTTCTCCCTTCCTCTATTTCCATGTCTCTCTCTGTCCATCTAGTTCTCTCTCTGTAGGTTGCGTACCCATCAGTGGTGTTTCCTGCTCTTCAATGTGCTGTTGTTCCATGCCCTGCTGTTTGGGGCTGACTTTGTCGAGGAGTATCTCCTCCAGCCCAGACCAGGGGTCTACACAGATGGCACTGTCCTGGACGTGAGAGAGAGGGCCCGGAAACTGGACCTCAGTGGGACCAGGAGGAACGTGTCCCAGTACTACCCAATCACTAACCCTGATGCCTGCATGAACAGCAACCTCTTCCTCCTCACCCTCGTCTTCAGCTCCCCTACCAACGTCACCCAGAGAGACGCGGTGAGGACCACCTGGGCCAACCAAACACGTACCCAGGGTTTCCCCGTGCAGACGCTTTTCTTCCTGGGATCCTCTCACTCCATTGCCACCCAAGAGGCTGTCCTGAGGGAGTCCGATCACCATGGAGACATAGTTCAGGGTCACATGACAGACTCCCCCCGTGATCGGACAGAGAGGACGATCCTGGCGTTACGGTGGGTGGTCACGTTCTGCCCAGTGGCCCGGTTTGTGCTGCTAGCGGAGGACACCGTGTTTGTGAACCTGCCTGCCCTGGGGGGGTACCTGCTGGGGCTGAGGAGGCACCCTGAGGACCTCTACCTGGGGAGGGTCATGCACAAAGACACCCCTGACCGCGAGCCCTCCAGCTCCAGCTACCTGCCTCCAGCACTGTACCCAGACAAATACCTCCCAGACTACTGCGCTGGGGCTGCCTTCTTACTCTCCCAAGACGTAGTCAGGAAGGTGTACGTGGCGTCTGCAGGGGTCCGTGCCCCCCTTCTCCCCGATGTGTTTGTAGGCCTATGTGCCCTGAAAGCAGGGGTGGTGCCTACACACAGCTCCCGCTTTTCAGGGGACAAGCACATCCGGTACAACGCCTGCTGCTACCGGTACCTGTTCAGCTCAGCGGGGGTTGGGGCTGAGGAGCTGAGCACCATGTGGGTAGACCTGGGGCAGGAGGATGGAGGATGCTCCCTGCTGGACACCTACTATGGCCTGGTGGCCTGCAAGGCCCTGACCTACCTGGACAAACTCTCCTTCTTCAGGTCCCAGGGCCAGCAGCAAAGCAACTCCCACGGCTAATGGTTATTATGTGTGTGTTTGTGTGTGTGTGTGTGTGTGTGTGTGTGTGTGTGTGTGTGTGTGTATTCGGAAGGGAGGCATATGACATAGGCGATGTTATCTCATTATGGACAAAGAGTTTTTATTTCAGTGAACATTTCCACTCTATTTGATTATGGACATACGCTCTGTCTTTTACGAATCGAACGATGAGGAAAGGCAACAGCAGTAAAAGCCTATTATGTTTTAATGGAAGAGTTGCAGTGGATAGGATGTTGATGTCTGTGCGTGTGGGTGTATGGTAGGAGTGTGTGTTAGCCTGTGTGTGTGTGTGTGTGTGTGTGTGTGTGTGTGTGTGTGCGCATTTTTGCGTGCGGGCGTGTGTGAGTCGGAATGGGGGAACATAACGTTGGCATTCTTGCCTGTCAGTGTGAGTGACACAGAGACACAGGAGGGGTGCAGATTTATAGCCTGGAGCTGGCTGGCTACAACAGATCAGTCTGGAGAGACAGGGAAGGGCAAAATCTCCAAGGAGAGAGAATGATACGTATTTATGACATAAGACAGATCCTTTGTGTTGTGTTGCAGTGTTGACTCCTGCTACCTCTACTGGTGACACTCATACACACTTGTAACAGTGGGAAGAAACAACCATAACATGTGTTCTGTAATACGGTTTGGGAAATAAGGCTTGATTACTATAAAACCCAATAAAAACCCATTTGCTGTTATGAGTCCAGCTCCTTTTCTTTGAACAGGGCCACCAACAAACCTACTGGCCCCTTGAATCCCTTCCACACTCTATATCAATGTGCCCTACTCAGAACACGAGTCCCCATGGATCCCACCGGCAAGCTCTCGGTCTGGGTCTCCTAAAATGTTTTACAGCATCTCTCTGCTCCGACCATGCCACTGGCGCCTTCTCTCTGTATCTCTGCAGGGCCGCATTGGCAACTCAAAATGCATTGCGTGCATAAATCACTACTTGGCCCACTTAATCTGGTCCCTCCATTAAAACAAACTGCATGCGTCAGGTATTTGGAGACATGTGGGACCTTGAAGGCTGTTGGTTCACACAAAAATGATGAATTGAGGTCAGTCTGCAGATGCTCTAGACTAGAGTCTAGTGTATTTGCCTACACAGTGAATGGCATGTAGACTATTGGATACAAAGTGTGAGGGGTGGAGAGAGAGAGAGAGAGAGAGAGAGAGAGAGAGAGAGAGAGAGAGAGAGAGAGAATGTAAGGGAGGGGGACTAAATATTGTAAATCAGGACAGATGACTCCTCTGATTTGTTTGTGGTCTTCTGTAGCTCAGTTGGTAGCGCATACGTATATATACTCTATGTATGTACATGTATACTGAAACATGTATGCACTCACTGCAATGTAAGTCGCTTTGGATAAAAGTCTAAAATATATATTCTTTTTTTTGTTAATGGTGCATGGAAGACTGATGTGACAGATCATTCACTGACTTTTGCTGACAGCCTTCTTCACTCTCTGTAACAGTAAATACTCTTGGGCTGGTACAATAGCTTCATCTACTGTACTGTCTCTACAGCATTCGTGTCCATGAAACAGCCTTCATCTATTATTCATCATCAACACCAGGTTCCTATTTTATGAGGAGATATTACTCATATGAGACTGAGCTACTGTTGCAGTGACACACTGTCTTAATGACACTGACCTTCCTGTCATAAAGCCTGGATAAAATATTCATCAACTTTATAACCTTTATAACACAGGGAATTCAATTAAAGTTTAAAACTTAGAAGCAGTCCCTGTTTCTAAGTATCTGCACCTCTTCTGAAGGAACTTGCTGAAAAGAAGAAGGAGGAAGGGCTTTAGTGGGGGGTATTCCCATGGCAGTTGGAGGAGGGTCATTCTCAAGCTTTTCCATCCAGTTGGATTCTTGTTTCTTCCCAAGATGTTGTTAGGGACCGGACATGACTGAGAAAGAGATGTTGTTAGGGACTGGACATGACTGAGAAAGAGATGTTGTTAGGGACTGGACATGACTGAGAAAGAGATGTTGTTAGGGACTGGACATGACTGAGAAAGAGATGTTGTTAGGGACTGGACATGACTGAGAAAGAGATGTTGTTAGGGACTGGACATGACTGAGAAAGAGATGTTGTTAGGGACTGGACATGGCTGGGAAAGAGATGTTGTTAGGGACTGGACATGACTGAGAAAGAGATGTTGTTAGGGACTGGACATGACTGAGAAAGAGATGTTGTTAGGGACTGGACATGACTGAGAAAGAGATGTTGTTAGGGACTGGACATGGCTGAGACAGAGATGTTGTTAGGGACTGGACATGACTGAGAAAGAGATGTTGTTAGGGACCGGACATGGCTGAGACAGAGATGTTGTTAGGGACTGGACATGGCTGAGACAGAGATGTTGTTAGGGACTGGACATGACTGAGAAAGAGATGTTGTTAGGGACCGGACATGACTGAGAAAGAGATGTTGTTAGGGACCGGACATGACTGAGAAAGAGATGTTGTTAGGGACTGGACATGGCTGAGAAAGAGATGTTGTTAGGGACTGGACATGGCTGAGACAGAGATGTTGTTAGGGACTGGACATGACTGAGAAAGAGATGTTGTTAGGGACCGGACATGGCTGAGACAGAGATGTTGTTAGGGACTGGACATGGCTGAGAAAGAGATGTTGTTAGGGACTGGACATGGCTGAGAAAGAGATGTTGTTAGGGACTGGACATGACTGAGAAAGAGATGTTGTTAGGGACTGGACATGGCTGAGAAAGAGATGTTGTTAGGGACCGGACATGGCTGAGAAAGAGCCAAGTCCCTAAGACTTCGTCACTTACATCGTCGTCCACTGTGAACCTTTTAGGTGGTTTGGTTATCCTAGATGGTCTTCGTGACATTTCACAATCACAAACATACACTACCGTTCAAAAGTTTGAGGTCACCCAAAGAAATTTCGTGTTTTCCTTGAAAACTCACACTTTTATTTATCAAATGAGTTGCAAAATGAATAGAAATATTATAGTCAAGACATTGACATGGTTAGAAATAATAGTTTTGATTTGAAATAATAATTGTGTCCTTCAAACTTTGCTTTCGTCAAAGAATGCTCCCTTTGCAGCAATTACAGCATTGCAGACCTTTGGCATTCTAGCTGTTTAGTTGTTGAGGTAATCTGAAGAAATTTCACCCCATGCTTCCTGAAGCACCTCCCACAAGTTGGATTGGCTTGATGGGCACTTCTTGGGTACCATATGGTCAAGCTGCTCCCTCCCACAACAGCTCAATGGGGTTGAGATCTGGTGACTCCGCTGGCCACTTCATTATAGACAGAATACCAGCTGCCTGCTTTTTCCCTAAAAAAAAAAATGTTCTTGCATAATTTGGAGGTGTGCTTTGGGTCATTGTCCTGTTGTAGGAGGAAAGTGGCTCCAATCAAGCGCTGTCTACAGGGTATGGCATGGCTTTACAAAATTGAGTGATAGCCTTCCTTATTCAAAATCCCTTTTACCTTGTACACATCTCCCACTTTACCAGCACCAAAGCAGCCCCAGACCATCACATTACCTCCACCATGCTTGACAGATTACGTCAGGCACTCTTCCAGCATCTTTTCACTTGTTCTGCGTCTCACAAATGTTCTTCAGTGTGATCCAAACACCTCAAACTTCGATTCGTTGATTCCATAACACTTTTTTCCAATTTTCCTCTGTCCAATGTCTGTGTTCTTTTGCCCATATTACCGGTAATCTTTTCCTTTTATTGGCCAGTCTCAGATATGGCTTTTTCTTTGCCACTCTGCCTAGAAGGCCAGCATCCCGGAGTCGCCTCTTCACTGTAGACGTTGACACTGGCGTTTTGCGGGTACCATTTAATGAAGCTGCCAGTTCAGACCTGTGAAGCGTCTGTTTCTCAAACTAGAGACTCTAATGTACTTGTCTTCTTGCTCAGTTGTGCACCGGGGCCTCCCACTTCTCTTTCTACTCTGGTTAGAGCCTGTTGGTGCTGTTCTCTGAAGGGAGTAGTACACACCGTTGTAGGAAATGTTCTGTATCTTGGCAATTTCTCACATGGAATAACCTTCATTTCTAAGAACAAGAATAGACTGTCGAGTTTCATATGAAAGTACTCTTTTTCTGGCCATTTTGAGAGTATAATCGAACCCACAAATGTGATGCTCCAGATACTCAACTAGCTCAAAGGAAGGCCAGTTTTATAGCTTCTCTAACCAGCAAAACCGTTTTCAGCTGTGCTAACGTAATTGCACAAGGGTTTTCAAGGTTTTTCTAATCATCCATTAGCTTTCTAACGCGATTAGCAAACACAATGTACCATTAGAACACTGGAGTGATGGTTGCTGGAAATGGGCCTCTATACACCTTGTGTAGATATTCCATTAAAAACCATAAGTTTGCAGCTAAAATAGCCATTTACCACATTGACAATGTATAGAGTGTATTTCTGATTAATGTAATGTTATCTTCATTGAAAAAAACTGTGCTTTTCTTTAAAAAATAAGGACATTTCTAAGTGACCTCAAACTTTTGAACGGTAGTGTATATGTACAGAAACTCACTGAAGTATAAAACACCGCTAAAATACTGCTTCTCTTCAAATCACTCTAGCTCCTTTGAGGTCAATGCATTTGGTTTTTGGTGAACTACCGTAACCCTAAATGGTTAGAAAGTGCAACGTCTCTGCTTTCAGAAACGGTTGGATTTTTTTCGATTGCACATAGGCCTAGTTCAAGAATTACAATAGTTTGAACGAACCCTGTAAAATCCTGTTGAGAAGTTATCGCAACATAGAAATAACTTTTATGTTATTTTATTTTATTACTTTTTATGTTTCTACTTCCATCTTAAGACCTTTTTAAGACATTTTATTTCAACCCAAGCAGAGTTTAGCAGACAGGAAGATGTTAGCTCGGGCATCATGTGACTTGGACGAGATGAGATGTAGACCCCCCCCAAATATATATTTTTGTAGATCTACATGATTCACGTGGGTCACCTATTTGGAGGTAAAAACAGCGAATTTCGCCGAAGGTGACAAGTTTGCACCACTGCATGATGATTGTGAGAGCAGCGATGATTGACCCTAAAATATAAAATTCCAATAATTGTCTGACAAGTAGATTGGATGGCAATAAAACAACTATTATTGTTATTATGACTAGCCCCAGTTCTGCTTCTGCCTGGTTGATTCTCTCTCAACAAGATGTAGGATTTATACCTCGATAAATGTACTTTATATTGGAGACATGAGTCAGACACAAAATCGCAAATAATTTTCAATCTCAATCTCATTGTCAATCTGCTTTGTTTTTAATAAACAGAAATGTTCAAAAATAAAATAAAAACAAATTCAGCCTTAAGTGCATTTCTTTTAATTTGCAGAGATGATAGAACTGTTGGAGAAGAATAGCGATGTTGGTCCGTTAGAGATTAAGAAATGTTTGTGTTAGTGTGTGTGTGTCAGTCTCAATCTGCTCCGTCTGTGGCCACGGTAGCCACTGCGGTGACGTGGTACGGCCCTTCTCTGAGGTAGGTGCGCAGGTGCAGGTAGTGATGGCTCCCCAAGATGTCCGCCGCTGTCGACGAGCTCACCAACGCCCCCACCATCGCAAACTTGGCATCCTTCGCCTCCTTGGTGGAACCAGAGGAGCGGTCGACGATGAACTCCATAAACCCTGGATTGCTGATCATTAGTCGTTGACCCCACGGCTGGGGAGCAATGGCCTGGAACACAGCAACCACACACACAAAGATATTATTATAATAATAATAATAATAATAATAATAATAATAATAATAATAATAATAATAATAATAATAATAACAACAATATTTAACAGCGACAAAAAAACTGTGAAGCTATACGTTTTACTGATAACTGAACAAATAATGTCTCATGTCTCCATCTAATTACAAAGACCTTCATCTCTAGTAAAGGACTAGAAATCCTTGGTCGTTGTACTAGAGGTGGCCACAGCATGGAAGATGACTGCCATGAATGAAATCACTGCTGAATGCCACAAGCAGCAGAAGCATCCCACTCTGTACTTCTCTTCTGTTGTTAATCCTGTCAAGAAATGTGTGGTGGAGTGTTTCAGGTGAACACACTCACAGTGAAAATGCGGAGAGCGACACAGTGCAGCTCTGGGAAGGGCTGGGTGCTGATGCTCCGGATCATCTCCAGGGGCTGGTCAGATAGAAGTCTGAACCAGGACTCTGTCAGAACCATCAGGTCATCTGTCTGCTGCTCTGCCTGCAACACACACACACATATTTTCAATACATTATTTTATATAATAATGTTCATTCACATTGAAAGTGCCTATTAGACTGTGTAGATCAGTGGAAAAAATATAATGCAATGTATTTTAATTTCAGGCTTTGAGGTAACAAAATTAGAAAATTATGCAGGGGGCAAAACTTTTTGTACGGCACTGTATATCTATGAAAGAGGCATTCCCACTCAGATGACAAACACAAACACACACCACTGGCATGCATAGACACAATTACAGACACCCATGGACAACTAGGGCTGCAACTAACGATTATTTTGGTAGTCGACTAATCTGTCGATTATTTTTCCGATTAGTCGCGATTAGCCGTGTGGCTTTTCGCTGCGCGTAAATGGCGACGCAGAAGCATTAACTAGCTTAACCGGCTTAACTAGCTATCTAACCTAACGTTACGCCAAGCTACAGCTGCTCACAGAGCTAGTTGATTGGCTAGCTAGCATTGCAGACAGCTCACGTTAGTAGGCTACGCTTGGCGCTGTTTATCTTACAGACAGCTCGCTGGTGGACTCAACATAATTGAAATAGCATTCACTTATCAAGCATCATTCATGATCATCCACCATGACTACCTGGTATTTTAATAGCGACCACCCCTCACTTCATTTCATCTCGCGTTCTCCTGGCTTCAACATGGAAAACCCCTGCTACGTAACGTTACATACAAGCGCCTCTGTCTGTCACACGCGTGCCACAGGGCAAATAAATTAATAGCACAAACGCTCATAGCATGTACAGCCCTGTCCATGAGACGTTGTTTTCCAACATGTAACAGTAAAGCTAACATAAACATTACGACCCTAACAATATAACGTTAGCCAGTTGGCTAACAACGTTAGCTAAAACTTACCCAGCTGATTCTTGCATGGCTCCCGTAAAAATAAAAATAAAATAAAAAATAAAAACTTTTTTTTATTTTTTATTTAATACGATTAGTCGACACTAAAATTCCACGTCGACGAGTTTTTATAATCGCCGTCGTCGATTATGTCGACTAATCGTTGCAGCCCTATGGACAACCACCCACAGACACAGACACACAGACACACACACACACACACAGACAGACAGACAGACAGACAGACAGACAGACACACACACACACACACACACAGACAGACAGACAGACACACACACACACACAGACAGACAGACAAACACAGACAGACAGACAGACAGACAGACAGACACACATACACACACATAGACATATACAGACACAGACACAGACACACACACACACACACACACACACACACACACACACACACACACACACACCTGTAAAGTGAGTAGAAGTGAGATGGACTCCAGGCAGCGCACTCTCAGCTCTGTGGCTCCAACGCTGGCCAGCTGGCTCATCCTCTTCAAAACTGCCTTGAACTGATCACCTGATCACATACACACACACACACACACACACACACACACACACACACACACACACACACGCCCACGACCACGGCCACACACACGCACCCATGCCCACGCACACACCCACGCACCCACGCACCCACGCACCCACGCACACACGCACAGGGTGAGTGTGGGGCCTCTTGTATTGGTGCGCACACACACAGTGACGGTGGCTTTCACTTCCACAGGGGTCAGATCTGGTCTGGTGGTCTTCAGCTATCCTGTAGCTCACCTGTTTTTTGCAAGACTTGTTTGCCCTCCACAGTGGAGCCCAGCACGCCCAGTGTGTCCAGCGCCACGCCCGTCAGGACCGGGTCTGGGTCCAGCGCCATCTCAAACACCTTGTTGTGGAAGGCCGGGTAGGTCTCACACACCTGCTGGGGGCTGTCCAGGATGGCCAGGTTCCCAAAGAACTTCACCAGACCTGCCAGGAGAACCATGCAGCAGAGACAGAGACAGACCTAGACTGTCATATATTGCACACACACACACACACACACACACACACACACACACACACACACACACGCCCACACACACACGCGCGCACACACACACACACACACACACACACACACACGCGCGTGCACACACACACACGCACGTATGCATGCACGCGAGCTCACGCACGCACACGCCCGCCCGCCCGCACGCACGCACACAGACACACACACATACAGTGTTTCCTCTATATGCATTTATTGGTGGCGGGCCGCCACGAATGAATTTCGTCCGCCACTAATTGATTCAGTCCACAAAAAAAATAAAATAATAATAATAATATCTGAACATTTTAGCTGATTAAAATATATCTGATCCTAGATCAGCGCTATAATGGATGTTGACTAAAAGTGCACCTAAATCCACGCCCATCTCTCTCTAACCGCTGATCCAGAATCAGATTAATGACATTAAACATTCAGTTGACGACGTGACACAAGGGCTACTCCTGATTGGTCTAAATGTGAACCGGCATGAGAACCGTGCAGACTCAACCATCCCCGCTCAGCAGTCTTACTTGCCGAAATGCTCGGGCGCCTGTGTTTTCTCCTCGCAAATAACGGGCTAAAAGTCACCGGTAGTACCATCTAAAAGATACAAAAAGCTGATCTAGCTAGCTAGGTGCACAAATAAGATATCACGTTAAATAACTTCGAAAAATTAAACGAAAACAGCGACAGATGGATGGATTTTTCAAGAAAAAAGATGTCCCAGACACTTCAAACATTGCTGAAGCTAGCAGTGGCTATGAGCGATCCGAAACTGCATGGCTGGCAAAGGAGCTAGGTGGTGGATCAGCTAACAACGTTTATGGCGGGGTACCACCACCACCAGCTACAACTACAGCGGGAGAGCCATCAGCATCGGCTAGCTGTGTTGGTGTATCAGCAGACATTAGCAAGTCAAAAAACGATTCTTATGTGCCGTCACTTTAGCAACGACAGTATTGGCAGGGAAAAAAGAAGGGGAGTCGATTTTTTTATTGACAACGGAATTACATGTTGGAAAAACATGCAGCTAAAATTCAGGGAACATTTGGACAATAAGAGACACACGGGAGAAGTACGGGAAAACAGGGCTCATGTGGGTGTCATCAAAGGTAAGAGTTTGTTTTCTTTAACTCAGCTGATACTCAGCTGTTTACCGAATGCTCCATCTGACTGTGATTTTACTTCTGTAATGTGGTGGGTTGACATAATTCACGCACGGAACTATGGGTTGGGAGTATTGTTCCGTCCGCAGTTGAGTGCGTAGTACCCAAGTTGTTTAGTCTGTTCTATTTACTGCTTGAGTGTGTTGTTGACAATCGTTCATGTCCTTCATTAAACGTTTAGCTTTGTCATTTGATACGCCGCCTACGACTCCCGCGTCCCGTCTCTCGGCACTACAGTAAACAGTTAATCAGTAACATTAGCCGCTTTTGTGCTCATGTAGGCCTACTTCGTATTATATTATAGCTGATGATCTTTGTGTGTGTGTATGTGACTGTCAGTCACAAGTTTATATTCTGTATATTCATTTTAATTTTTTTTGCCATCCTCCCTCCGTCGGTGTTTTGAGCGCGCACGCGCGTTTCATGCGCGTGCACGCGAAAAAAAAAAGCGCGGACAGGGCTATCCGCCACCAATGTATAAAATCCTGGAGGAAACACTGCACATACATACATACATACATACATACATACAGACACACAGACACACATACAGACACACATACAGACACACATACAGACACACTCCCACGGTCAGAGACTCATAGGGGAGTTCTCCAGTTCTTCAGGGTGGGTTCTTCTAGGAACATGTTCTGGAGGTGTCTGACTCACCAGGCAGGTAGAAGCTAGAGAAGGGGTCGGACTCTGCTCCGATGATCATGTTTGAGACCTTATCCATGATGCCTTGCTGTGCCAGGTACTGGCGGCCATGTTGACTGTTGGCAAGCGTGGTCACCATCTCAATGGCTGTAGCCCTGAAACAACATACTGGAGGTCACTCAAGGGGAGAGAACAGGAGGGTAGAGAGTGTGGAAGTGAGAGACAAGAGAGAGAGAGAGAGACACACTCTTCAGTGTCTCTGAAGCATTGTGTGTGTGTGTGTGTGTGTATGTTTTTACTGTCTTATCTATTACTATGACTTCTTATCTCTAGTTGTATCTGTTTATCTTTGTGTCTTGTCTTTATGTCAGGGATAGCGGTGGCCTAGTGGATAGAGAGTTGGGCTGGTGATCAGGTGCGTCATTAGTTCAAAGCTACTCCAGGTAGACTGTCCCTGTAATCTCGAATTGTAAATCGCTTTGGATAAATAAATAAAAAGCGTCTGCTAAATGGTTAATTAGGCGTTAATTACACGAGAAGCCGTGGTATATTGTGGATATCGGCACAGCTAGCAGGGTGGTTAGGCACAACGCGAAGCGGAGTAAAAATGCTTTTATACAACGGTTACCTCATCAATATCAATATTTCACCGAAGAAACTTTTAATTAATGTATTTTAATGGAACTATGTTTTATTGTAAGTGTATCCATCCGCTGAACAGTTGTTTACCGGTTGCTAAGTAAGGGTAATAATGTAACTTTGATAATGGTAATATATACAAACACGGAGAAATGGAACGCAAACTGACCAATTCGGTTGTTAAGTCGTGACGTGTTTCCGGGTCCAACGTTGGCTGAGGCGCTCTCTTCAAATGCCGCAGTAATAATAATAATTCATTATATTTGTATAGCGCTTTTCCGAGGCTCAAAGACGCTGTCAATATGGGAAAACGGGAAAGTGCTGTGTCCCTTGTTGTATGAATAGATCCGAGTCTAAAAAACGATTGAACAGTCATTCTACCGCTTTAGTACACACAATCAAGGACCCCAATTGAAATAAGCCAGTGGCTTTCTTGGGTTTTTATCCTGTTAGTTGACCTTGTATGTAATATGTACTTTCATGTACCTACTTCTGCAAATCTTCTAATAAAGTTTTCAATCAATCAATCAAAACACTGGTACTCTGGTGCGGAGAATTTCTGGTTTGGACCCGGAACGTCACGTTTGACGTCAGACTTAAGAACCGAATAGAGACAATGGACCGGATCCATCCGTTGTAGAATATGTAACAAATGTCTTACTTGATCAGGACGTCGTCCCCTGTCAGTTCCCCCAGGAGCTGGGAGATGAAGCTGCTGTTGGCGCAGTAACCCAGGGAGACGGGCGACACAGAGGAGATGTCCACTATCAGCTGCGACAGAAGAGACGGGAGGACTCAGAGGGAGAGTGGGAGAGTGGGAGACGGACACGCGAGTGGCGTTGGGACTGTGTGGCGTTGAACCTACCTCGTATATTCTGTATCTCACAATGTCGCTTGATGTCATCACGTCCTTCAGGACTTTGAGTAAATCACTCCGGAACAGCGTGTCCAATCCTGCTTTTGAGTGGCTGAGTTTGGAGAGAGATCGTATCGCCTGGCAGAGACAACAGAGTGCTTATTGTGTGGTGTGAACGTGTTGTGGTAAATGGTAAATGGACTGCACTTATATAGCGCCTTTATCGAAAGCACTTTACAACGGCCTCTCATTCACCCATTCACACACACATTCACACACCAATGGCGGCCAAGCTACCATGCAAGGCGCCGGCCCGCTCACTGGGAGCAATTTGGGGTTGCCCAAGGACACTTCGACATATGGCCAGCCAGGGCTCGAACCGCCGGTCTGACAACCTTGCGATCATTAGACGGCGGCTCTACCTCCTGAGACACAGCCGCATCGGTTGTTAAATCTGTACATGATGATTAATCGCTTATGTCGTTCATCTTCCTATTCCTCACCTCTTTGGCCACTGATATCTTCTCTCCTCCGACGCAGTGGATCACCTCGCCAAGGACCTCCTGGTTGTTCAACAGCTCTGTCACTGCCTCGGGATGCTCCACAATCCTACCAATCTGCAGAAAAAAGCATGATCTTATCGTGTCGTCGTCAACAATGTCAACTGGCTTGAAAACAATCTACAGAATATTGCCTCTATGGCTGAACTGCGCCTAAAACATGGTAATAATAATAATAATAATAATTAATTGGATTTATATAGCGCTTTTCCGAGGCTCAAAGACGCTGACAATATGGGAGATACAGAAAACACAAAAACAACAAGTAACATGGAACACAGAGTCAGCGAACGGGGAGGGGGGGGGGGTGGTAGGGGGGGGGGAGGTGGTATGCATATCAGGGGGGTGGCAGGGTTAGGGGAGATGGGTAGGGGTAGGGGAGGTTGTATGCGTGTCCGGGGGGGGGGGGGGGGCGGGATGGGGGAGATGGCTAGGGGTAGGGGAGGCTGTAGGCATGGGAGAACAGGTAGGTTTTGAGGTGGGATTTAAAAGTGAGGAGTGAGGGTGAGTCTCTGAGTGGTTGAGGGAGAGAGTTCCAGAGGCGGGGTGCAGCTCGTGAAAAGGCACGGTGACCGAAGCCTTTGAGTTTTGAGGGTGGGACAGTGAGGGGAACAATGGATGAGGATCGGAGGGTACGGGTAGGGCGGTGGGGGAGAAGGAGGTCAGTCAGGTAAGGGGGGGCCAGGCTATGGAGGACTTTGTATGTGAGGATGAGGACTTTGAATTGGATGCGTTCTTTGATGGGGAGCCAGTGGAGAGAGTGGAGGACAGGAGTGATGTGGTCACGGGAGCGGGTGTTTGAAAGGAGGCGTGCAGCAGAGTTTGGTAACAGGTACTGTTGCTATAGCTACCTGTGTCAATGCCAGTATCTTGACAGTATCCTCCGGGTGGGTCAGTCCGCCCTGGAGCTCCTTTCTGTAGGTCTGGGCCAGATGGACGGGGTTAAGGGCCAGCAGGATTCGAACCAGGATGGCCACACATAGCTCTATTTGTTCCCTGTCAAATCAATTCATTCATGAGAGAGGTTAACTGAGAGGGGTTAACTGAGAGGGGTTAACTGAGAGGGGTTAACTGAGAGGGGTTAACTGAGAGGGGTTAAGTGAGAGGGGTTAACTGAGAGGGGTTAACTGAGAGGGGTTAACTGAGAGAGGTTAACTGAGAGGGGTTAACTGAGAGAGGTTAACTGAGAGGGGTTAAGTGAGAGGGGTTAAGTGAGAGAGGTTAACTGAGAGAGGTTAACTGGCACTTCTCCTGACATTCCTCCTTTTATACTCAGCACATTAGATACTGTACATAAACTACCTCACTGTACATAGCTTAGCTCATAACTGTATATCCATAACTGTACCTCTAAATACTGATGTTTACAATACTACCTCTGCACATACTGTATATTACATAGTTACCTATCACTACCATTCTTGTTCTATTTATATCACTATTTGGTTGGATTGTATATATCACCAACTTCTACCATCTCTGTGTAGGTTAGCTCTATCTACCAGCACTGTCTAGGTTAGCTCTATCTACCAGCTCTGTCTAGGTTAGCTCTATCTACCAGCTCTGTCTAGGTTAGCTCTATCTACCAGCACTGTCTAGGTTAGCTCTATCTACCAGCTCTGTCTAGGTTAGCTCTATCTACCAGCTCTGTCTAGGTTAGCTCTATCTATCATCTCTGTCTAGGTTAGCTCTATCTACCAGCTCTGTCTAGGTTAGCTCTATCTACCAGCTCTGTCTAGGTTAGCTCTATCTACCAGCTCTGTCTAGGTTAGCTCTATCTACCAGCTCTGTCTAGGTTAGCTCTATCTACCAGCTCTGTCTAGGTTAGCTCTATCTACCAGCTCTGTCTAGGTTAGCTCTATCTACCAGCTCTGTCTAGGTTAGCTCTATCTACCAGCTCTATCTACCAGCTCTGTCTAGGTTAGCTCTATCTACCAGCTCTGTCTAGGTTAGCTCTATCTACCAGCTCTGTCTAGGTTAGCTCTATCTACCAGCTCTGTCTAGGTTAGCTAGCTAGCTAACATGAGTCAGTGAAGCTCAGATGATGACTTGCAGCTACAGACCTGTCATCTGTGCTCAAAAGAGAGAAAATCACTTCAAGCCGCAGACCACTAACTGTATCCCTCAGGGCGGTTACGGGTATTGCTAAAAGAGCAGTTTTCAAAATTTGCAATTCTTCAATAGGGTCTTCAAGACTTGATATTTCAGCGAACAGACTGTCTATGGTAGCGGCCATGGTTCAATGTTTGGATTCCGCCGGCAGGGTTGCCAGATGGGCAGGGTTGCCAGATGGGCGTGATTCCGCCAGAAACTTCCTTCATGGTTTGTCGTGGGCGACAAACTGCGCACCATTTGCGCAGCGACATTGGTTGGATACATTCAAAAGATACAGAGTAGGTAGGCTAAACATGTTCTTGAATCTTGACATAAATGGTAGATACAAAATAAAAAGCAGCTACAAACACTATGCTCATGAACTTAAAGCGCACAGTATTTGTTGTTCTTTAAAATCTATGTATGTCCATACACATTTCCAACTCTACCAATAGATGGAGCTTGTAGACTATCGTTCTTTCATAATGTGTAGTGGGCGCATCCTTTTACCCCATTCATTTTTCATAAGAATGCATGGTAACAATCTGGGATATGTTCATGCTTTTTTTGGTCATTTGAATTCATGATAAACCCATTCTCGAATAATAGCATGTATTACTCATTAGTATACTGAGTTTAGTACTTTCATTCCTTCTAACCAAAAATGTACAGGTACGTTTCCTTTTTCTTTTCTTTTTAAACACATTGCTTGTAAGCAATGTCTCGGTAAACAAACCATAACTAAAAAGAAATATGTTTATTTCAATATCATAGACGATATCATAGTAAGTAAGTAAGTAAAGCTTTATTTATATAGCGCCTTTTGTACATGAAATGCAACTCAAAGCGCTTTATCATCATGTTTACTGCTTTGTCTTTGTTTAATTACAGCTCTGTCTATGGTTTGTTCCCAGGCCCTCAATCTTACACCAAAAGTGTGGCTAGACATTTGTCCCAAAAAACGAATCACAGATTGCACCTTTAAAGAGGGCCTGTGTTCATTTGAATACCAATGATGCAAACGTGTCTCTTTTGTGCACCTGCAACAATTCTATTGACCTTCGATCGGCTTCAGTTATTCCTTTCTAATTTTAAATTTAATAATTTTGCCATTTAGCAGACGCTTTTAACCAAAGCGACTTACAATTACGAATTACAGGGACATTCCCCCTGGAGTAACTGAGGGCTAAGTGCCTTACCCAAGGGCACACTAGTAATGGTGTGGCTTCAGGCGGGATTTGAACTCACAACCTTCCGATCACAAGTCCAACTCACTATCCACTAGACCACCACTACCCCTTCATAGACTTTCCCAAAGACATTCTTGGCAGTCTTTCTCGCAACAAGCACTGCTTACAAATGTAATACAAATATGATTCCATCTCTATTGCCTCTCTGCCAGTGATTCTGTCACAGTTTTTTATTTCATTTTGTCTTGGCCCAGGACCAGCCTGCTTATTCTGCTTGTCTCTCCCCATCAGCCCTGGTTACACAGAGCACAAGGCCTGTGCGTGCCTATAGATCCTGGCCCCTGACCAATTATCCCAACAATTTTGCTGGCATGCTGTCGGTGCACTCGGATCGCTCCCCAGGATTAATCTGGATTAATCTGGATTAACACCTCTCGTCGTGGCCTTGACACTGCACGCTCTTCAGAACTCAGTCTGCAGTCTCCACTAACTCGATGGAGCTTCAGCATTAGGTCAATGTCCTGTTATGTCACTTTTTCTTCCACTTGACATGATGAGATTAGTTTGTTCAGGCTCAAGGGGTTCTCTGGCAGGCTAACAAAGCTGGTTGTCAGGTGTACATTCAGTAGTCTAGAGGTACTCAGGGTGGTGATATTGAGTCCTACTCTATGAACAGTGGTTTACATTTGCAGAATCTTATTTGGCTCTGTCGCGCTCACATACTTTCCACTATGGTGGCGGAGGAGAAGCCACCGAGGGAGTCTGTCAGCATGTCAGAGAACAGGGTACGAGACAGGCCTGGCACCCACGCTGCGGTCTAGCAATATTTTTGCTATGAATACCAACATGAAACCATAGAGGGGATGCCAGGGATGGCAGGGACAGGAGTGATTGGGTGAGAGGACTCCAGCAGTGTATTTACTAGGCCATTTTTAGGAGTGGCACACTTAATTTCAGTTAGGAAAGCCACGGAGCAGCATGTCTCCTGAACACCCCCCCCCCCAACCTCCCCCAACAACCCCCCTCCCGCCCTCCATCCTCTAACCCCCCCCCCCCCCCTGCCCACCTTCATCCCAGTCCGAGTGGCGTGCGGTGAGGTCAGTTAAGAATCGAAGCAGTGTGCATGGCGAGTCCTCAACATACCCACCGACCACCACCTCAAAAGCGCCTGTCAAGACCTTGGGATTTTCCAAGAGTAAAGTGTGGAGAGAGAGAGAGAGAGAGAGAGAGAGAGAGAGAGAGAGAGAGAGAGAGAGAGAGAGAGAGAGAGAGAGAGAGAGAGAGAGAGAGAGAGAGAGAGAGAGAGAGAGAGAGAGAGAGAGAGAGAGAGAGAGAGAGAGAGAGAGAGAGAGAGAGAGAGAGAGAGAGAGAGAGAGAGAGAGAGAGAGAGAGAGAGAGAGAGAGAGAGAGAGAGAGAGAGAGAGAGAGAGAGAGAGAGAGAGAGAGAGAGAGAGAGAGAGAGAGAGAGAGAGAGAGAGAGAGAGAGAGAGAGAGAGAGGAACCCCCTCAGCCCCAAACCGCCTGCTGGGCTCGTTAATGTGGGGTTGAGGGGTCGGTAAACTGCATGTGGGTGGCACGGTGCTCTGGACCTCTGATGAATAAGTCCACTCAGAGAGCTACATCTCTGCAGAGAGAGGGACACATCAAACCCAGAAAAACAAAACACAGCTTTATTTAGGCTCGGCTTTTCTCTCACTACAGGACTCTGGGTCTGAATTTCCTGTGATTGGAGGGATCTTCCGTGGGGGGCATTGTGGGGCATTGTGGTGTGTGATTGCGTGCATGCATGCTCGTATACATGCATGTGGTGTTTGTGTGTGTGTGTGCATGCTTGCATGTGTGTGTCTGTGTGTGTGTAAAAACATTCTCAGGGTAGTCCACCCTCTGCGGAGGTGGAGCATTCATGTGGTATTCATCCTGCTCTCTTACTTACGCACAGACCCTAACCTCAGGAATACACCCGTCTCTTCTTGATGACATCTGCGGTTTCGCCTTTTTTCTATTTCACAAACTCCATAATGTTTCATTTGGGATTTGGTTACTATGGCGAACCAATTTTTTCAACCAATCCAGCTCAAACATTACCTGCTGTTGGTTCAGACTTTTTCTATTTTGCTTATTTATTCTGTAGCTTTTGGCTGTGCTTACTGTGTGTAAGCAGAAGCTTTTAAACCCTGTTATGTTTGGTAGTTTCCATGAAGTGAAATATATTGAATTGCAGGAAATAATTTTTCTACATCGTATAAGTGAACATGGAATACCATGGCCATTGAGTCTGTATCTATTACACCCTACTGTATTTCTGTGTTATAGAACTAAACTGTAAAGGTGATACAATCCGCTATTCATGAGCAGTAAGGGACTAAAGAATTTTACATGTTTAATTATGCAATTTTTCTGTTTGATCTCCTCTCCTCCCCTCCCCTCTCCCCTCATCTCCTGCCCTCTCCTGTCCTGTCCTGTCCTGTCCTGTCCTGTCCTGTCCTGTCCTGTCCTGTCCTGTCCTGTCCTGTCCTGTCCTGTCCTCTCCTCTCCTCTCCTGTCCTCTCCTTTGGATTTGAGATAGTTTCAGAATATTTTTTTTTAAACTCCTGCATTTACACCAACAGTAGTGCTTTTGGGACATTGACTTCTGTTCTGTCTTAGCCAAATCTTACAATATCATGCATCGCAACAGTCTCACCTGTCTGTCCGGTGATCACTACAGTACATTCAGATGTCAGATGATGTGATGGAATGGGGACAGCTGGCCGAGCACTGTATAACCCCCATCTCTGGGACTTGCCCATTTAACATGTGGCTGGCTCTTTTTAGAGCGGTGCCAAAGTTTGAACATTTGTAGAGAGTCCATTCATCACCATGGTGACTTTGGCAGTTGATCTGCCTTCGATGGGCTGGGTTCCCATGTTAGCGTAGCATAGCTGTGAGGACTGGCTCAGCGTGCCCATCCATCAGTACCAGAGTAACAGTGCTGTGATGAGAACCAGTCTGAATGTCGGTTGTCATTCGAGTTGGCTCCAGAAAGCTCCAACGTAAAGAGACCCTTTCGGACTCAACAGGTTGTTTGATGACCCACCCCTATCAATCACCGTACTGTATATGCTATTATGGCCATGGTTTTGGGTGTTCTACAGTATATATGGTATTAATGTGACTGTGAAGGTGTCCAAACAAAACGGGATGGTATACACATATGTATGCAAACCCAGTACAGACCGCTCTGACCGCTGTCCTGTAATCACTGCCCTCCTGGTGGGTATGGAAGGGTGTGGAGCTCAGCACGGATCCAAATGGGAATCTACTGGAGGAAGGGAAGAAAAAAAAGACTAGTAATGACAGAGCAGAGTTTCCCATTAAAACGACCTCATCATGCGACGCATCTCATTACAGCGTCCTCATCAGGAGTCCCGGGAGGGCCTGAGGGGGCCAGCTACGCAGACGCTACGCAGAGCTCAGTGCTTTCACTGTCCCTGTGGGAAGAGGGTGAACTCATACTCTTGGACTCTGATCTGATGTCAGTCGATCATCTCCCCTCTAATGGAGTTGAGGTTAGGACATGAAGAGGGTAAGACGCTCCTGCTGTAGATCTGGGACGGAGGGCAGCGTCTGGCTCTGCTGTGAGCAGCAGCCCTGGCCTAGGCCACGCTTTCCAGAAGCCAAGGCCTGGCTGTGCCAACAACCCCCCAGGAAACCACCCAGAGATACGCTCCACGTTCTCAACACCACGGACGACACATGGAACACAGAACAATGTTGAAATGAACACGGAGGGAGTTCAATGGTCCAGCGATCTGTCTCTCTCTCTCTCTCTCTCTCTCTCTCTCTCTCTCTCTCTCTCTCTCTCTCTCTCTCTCTCTCTCTCTCTCTCTCTCTCTCTCTCTCTCTCTCTCTCTCTCTCGTACTGGATTACTTCAAATCAGAATCAGAATTAGAATCAGAATTGCTTTTATTATCAATGTACGGGTACACAGAGTAAAATTCTTGGGGTCAGGTTATTCGACAGAAGATAAACAGCACTTACAGTAGAATACCTGCTGCTTATCTCTCCTTCGTGAAGGAATAGACAGACATGTTCACCAACGCACAAAGGTCTCTTCCCATCAAATGTGTGCTTTGTTTTGGGAAAAGGTAGTTTCTGTGTCTAAAGATAAAGATAAGACCAAATAGTGAGTGTGTGTGTTTTAGATAAGATCATCAAAGTGCCCAGTCTTGGGTTTGACTGTACAATTTATCATGTCTTGGTTTGATTGCAGTGTCTCTGCATCTGAGATTGTGTTGTGTAGTGTTTCTCAGGGGCTAAGGTCGGTGAAACAATCTTTTCTGTTTCAGCTGGCCTCAGATCAGTGCTCTCATTGTCCCTCCTCAGAATGTGATCTTAATCTGACCTGAATGGAGTTCTGTTTCAGGCCCTTTCAACCAGCCAGGCTTGAGACACGCAGCCAGAGATAAGCTGCTTCCCTTCTTCAAGGAGTTCACATGGGGGATCCCACGACAGTCTGGGCTATACCTGTAACAGGTTCATGAGTTGGCCCGGAGAATCATAAAAAATCCCAGCCACCCCAACCACAGTCTGTTAGACCCCAGCCACAGTCTGTTAGACCCCAGCCACCCCAACTACAGTCTGTTAGACCCCAGCCATAGTCTATTAGACCCCAGCCACCCCAACCACAGTGTGTTAGACCCCAGCCACCCCAACCACAGTCTGTTAGACCCCAGCCCCCCCAACCACAGTCTGTTAGACCCCAGCCACAGTCTGTTAGACCCCAGCCATCCCAACCACAGTCTGTTAGACCCCAGCCCCCCCAACCACAGTCTGTTAGACCCCAGCCCTCCCAACCACAGTCTGTTAGACCCCAGCCACCCCAACCACCCCAGCCACCCCAACCACAGTCTGTTAGACCCCAGCCACCCCAACCACAGTCTGTTAGACCCCAGCCACCCCAAACACAGTCTGTTAGACCCCAACCACAGTCTGTTAGACCTCAGCCCCCCAACCACAGTCTGTTAGGCCCTGAGCCCCCCCAACCACAGTCTGTTCAAACTGATGCCGTCCAAAAGACGAAGCCTCTTCCGGAGCCTCAGGGCCAAAACTCAGAGGCTAACCAACAGCTACTTCCCCCAGGCGATCAGGCTCATAAACAAGCCCACTGAAGACAAATAACTATTATCCCCAAGCTCATCCACTGTATATGGACTACCTAACCTTAAGCACACAGTCACTTTACTCAATACTACCGCTTACACCCACTGCCACTGAGTGCAATACTCATGACATTTTTGACTATTTATCTATTTATCATCTGAATTATATAAGCTCTATTCTAGTAACACATTGTTTTACTATTTGTACTGCTAAATTGTGTCCTGTCTTATTTGTCTCCAATAACTTGTCACTTGTCCAATTGTCTCATTTATGTCTTGTAACTAAAATACTACCTGGATCTGAACTTTTTCCCAGGGCCTTAACAATTGATGTTCCTTATTTTCAAAGACACAATGGGCCTAAAACAATTGAATAACCTAACTGAATAGCAAAAACCAAAACAATGAAGAACAACACATTTCAGCCCTTATGTTCAAGCCTATACTTGAGACTGAATTAGACTGACAGAGACTGGCACTACAATGGTTGTTGAAGAGCAGAAGCAGCTCTTCTGCTATCATTACATGCTGTGCTGAATTATAGCCTATTCCAGTAACACATTATATTGTCTCTTGGATTGAATACCCAGTGGACTGGCGTGTAGACCATTCTATCTAACCCTCTTATTTGGTCCTTTTTATAATCCTAGAACACACACAAACACTTCCACTTTCTTTCTCTTTCTTTCTTTCTTTCTTTCTTTTCTGCCTTTTTATTGTTTCTCTCTCTCTCTCACACACACACACACTCAGATTCAGATTCAGATAAAGTTTATTGCCATTATGCATACACATATAGGAATTTGCTTTGGCGTTACAGTAAGTGCGTTTATACTTTTTTCAAGTGTATACATGAACAAAAACAAATGCAAAAAACAGGACAACACAGGACAGACAACAGTGCATTGGATAGTGCTACATATAAAAGTGCAGTGCAGAGTTTTTACAGTGAGTCCAGTGCACACACACACCAATGTGATGACACTTGGTGTGGTGGCAGTGTGGACGTCTGTCTCCAGGTGGAATGTCTCAGGCCCAGCTGTGAGGTGATGTGGCCCACTCCTGGATGGTCAGCTGGTATGTGAGGAATGCTGGGTGTGGATCAGCATTGTCTCAGCCAGGACCCTGTCTCATCTCATTTGGCCTCTCTCCACAATGACCTGTCCAGGACTTCAGACTGGGCTCTGAGTTAAAAGGTCCGGAACTAGGGAAGATTGACAGGTTTCTGTTGTAAGACAGTGAAAGAGGAGGTTGAGCTCAGGGAGCTGCCTGTATGTCATGGCATTAGAATACGAGATGAGATGTACATTTGAGATTACAAAGTATGAACAAAGTAACCTGTAACGCAAAGCTAATTGCTGAGGACATAAGTAAGACTGTGATACCAATGATGACCTGTCTGTTAATTTTTACTGTAATTTACATTTCTAATGTAAAAACCTTTTTCAAAAATAAAGGATGTATGTTACGGTACGTGTGGGAATACGGTACATGTGGGAAAACTAGGGTTAGGGTTAGGTGCTAAGGGTTAGGGTTGGGGTTAGGGGTAGGGTTAGGGTTAGACATGCCAGCATTTACCAAGTCGACGTTTTATGCTGCCATGTCCCCGGAAATGCCAACATAAACCGTTTCCCCACATGTACCGTAACATATATATATATATATATTATTTTTTTTAAAGTACATTTAAGATTAAAGGTACAGTAAGACTTTCAGGTGAGTCAATACGACCATGGACTTGTACACACTAGAACACCTCACTGCTTCTATGGCTTGACTTCCCTACAGGGCTCAATTCCAAAAACAGTCCACCCCTAGTCCCTTTCTCATGTCTAAGAACAGATCATTGGTATGGTATTAGTAGTGTTGGAGCCATCTTTGGAGAGGGGCAAGGGATATGTTTTGGGATTTGGCCCTACTCTGTAGCCTTCCCTTGGTCACTTCCACCATCACTTCCTCTATGTCACTTCCTGTCTGTGTCTCTCAGGGCTGAAAGAGCTACTGAGTTGACTTCTATTCAGGTTGTTTACCAAGACCATCATCATGGCACACTTGGGCTATTTCGGAGGCTGGCTGGGCTGTTTGTTTTGGGTAGACGGAGGGGCCTTCTGCTGCCAGGGGACTGCAGTGTTTATTGTGCTGCTGGTCCAGCCTCAGTCCTCTCCAAGTACCAAGAGGAAGGCATGTTCACCTATTTAGTCTAAACTCAACAATCAATGTTTTATTGAACACAAAACTCCACGGCTTTGTGTTCTGTTTCTCACCAGAGATGCATGGAAGTGAAGGGACTTCTGTGCTCAATATTGACGGTAAATGTTGTAAATGTCGTGTCATGCCACCCTGGTAATTACTCCTGGCACGTCATGAAAATGAGTTACCGTAATCAGAGGGCTACTTGTGAAGGGTGTGACTTGAAAGGTGGGAACAAGCGTAACATGATCTTATCATTGTTTATGCATCTTGATACTCTCTGAACAAGGTCCAGTGTGGCTCAGTTGGTAGAGCATGGCACTAGCAATGCTAAAGTTGTGGGTTTAAATTCCAGCTTGGACCATTATGTACACAAAATGTAAGTCCTCACTATACTATAAGTTACTTTGGATAAAAGCGTCAGATAAATGGCATAAATGGCATACAGTGCCACACACAGTGCCACACATTATACAACATTTTAAAAACATACTCCCCCATACTACCCCATTTTTTATACAACATTTTTAAAACATACTCCCCCATTTTCAGGGCTCCAAAAGTAAAATCATCTAATGACCATTATGAAGTACTCATGTTTAGTATTTGCTAACATCATCCAGTTCTTATGGCAGCTATACAGTAGGCCTATATGCCCAAATCCTAGTACCCCCTACACTATGTTTCACAGATGAGGTGGAACACTATGCTATGCTGTCAATCTTGGATCCTTTTTTTTCCAAACTGTCCTCTTGCAATCACTCTGGTACATGATAACGTACGTCTGATCCAAGGACGTGTCGTCCATATAAGCATAGTAAGCAGTGCTTACCCAACGAAAAAATTAAAAAGGACAGTGAAAATATTAAAATAAAAGTGCATGTAACCGTTTGTTTGTTTTCATTAAAAGAGTCGTATTTTAGGTCCCAGGGCAGCAGGAGTCATTCATTTTGGCGCCACCTGCAGGAGTAAGCACTCGCTATTCTGCTTGCTTGCATTGCGTTGCATTATAAGCACTTCTCTCTCTGCTTTCCCTCGCGTACATTCGAATGCGTGAAAATGTCTTTTTTATTTTTTCCGATGCCTCAGCCCGCTGTTTAATGTGGCCAGGGTAAGCATGCTTACCAGCCAATCAGTAGTTCGTTCATTCCGATAAGAGCTACTGATTGGCTCTTATCACTTTCAAGTTCACTTAACATTTCACCTTACTTTCTCTCGCCCGGCGGAATAGCTTATGCCAGCTAGCTCAAACGATCTAAATAATAATAATCAATAAGGATAACTTGCTTGATTTTGTGAATATGGACATTACTGTCAGCGACCTAAAGGGATTTCGTAGACTGGACTGGACTGGAAAAACACAACTACTGGCTAAAGGCCGCCCGAAGCCACCGCTCCCCGATCTTCACACCCAGAAAGGGAGAGTCGCTAGGGGCTACAGCAAGCCTGGTATGAGCGGTTTATATGATTTATATGATTCGCGAGGCTGGTGGCGATCTGTGCTTGTTTATATGGTTTGAGTACTGCTGTGCTGCTGGTTATGGCTCCTTATTTAAGACTTCCTCTGCTTTTACCTTTGAATGTAGGCCTGTGCCGTTGTGTTTGGAGAGAGAGCTGCTTAATCAATCGCTGAGATAGGCCTAATGTCGCTGTCCGTGGCAGTGGTCTGGACCAAAAGTGTTTGAGAGAGATAGAGAGGGGGGGTTTGTGATGTGATGTCAAGTGCCTGTGTGACAAAAGTGTGAAAAGAAAGTGTGTTGTGAGTTTACTATGGAGGATGGAAACGGTGTGTGTCTGTGTTGTGCGTGTGTGCGTTCGCGATGTTGAAACTGGACTTGTAGATTTCAGCAGGTTGGCTACTTGAAAAGATCTTGGTTCAAAAAAGATTGAACAATGAGCACCCCTGATATAGTCGAAACTGGCAACTGTTTTTTTTTTGGGGGGTAATCTGATCACAGAGTGACCCTACAGTTTATTAGCGGGTTCTAGGGCATCAAAATTGCATTTCCTTGAAACTGCGTTCACTGATAGCGTGTATGTGTAATTATGTGTATTTCTATATCTTATGCTTACCCAATCTAAAAGCTCACGGCACGTGCCTGGTCTGATCTGTCCACAAGACAAACTGTAAACTGACCGTCCTGTCTGAGGGTAATTAGTGGTTTGCACCTTGCAGCGATGCCTCTGTTGTTTGGCTGGTGAGGGATTCTGCGGATAGTAGTTCACATTCACACCCAGCTCCTGGAGAGTGTTGAACTGTGGGACAATTGTTTTGGGGTTTTTCTTAATTATGGTGAACATTCTTCTGTCATCCACTGTAGAAGTCTTCCTTGGCCTGTTTGTGGTTGCTGAGTTCACCAGTGTTTTTTTAAAAAAATGTATGATGTTACAAACTGTTGGTTTTGGTACGTCTAAGGTTTTGGCGATGTTTCTGATTTTTGTTGATGTTTCGGAATATTTCTCAGTGGTCAGTTTCATTGTGGCTTCCTTTTATTGACATCTTTTTGGGGTAGTGGACTAGGGGATAGTGAGTTGGGTTGGTAATCAGAAGGTTATGAGTTCAAATCCCACCTGGGAACATCAACACTTGTGTGTTAGACCTAGGTTACTCCAGGGAGACTGTCCCTGTAATCTCTAAATGGTAAAAATGTTAATGTTTTTGGTCGTCATGTTGACAGACACCAATAGCAGACCCCAAAGGCAAATGCAAAGCCTACAGTAGAATCAATACTAGACACTGACAGCTCTCTTATGCTGGATGTGACAGAACACACCTGACAAGCCAATTTTCCAATACTATTGGTGCCCTGAAATAGGGGGACTATGTATAAAAAGGGTCGTCATTTCTAAATGGTGAAACAAATCAGAAAAAAGAAAACATTTTATTAAAGCTGAGAATATCTCCCGTAACCTAGTATAGTGCTAAAAGAAAACAAAATGCTTCCTCTTTCCAATACTTTATACAGTATACCATGGTATACTTACAGTGGGTCCTTGCTCATGTCTAAGAAACTACTAGAACATTTACATTTCCTGCCTCATGAGACACACATAATACAGTGCCACGAGTGTCTTGACTGGAAACTCACTATTGTTGTCATTCCAAAGAAGCAAAGACATTTGCGTTCATTTAATAGTTCAGCTCAGGGGTCTGTGCTAAATAACCTGTCTGTGGTGAGTCCACGGGAGAGAGAGAGGGGCCAGCTGGCATCTTCAGGGCCACCGGCAGGTTCGTTAAACAAGCAGCTATATTCAGCAGGGAAATTCTTTTACACCCAGAGTTTATGAGTACTGGAAAGAGTCATCTCATCCTCAATACACTCTTTCAGTCTGGGCTCAGTCACACTATCCAGAGAACTGACCGGTGATTTACAATCATGGAAAGAGAGAGGGGGGAGTGAGAGAGAGATGGGAGAAGGTTTGAAACAAGAGGATGGGCGCTTTGATTAGAACACTGTGTTGACCTAACAATGAGCTGAAGACAGACGTAGGGACGAGGGGTGGTTATGGATGGAGAGATAGAGAGACAGAGCTGGTGTGTGTGTGGGTGTGTGTGTGTGTGTGGGTGTGTGGGTGTGTGGGTGTGTGTGTGTCAGATGGTTTGTGCGTGTGGGTGTGTGGGTGGGTGTGTGTGTGTGTGGGTGTGTGTGTGTGTGTGTGTGGGTGGGTGGGTGGGTGTGTGGGTGTGTAGGTGTGTAGAGATGTTCTGTGCGTGGAGTCACATCATGCAGGTGTGTATCTGCCTGTTTTCATTTCCTGACAGGCTGCTCTTCCCCTCTAACATGAAGACAGTTGAGTTGAGGTCGCAGCGGTTCTATCCACAAAGTGCCAACTCACCTCAGAGACATGTCATGTGCCTAGCCACCGTGCAGGTTTTTCCCAGAGGCGTATGTGTGTGTGTGTGAGAGACACAGACATCAGCACCAACCATTTGTCCACATTGTTTGCGCAACTAAATGACCGTTAGCATTCCAATGAAGAAATTCCACCGTGTTGTTAATTCAAACTTCTCCAAATGACATGAGATTGTAACCCAAACTCAATCGGTTGGTAAACAGTCAGCAAGAGAGGCAGTGAGTTATGAGCTATATCTCGGGTCAGTGAGGGAAGGTGCAGTACCTAAACAACAACGTCAGACATCCCCTTCAGGACCCCGCGGACACTGTTTCCAATGGACCCTCCTCTGGGGAGGTGTACGCTGCGGTTTCAGCGTCTGGATGTGCCTGTTCACGAAGCCGTCAGAAACCAGAGCCCCCAAATGGTGCCTGCAGAGAGAGTCTCAGGCTCAGGGATGGAGAGGACACGGTGTGTTGATCCAGAAACGTACTGTAGGACACCCTGTTCTGCTGGTGCCACAGAAGCTAGAAGTGTTACAGTGTGTGCACAGCAGGGGAGGCTGGTGGAGGTCAGGCTCATTGTCAATGCATGGAATGTAATGAGGAATGGTATGAAACACACCAGCCTCCATCGGTGCATAGTACCTTCCATCTAGTACCTTCCGTCTAGTACCTTCCGTCTATGTGCTGGCTCACTCCTCTGGGTTGGATGATGACAAGTCTTTTTTTATTTTTTTTATTTTTTTCTGAGTGGGGAAGTCCCACTCATATTTTTTATTGTATTGACAGATACAGTAGAGATTTTAGACAGGAAGGGTGAGAGAGAGAGGAGAGATAACATGCAGGATACATGGTCAACGCTTAACCCGCTACGCCACCTAAGCGCCCCTATGATGATGACAAGTCTGTCCATATCCCCATGTTCCTTCTCAGACAGAAAGGCTGAATAAGAATGACTGGCAGGTCCTGACAGGACGTGAGCAGGTGAAGGGGAAGGGAGACCGGGCTGGCAGAGTATGAGCAGTGCTGTCTGTCTGTCTGTCAGTGTCCTCTGCTGAGGGAGGTGTGATGTTTAGCTTTAGGGGGGTGCCGCTTCCTTTGATGGTGATGTATGTTTGCCATTTATGTATGTACACACAGTGTAGACGCGCTGTATGGAACCACGCAAACATTCCTTCCAGCCTCAATGGCTCCCCTGAATACAGTCTTTAACACCAGGAAGAGCTCCACCCTCCTCAACTCCTTAAGTAGAACGTTTCATATTTGTATGAATATGTAGCATAAGTACTATAACTGGCCAAAAACTGAAAAGAGCTTAATTCCATGTGTCTGATGTCAACTATGAAGCACTGTGAGGGTTGAGTTAAAGAGGGAAGGACAAAGCTGTGTCTCCTTAGACGTTACGGCTGCAGCTTCATGATACGTAGCACTGAATTTACTGCAGGGCAGAACTGAGGCACTGAAGATTTACTGACCCAAATATCAACTCATAATGTTCTCATAATACCAAATATTTCTTCATGATGTTCACAGAGAGTGTCCATCCCCCATCCTTCCTTTTCTCTTTTGAATATATGTCTTATGACAGGGAATGTGATAAAAGTGATAATTCAAATGCCAAAGGAACAATAAGCTGTCCTGAACAGTCCAGCGGAACTCAAATCATACTGTAGTATCAGCCAGAAGTGTTCCCCACAAAAGAGCTAAATGTTTAAAATGAAAACAAATGTTGGCTCATCAAGTGACTTTTGTGATGTTTTTGATTAAATCTTTAAAATGTTGACTTTTTTTTGTTCCCTATGAACAAATCAGTAGATACTCCAAAAATAAATAAAATCTGTGGCTAGAGCAAAACATACCAAATTCCAACAATTGATTGACAAGTTGATTGCATGGAAAATAACATTTGGTATACCGGTATGTCTATTCAAGCCATCTACATCTATAGGTATATGTCTATTCAACTATCTACATCTATAGGTATATGTCTATTCCCATCTTATACATCATTGCTGGCTAAGCTGGAATTGGCTACCTCGCTGAATACGGCTTGACTTGCATTACATTGTACAGTACTGGTGGTGTGTGTCAACAGTAGTTTGAATGACACATAAACACACACACAACTCATATTTTTCACATCTTCAGAAGATGAATTTCCCAAATATCATTTAAATGGATCAGAGGATCGAGGGTGCATCATTTACTCCCTGTCTCTCTCTCTCTCTCTCTCTCTCTCTCTCTCTCTCTCTCTCTCTCTCTCTCTCTCTCTCTCTCTCTCTCTCTCTCTCTCTCTCTCTCTCTCTCTCTCTTCAAATTCACTCGAAAACACACATAGACATACACTCACATTCATACACAAATCCCAGGTATGCAAGTGCTGTACACACTACAGATACTGTGAAGGCCCAGAGGCCACTGGCACTGTCCTCTCCTATGCTGTTCCAGGGTCCTCCATGGTCTCTCCTGAGCTGTTCCAGGGTTCTCCATGGTCTCTCCTGTGCTGTTCCAGGGTCCTCCATGGTCTCTCCTGAGCTGTTCCAGGGTCCTCCATGGTCTCTCCTGAGCTGTTCCAGGGTCCTCCATGGTCTCTCCTGTGCTGTTCCAGGGTCCTCCATGGTCTCTCCTATGCTGTTCCAGGGTCCTCCATGGTCTCTCCTATGCTGTTCCAGGGTCCTCCATGGTCTCTCCTATGCTGTTCCAGGGTCCTCCATGGTCTCCTGTGCTGTTCCAGGGTCCTGCATGGTCATTCATTGTGAACGGCCTAATCCTAATGCATACTCACTACTGTATACTAGCATGGCCACCCAGTTATGAGCATCCATGCACAAAACATAACAGATGTTTGGGGTCAAAACCTATGGCCTCCACGCCATTCCTAGTCATGTGAAGAGACCAGACTCACTATGCTTAGATGTTTGTGCATCGGAACGCAAACAGATGACAGTGTCAACAGCCCGAGCTTAGGGAGAGGAAGGAGTTAAAAGGCTCACCTTTCATCTCTAGTTTAAATGAAGCCTTTTGATGGATGTTTTCTGTGAAACGAGTCTCAGTCGTGCCTTAGTGAGTGCCCTTCATAAGCCGAGCTCCCGCTCCACACAGGACCGCTGTTCTAGGGGGAGGCAAACACGGGGAATTCTCAAAAGTCCGTCTGTCTCTCTGACCTGTTTGGATTCCTGCAGGAAGTTCAGCGAGCGAATATAGGTGCGACTGTACTATGATATTAATGAGTTTTGTAGAAAGGCTCCATTCAAAATGGAGCCCTGAAGAGAGGGAAAAAAAAACAGGTCTCCTCTTGGGATTTCAGTAGGGTTAGCATCCTGCCTAGCCTCCGAAATAATTTTATAAATTACTCGCTTATCTTCCATTTCAGCTGCTAGGAACACTGGAACAGGACAAACAACTGGGGCATGTTTAATGGCTGTGACACGCTCTCTGCCACGGCCGGAAACAAAATATAGAAGAAAAACACATCTACTGAGAACAGTAGGAAATAGACTCTACACGGAGTGCCAGGAGGCGTTTTTACGGAGTCTGGCTTTAGACAAGCCTGTCATTAAGAGCTGCTTTACAGGCACAAGTATGGTGGTTTCAGTAGGGAGGCTACAGTACATGTGTCTCAGAGACTGGAAGCAACAGGACTGAATCAATGTTGGGAAATGAGAGTGGCCTCCGCCTGGTTTCTGGGACCAAAAATACACAGCTTGGGATGGCTAAGCATCGGGTTTGGGAACATATAAACTTAATTATTGTATATGCCTAAAGAAAAATATACTGTAGTAGGCCAAAGCTTATAATTTTCCCTCTCACGAAGCTATTATACTTTCAGTAACTGGTTTAACATGCGGAGGAGGATTTAGAAAATCTATTTGTTTGATTGTTTGTTGGGGACGTTTTCCAGTCATTCTTAATGATAACTCTCACTCTGTCATGAGGCTGCTCGATCGTGCTCAGCAAATCATGAGGCAAATCATGCGTTAGCAGAAGCGTTGCTAACCCCTTTTAGAGCGGTAGTCATGCTACAATACTTGCCTCTCAGTATTGCCCATGGCATCTACCTTGATTGATCATTGTTATTGTAAAACTCCATGCAGATGTCCTTCTTTCATGTTGGACTGGACAGATTCACTCACCTGAAACATACATAGCATGTCTTTACCACATACTTCCACTAGAGGTAGTGTTGTGCCTTCTCAGAACTGTCATTCAACATCACTTGGACAAGTGCCTTTTAAAAAAAATATCAAGTGGTTTTTAATGGCAATGGAATGTGTAACCTTGAGAAACAAGTTCCACACTACGTATCCTCAGCTCTCATATTTCTTCCTGCATATACTTTTGGTGTCATATTTGACTAAAGTAACACCGGATGAAATAGAAGATTTTTGTAGTAGGTTTTGGGGGTTTTATAGACGAACACTTCTTGGCGGGTTGCTGTTTTTTTTAAATTCTGTGGTGGGATTGTTGGTCAGTTTGGTGAGGACAGGCAGCCTGACTTACTGAACCCCACCTTGGTTCAACACTGGCTTTCCCCTCCTCCTAGGGGTTTGTGGGTAATGATATGGGCAGCGAATGGCCTTAGCTGTCCAACCCTCTCAGAGACTCCATTTACCTGAGTCCAAGAAATAAGGGAGGAGAGAGAAAGGGAGTGTGTTATGGGAAGGGAGAGGGAGTGAGTGGAAGAGAGAAGAGATGGAGCGGAACAGCCAGAGAAAGAGAGAATTAGAGGTAGTGGTTTGGAGGACAACGTAGAGACGGTTGAAGAGATAGAAAGGACATTCATGGGGAGGGACAGGATGTAAAAACATAGAGGGCAATGCATGAAAGAGAGAGCGAGAGAGGGGGGGGGGGAGAAAGAGAGAGAGTGTGCACAAGAGAGGTTGTCTGTCCCCTTCTATCCCTCCACACCTTAGGAACTGACCATGAATCCAGCTTTTGTGATGTAACTGGTATTGACCCTTGGCGGGGCCAAGTGTGTTTACCTGAACACGCGAGGAGCTCGGAACGTTTCACAGGGTCGTGTGCTGTATGAGGGCCAGCGCTCAGTGTCACTGGAAATGGTCCCGGCTGCTCCCAGCCTCTCCTCCCTCAGAAATAACAGCGGCACATAGAGCGTGTATTCACTACTGCCGTCACACCGCCCAGCACTGCGCACCCACAGGGCTGGCCATGGCTACACGGTACAGTAGTATACACTCCAGGGTGAAGGACCAGGCACAATACTGGAACATACTTCTCCACTGTTTCAAAGGCACCTTCCTCCTGCTTGCGTGGCTGTACGATCTCTTCTGAGTGTGTGGTGCAGGGCCCTTCAGCCACGCTGGTATACCTTTACATACTGTACAGTACTGCACCATCACATTAATACTACAGTAGTGTACCATCACATTAATACTACAGTAGTGTACCATCACATTAATACTACAGTACTGTACCATCACATTAATACTACAGTACTGTACCATCACATTAATACTACAGTACTGTACCATCACATTAATACTACAGTACTGTACCATCACATTAATACTACAGTACTGTACCATCACATTAATACTACAGTACTGTACCATCACATTAATACTACAGTACTGTACCATCACATTAATACTACAGTACTGTACCATCACATTCATTATGGTGAATGTTTGACATGGGTTAGGGTTAGGCTCAGGTCATTCATCCTCTGTGTTCTCATGTGTCCTTCCCAGTACAGAGGACATAGTATGAAGCAACAAGCAAACATGCCATGTAGACCAATGTGTTTTATGACAATGGACGTGGTATAGTAAAGCTGTTAGAATGATTTTATGGTGCTAGTGTAATAATGTTCCTAAATGGTTCATTTGTGATGTATTGCTAATGTTTAAGCTGGCATTCGGTTTTATTACAGTAAAGTTGCGTTTTAAAAATAAAAATGACTGTTTGCAGATTCTTACATTGACAGAGTAACAAAACCGTTCAACAAAAGTTTATGAGAAGGAAATTATGCTGATTCAATTTGGAGCCTCTGGCATCAGACAAGCAGTCTTTGTGTTTTCTCTGAGTCATACATTTGTACTTGGAGCAAAAATGACATCACAGTCGGGAGGAGTTCCAGTGTTGAGTTATCAAACATAAAGAGATGAAACTCAATAGCTGCCCCTGGTAAGTATTTTATACACTCTTTAATAAACTAATAAGAACTAATAAAGGCCAACCTTTATGTAGAAATCATTTTTATGCTTATAATTGATATATAAAGCATCTGTGTAGTGTTTATTAAAAGTTAATGAAGGCTTCAAAAAATAAAGTCATTTAATACCGTTATATACTGTCCCTTTGCCCATAACCAAGCTTACTTGGTCAGTGAGATAGAGTTACACCCTGTACTGTAAACAAACATTGTGGTTTTTATACTGTTTTTTTTTTGTGATCAACTTTTTTTTATTTTTAAACAACTCGACAACAAGACAGGTACATTATAAACAATAACGACACATACAACACGGCACAGTAAAATAAAGCAAGAACCAAAAATAAACCACAACAAAATTAAAATGACGACCTCCCACCCCCGCACCCCCCCACCCGGGATCCAGGCTATTCGCTACATCAAGTGGTTATACTAAGCTTTTGAGGCTCAACGAAATTGAGTTCCACATCTCCAGTATTGGCTGTTTTGCCCCATGCATCCGGGCTGTTGATAGCTCTAAGTAGACTATGTCTAGGTAAGTTAGGACCCAGACTCTCTGAGATAGTGTATGGGGAGGCTTCCAATGTGTGGCAATTAACTTTTTAGCTGCTGTAATTCCGGCTAGTAAGCCTCGCTTCTTGATCAGAGGTAGGCCCACATTGGATAGATTGTTTAAGATAAGTGCAATGGGGGAGTAAGGCACATTAGTCTCAAATAGCTCAGAGAGGTTAGAGGCCACCATCTCCCAGAAACTAGCTGGTTTTTATACTGTTGACTATCTTAATAAAAACATCAAGTAGTTCAGTTTGGGCTCTGATAGCAATGGTACTGTCCTCAATGTTAAAGGTCAGAATCAGCAGCGTCATTATCATTTAGTTCACTGAGACAACCCCCTGCACATTCCTCTCCGTTCATAAAAAAAGACTCTTATTTACAACAAATGTTTCAAACAAAGGGGTTTAGGACTGGGCGTGGTAACCCTTCAAATTATATTGAAACAATTATAGCATGTATGTCAGGCCCTGTATTTTCTGAAAAGCAGCACGGCACTTAAAGTGCAGATTAAAACAAAGAGTGATGGCGGGGGCCATTTTGAGAATCTCCAATCTGCAATCATGGCTGGAGCGGCGTGATGAGGGGAGGATAACGCCGCGAGCAACAAACCGCCACGGGGTTAGATACAAGCCCCAGACCAGAGAGAGAGAGAGACAGACAGAGAGAGGGAGGGAGGGAGGGAGAAAGAGAGGAGCAAGGGTGCTTATTTGTCTAGGAGAAAATAAGCAAGGAAGTTTGAGGAACATAATAATCCTCTGATCCCACATGGAAGGGTTTAGGAACAGTAGGACAGGCTTGTCTTACATAACCAGATACTACAGGCGTAAACAGGAAGCCTGCATATTATCACTGTTATTTCTTTTGTTATTAAATGATGAGTGTGTGTTGTGTGGGAAGGCCTGTCCCAGTGGACTGGTAGCAGGGCCCGGGGCGGCCTCTGGGATGGGACCAGGCCAAGGCTGTGGTGGCTGTGCCAGGCCAGCCACGGAGCCACGGAACCACGGGGACGCTTGAAGCACAATATTACCCCAACACACGGCCCCGGGCAGCGCCATACAACACTCACTATTGAACACCCACATTATTTCATGTGGCACTTTGACATCACATTTTTAACAACTCCATTTCTCGATGGTTTATTATTCCAAATTCAATTGGAGAAAAAAGAAGGGGAAAAAAGTTTCATAAGTGACTTGATTGGAAGTTGGATAGCGGAGTAGAGTCTTTCTCTGGAGCAAGGATGTGTGGAGTGACCTCTGAAGACAGTCAGAATGAAGAGGAGGGACACACAGTATGGTTGGATGTACTGTGTCTGTGTTGGTAAGGCATGGGTGGGCGTGATCGACATTGGACCTCTCAGGGAACACTTTAGCCACATCATTGAAGCTTCTTTTGTTTGGTTTGACTTAGAATTTATTGCATATGGTTCTTGTTTACATCTCTGATGTCTTCTATTTGACCAAAGGAAGAGGTCCATTACTTGATGGAGTCACTATGGGTCCTACTGGGGCTTTGGACTGATCTGTTGCCCTGCATGTGTGTACAGAATACTGGAATTCAATAGCATCTCACTCATTCCTACAAAAGAGAAGAAAAACATACCGGCATGAATGATTCACTTTCAAGAGTGTTTTGGAGAGGGAGATGTCTGGAATTGTATACATACTGCATACACACGGGCATGCAGACACACACGCACACACACACACACACACACACACACACACACACACACACACACACACACACACACACTATGCTTATGTCAAGACGGCCTCATTCTAAACCAACGATCCGGAGTGACCGGGGATAAAAGGCATCACACACACAAACACATACTGTACATGGACCGTAGAGGGACCCTTCATTTCCTGTGTAAATGTATGGAGTGGGTAAACATTCCTGTTGGCAGGCAGCACAGTATTGTGTCCAGCTGTGCTCTCTTGACTGAAGCGTGTGATCAGAGAGACACTCTTACACTATGGCTACACGAGGGTGCTACGCAATTTCGATCTGATCTCTGGGCACACAAGCGTTTTCACACCGTCGCACAAAGAATCTTCTGGCCACATGGAATCGCATATTACAAGATCATCCAAGTACACTAGGCATGCGCATGCTGGTAGACCCAGGAAATGATTCAAGTATAATTTGAAAAAGTACTCACCGTAACATAATACAAATTCATTCATTTTCATTCAGTAGTAATGTTGACTCCCGCAGTCCCAATCAACCTCCTCTCCACTTACATTACGTCTTCATCCAAGATATGGCATGTACTGTGTATGTTTTTTAATCTGTGTAACTTTAGTTGCATGAAAAGAGCTGATGCATAATGAACTTTATGATAATTGTTGAAGTGCCTCTTGCTAAGATGTTTCTAGAAGACAGTCAATAATATCACAGCACGGGTTCATCAAGTGCAAGCTATTTATAGCACAAGTCATGCATTGAATGTTTGGTCATCGGCTGGTTTCAAGTGTTTTGTAGACTATATTGTTTTTGTTTTGTAGTAATTGTAAAGGTGTTATACTGGCTGTGAAATAAAGTGGAGGTCTAAATGTTACGTGTGGGGCTAATGCCTAGACCTTTGATGGGCACACTTGTTACTTGTCACGTTCAGAATTTGTATTTATATAGCACAAGTCATGCATTGAATGTAACTCCAAGTGCTGGACAGTAGTAAATAAACCACAATACAATAAAAGAAGAGGTAGGAGATAATAATAAATGCCTTATGAGTGTTTGTGCTATGAAAGTGATGACAGAACTTTTGTGGGTGTCTGCATCATCGGTCAAATAGTTTTTCAGCTGTATTACTGACTAGTCACATTGAGGTAGTCATCCATGACTTACAGACTTATCGTATTGATATGAATATTTAAAAAATGTATATTTAGCAGATACTTTTATCCAGTGATGCTGCGTCATCGTTATCAACATGCTCCCGTATCGCCGACCACGCGGCTGCGGAGTCCAAGGAATACGATCCCTTGCAGAGTTTTCAAAAGTTAACGGAGTCAGCTCTCGAAATCGCCCGAGATGTGTAGTTGCCAGGTGCAAACGTTATCAAAGAATCGCAGATTCAGACATCTCCATGGAGCCCAGGCCTTAGCTCCAAACACACGCTGTATCTATGTCATGCTATGTCTATGTATATGTCATGCTGTATCTATGTCATGCTGTATCTATGTCATGCTATCACATGTCTATGTATATGTCATGCTATGTCTATGTATATGTCATGCTATGTCTATGTCATGCTATGTCAAGCTATGTCTATGTCATGCTATGTCTATGTCTATGTCATGCTGTATCTATGTCATGCTATGTCTATGTCATGCTATGTCTATGTCATGCTGTATCTATGTCATGCTATGTCTACGTCTATGTCTATGTCACGCTATGTCTATGTCACACTATGTCTATGTCACGCTATGTCTATGTCACGCTATGTCTATGTCATGCTATGTCTACGTCTATGTCTATGTCACACTATGTCTATGTCACGCTATGTCTATGTCACGCTATGTCTATGTCATGCTTTGTCTATGTCTATGTCATGCTATGTCTATGTCATTCTATGTCTATGTCACGCTATGTCTATGTCATGCTATGTCTATGTCATGCTAAGTCTATGTCTATATCTATGTCATGCTATGTCTATATCATGCTATGTCTATATCTATGTCATGCTATGTCTATATCTATGTCATGCTATGTCTATGCCATGCTAAGTTTACGTCAAGCTATGTCATGCTATGTCTATGTCATGCTATGTCTATGTCATGCTATGTCAAGCTATGTCTATGTCATGCTATGTCTATGTCATGCTATGTCATGCTATGTCTATGTCTATGTCATGCTGTATCTATGTCATGCTATGTCTATGTCATGCTGTATCTATGCCATGCTATGTCTACGTCTATGTCTATGTCATGCTATGTTATGTCTACGTCAAGCTATGTCTATATCTATGTCATGCTATGTCTAAGTCATGCTATGTCTATGTCAAGCTATGTCTATATCTAGGTCTATGTCATAATATTTCAGAGAACCATCATCTCCGTCACTTAGCGTTAGTTTTCAGGGTCATCATATGGCAGTTGGTCAGGTGTACTGCTGGTCAGCTGTTCAGCCAGCCAGGTGCTGAGGCCCTGAGTATCTCAGGTGTTTGTTCTGAGCTTTACTCGTGATCAAGAGAGAGGGAGTGAAGGAGATGGACTCACGGGGCGGTCTGCTTCTTTTATTTTTGTCATCATGTTTGAACAAATCTGAGCAAAGGGAAAGGGAGCTGTTTGTTTCATAGAAATAGATAGATAATTATGGTCTGCTCCTTCCCGCCAAGGAGTGGAGTGAGGCGGTTGAGGGTTATCTCTCCTCTCTCCTCTCTACTAGCCCACGAAGCCTCTGTTAAGTTGAGCCATGAAACAAAAGCAGCCAGACATCGTGCTGGCCAGCCGCGCTCCACTACGCTTGTGTTGGGCTTCACGCCTGCTGGAGTCACAACTTCAAACAAGACTCTTCGATCTCCACCACATGAAGCACAGAATATACCGGAACACCGCCAACACCAAGTGTCTCTCCTTAACAGCCATGTGAGTAAACAAAATGTGATGTCTTTGCACTCGATCAAATTTCAGGACCCTCCTTTCATGACGTTTCCTAGATATGTAGATACCACCCAGTATCCTTACATTTTCAAAATCACATCAGCATAAGCTAGTATAAAGCTATTTAGCAGTTTTTCTGTGTAGGAGGCAGGCTAATTTACAAGACGGCCAACTAGTGGTCGTTTATGGGTAGAGATATGTGCCACTAGAAACTGAATTTGAATTACTGATATTTGAATTTGAATTGCTCAATTTGAATACTTTAATTTAAAAAATGAATTTGAATCACATAATTTGAATTTGTATTGTTTAATTTGAGTAGCATAATTTGAAAATGGATTTATTTGCTTTGAAACCATTCAGTACAATACAAATTCAAATTATGTGATTCAAATTCATTTTTAAAATTAAAGTATTCAAATTGAGCAATTCAAATTCAAATGTGAGTAATTCAAATTCAGTTTCTAGTGGCACATACAGTGTTTCCTCCAGGATTTTTCACACTAGTGGCGGAGTGGTCAATTTTCGACCATAAGTGTGCGTGCAATTTGTTTCGCGTGCAAGCGCATGAAACGCGCACTGGTGCTAAAAAAAAAGACGTAATTTCACCAAAAACTAGATGGTGGCAAAACATTATTTTTTTTTATTGCGGTTAAGCCATTAAAGCCGAACAGGTGATTTTATATAGAAGGTGATCAAATACCAAGATATCCTACAGCTGCAGCAGAACATGCGGATCGCGCATACAGCACTGAACATATACATGTGACTGGCAGTGACAGATACGCCCAAGACACACAGAAAGATCATCTGCTCATCGAATATGAAGGAGATGGATTTCCTGAAATCCAAATGTCCCGCTAAATTCGGACAATTCACAAAACTGTTTTGCGATTTAGTCTTGATTGCAGTGCGAACACAGGTTAATTGCAACATTTTTATTTTTTCAGATTTTATCCCTTTTTCACCCAATTTGGTAGCCAATTGAACCCAACCTAGCATCCAATTATCCCCTGCCTATTGCGAAGGATCCGCCGCACGACCCCGTGGCCGGCAGTCCCAGAAGAGGCCGCCAGGCAGACTAGCTGACTGGCTCCTCGAGCCCAGCACCTGTTATTCCGGCACCCCGGGGGCGCTGTTGCGCGACGGATCCTTGTCCGGAACCGCCCTCGGGAGCGGCCGCCCAATATGCCGCTCCCCGTGTGTGCCCCAGCCATATCCGGATCTGGCGAGCTGGGATTCGAACCCAGTCCCCGGTGGGCAGCATGCACTAGTGGCCAGTGCTTAGACCGCTACACCACCGCGGGGCACACGTTAATTGCAACATTGTAACATATTGTAACTTACTACTCCCTAAATCGGAACGAAATGTGTTGCGCAGCCTGAATCAAAGTGGACTGAATCAATTGGTGGCGGAGAAAATGTATTTGTGGCGGCCCGCCACGAATCAATGCATATAGAGGAAACACTGTACATATCTCTGCCCATAATCCGGGTCCTTAACGAAGAGCAATCGAGCGCTGACCTAACTCCTTTTCGGCCAATCAGCACCTTTCATTAACGTACCCAAGGAAGCTTAAAGAACACACCCCCATTGTTGCCAACTTGGCGACTTTGTCCCTATATCTGGCGACTTTCCAGAGTCCCATGGCGACTTAATTAGTAAAAAGCAACAAATCTAGCTTCCTTTTCTGGTCATTTGGGGAATTACTGTAAAGCATCTAATATATCCCGTGTTCCGCGGTTCACGTTACAACCGAGCTCAGGAGAGACGAGTAGGGATACAGTCTCCCTGGAGAGAGCCGGGGAACAACGGTACGCTCCCGCGAGGCTGCTATCAGACTGGCAGTGTGAGTGAGTGTTGAGGGAGAGAGGAGACGGCTCTTATAGTAGGTAAAATAGGCACAGCTGTTCTAGTGTTAACAGTTGCCTTGTATATCATACAGTGTGGGTTTGGGTTAGGTTAACGGTCATGACCAACTACTAATACAGTTACTATTAAGAGTTATTGTTTATATAACAACTACTCATAGCGACGACTCTGTCTGGGTCCCTCATAAAACGAGGCTACCCAATCTCCCCATAATACATTTTTTATATGCACCGTTTAAGATAAGACAGCTCAATCCTCATGAAATAGGACAGCTAAATGGCCTTGAATATAAAAGCCTCTTCACCTAACGTCCAGCCCCCATACAGCAGGAATGAACCCAGCCCCGGATTCGCAGAATGACAAGCATTTTTCAGTCCCTATTTCTGCTCCTTACATCATATAAGCCTTCCTGTTGCTTGCCAGGGGGAAATGAAATGTTTATTATATAGCCCTGAGGGCTTCTGCAGAGAGAGAGCCTTAGAGGACTTAAAGAAAGGATAAGTCTTTCCTCTCTCCTCCAAACTTGGCTTCCTCCCATCCCGTGGCATGGGAGAGGCAGGAGGTGGATGTGGGGTGAAGAGGAGGGAAGGAAAGCAGGAGGTGGAGGTGGAGGTGGAGAAGAGGATGGGATCAAAGCAGGAGGTGGAGGTGGAGAAGAGGAGGGGATGAAAGCAGGAGGTGGAGGTGGAGAAGAGGAGGGGATGAAAGCAGGAGGTGGAGGTGGAGAAGAGGAGGGGATGAAAGCAGGAGGTGGAGGTGGAGAAGAGGAGGGGATGAAAGCAGGAGGTGGGAGACGAGTCAGCAGCAGCATCTGTGAGTTGTGTTGATCTCTCCTGGACTAGGAGGTCATACACTGTATCTGCCCCTGAGTCATACACTGTATCTGCCCCTGAGTGGGATGGACATCTCCCCCCTCTTAAGGCTCAGTGGGCTCAGGGGACGGGTCATGAAGTGCAGCACATTGAATCCTCCCCATGCTCCCTCTCTGGGGTCAATTTACTCTTGGATGGATGGATGGATGGATGGATGAAGAGATTCAAACGAGGGAAGATGGAACGGGTGGATTTCTGGAAATGAATTGATAGTGTATGTATTCAACCTAATTACCTATTGTTTTGATGATCTTGGGGTTTTGAGGATAGAGGGCTGTGTGCCAGAGATATGAACAGGGACTTGATCCTTCCATCCCCTCAGGGACACTCCAGGGCTCTCCTCCTGAACCATAGACGTATACCTTCTACCATGTACAGCATCGTAACAACCACCATAGAAGTATACATAGAAGTATACCAAGGGCACACTAGTGGTGGTGTTTCAGGCGGGATTTGAACTCACAACCTTCCGATCACCAGTCCAACTCACTATTCACTAGACTCACTATCCACTAGACCACCACTACCAGTATACCTTCTACCATGTACAGCATCGTAACGACCACCATAGAAGTATACCTTCTACCTTGTACAGCATCGTAGCGACCACAGAGGAGTTAGTCTCTGCTCTGATAAGACAACGTGGAGTGGTTCTGACTGACGTCCCTTCTCTATCAGGTGAGGGAAGCCATCTGATTAGTATGGAGGGGACCTCCGGGTCACATGGGTCTATGGCTCCTGTCTGTAGGGAAATCCTCCAATTTCCTGCAGTCACTAATATCCGAGTATCAGGACCAGCTGAGTCCTCTTCCCACTGGCCTGGACTGGTTCTGGTTTTCAGACACACACACACACACACACACACACACACACACACACACACACATACATACACACGTACCCCCCCCCCGGGTCTCTTTTTTTAACTCACACACATGCACTTAAATATGTGCATGGTCTGAAACGTTCCCTCGTTCCCATGTTTTCTGACATATGCACACAACCGTGTATACTGTACACACACACACACACACACATACACATACACACACACATATTACACACATACACACATAGCAAATGCTTGGAGGGCAGGCGTCCCCTGTGTCACTCTCATTCAACATCAAATACACACTGAGACTCCATCAAACACACACACACACTGAGGCTCCATCAAACACACACACACACACACACACACACACTGAGGCTCCATCAAACACACACACACACACACACACACACACACACTGAGGCTCCATCAAACACACACACACACACACACACACTGAGGCTCCATCAAACACACACACACACACACACACACACACTGAGGCTCCATCTAACACACACACACACACACACACACACTGAGACTCCATCAAAGACACACACACACACACACATACACACACACACACACTCACACACACTGAGACTCCATCAAACACACACACACACACACACACACACACACACACTGAGATTCCATCAAACACACACACAAACTGAGACTCCATCTAACATACACACTGAGAGTCTATCAAACACACACACACACACACTGAGACTCCATCAAACATATACACTGAGAGTCCATCAAACACGCGCACACACACACACACACACACACACACACACACACACACACACACACACACACAGAGACTCCATCAAACACACACACACACACACACACACACACACACACACTGAGGCTCCATCAAACACACACACACTGAGATTCCATCAAACACACACACTGAGGGCCCTATTATGCACTTCTTAACTTGCCGTCTTAAGTCTTAATTAAGACGCACCGCCAGGTTAAGACCTACCGCCACCCTTATTATGCGCTTCATACGCGCTACTGCTATTATGCAGGTGTCCCTAGGCGCCCACACATAAGACGTAAGACTCCCGTGCATATATTACTCATTGTGGGAGTGTTCATATGTTAATGAAGTGCGTTAGGCGCCCCTGCTATTATGCGATCTGACTTTGCGCCTAGCACTAAGAAGTGGTTTGAAAAGTTCTTAGGCGCTAGACTTTTCATGCACGTTTTCAAACACGGCCGCTGCTACTTCTTCCCACGCCTGTTTCACCACCTCGGCTCGGGGAGGATTTCGCGCCGTTCCAAAGATTGCGAACTGACGAGCCTTGACCTCATGCACGAGCTTGTTACTTTCTTCTGCAGAGAAGCGCGCTGACCTCCTTCTTAGGACTTCCATAATAGCATAGCGCTAAAGACTCAACGCAGCCGGTTCTTAAAGGGAATGGCACCTGGCACGCTGATTGGGTTGATTGAGAAGATGCCCAAAACACACCCATGACTAATTTCTGGGCTTAGCGCCGGGTTTTAGGCGCCCACTACCGCACGCATAATAGCAAAGTGGCCTTGACCACGCCTCCACGTCTTAAGTTTAGATCTACCGCCTCGTCTTATTGCTTAAGACTTATGAAGTTCATAATAGGGCCCTGAGACTCCATCACACACACACACACACACACACACACACACACACACTGAACCTCCATCAAACACATACACACTGAGGCTCCATCAAACACACACACACACACACACACACACACACACACACAGAGGCTTCCTTAGTTTGGGGAAACTACGGGGTAAAAAAAGAGAACCTGGCCAGGAGAAGGTGGGGGGAAGTGAAGACAAGGGGGGGGGGGGGCTTGCCACAGGATGGGAGGAAGCCAACGGAGAGGTCTGAGTGAATGAGCATCTGTTCAGAGGGTCTGGGGGAGTGACTGTTGGGGGGTTGGATTCCGGACCACTGTTGAATTATGACAGGACGATGGAAATAAAGGAGATGTGGAGTAATTCACGAGTCGAGCGCTTCTATGAAGTCTTCCCCCAACAAAGCCTGCGTTCCACTCCCATAAGAAATAAGAAAAACCGGAGAGTAAATCATTAAGTGAACCCCCCTCCTCTCTCTTTCTCTCTCCCTCCCACCATCTCTCTGTTCAGCTCCAAGGAATATGGACAGAACATTTGATGCTGTTTTAATGTTTCCCTCACTGTGATATTGTGCTGGTGGATATCCCCTGTGTGTGGAGACAAAGGGGGGTGATGGGGGGGTAGGTACCCAGGGGAAGTCAGAACACTGGGCCTGGTGTGGTAGCAGGGGGGAGTGGACTCAGGATCATAATGACCAAGCCAAATATTTGTCTAGTCCATATTCTGAGATTATAATGAAGTCCTTTCACCCAAGGGTTAGGGTTAGGCATCATTGGAATCTGGACAGTGATTTCACGCCAGAGAGAGAGGGGGGGGTTTCACTGGGTCCTGCTGCTTCCAGCTAACCTGGTCTGCTCAGAGCTCAGAGGAAGTCTCACCGGCACTAGCTGTGCGCTCTGGAGACTGACCCGAGCTGGGGATAGGAGCTAGGGATACCAGTGAATCATCCTTCTGATCAGTTGATTAAATGTCAAGAACTGCCGGGGGGGGCGATGTAATCGCAGGGGCTCTCAGGGTCCCTGGTTCGATTCTGGCTGTCGACATATCCTGCACCTCTCTGTCACCCATCCTTTCTGTCAATCTCTACTGTCTCTATCCCAATAAAGCAGAAACGCCCTAAAAACATATATATTTTGAATATATATATTTTAAATAAGTTAAGAACTGAGAATTGAATCAGGGATTGAATTCTTCAATCAGGAATAGAATAAGGAGATTAGTCAGGACATCAACTGTGATTTGAATCAGGAGTTGAATCAGGAGCTGAGGGGGAGTTCTACTAGTAGTTGAATCAGGAGGAGGGGGGTTCTACTAGTAGTTGAATCAGGAGGAGGGGGGTTCTACTAGTAGTTGAATCATTTACATTTTTGGCATTTATCAGACGCCTTATTCCAAAGCGACTTACAATCGATACATTTGACTAAGCAAGTGAATCATCAATTCACCAGTCGTAGCAGGAAGAGTAATCTAGCTCAGGCCAGGGGCCATTGGCAGTCTCTGTGATAGAAGAATATTTTTTTATACACTGGAGAGACAGTACAAGGGGGGCAGTAGAAGTCTTAGGAGGCACAGTATAGGGGAGAGTCAGGTGTCTGAGGAGACGCAGTGCTGGGGGGTAGTAGATGTCTCAGGAGGAGCAGTTAAGGTGTAGCATGAAGAGATGGGTTTTCAGTCTCCGACGGAAGATGGGTAATAATGACTCTGAAGTTATGAAGAGTAGCTTAGTCTTGTTAAGGTTGAGCTTGAGATGGTAGGCTGACATCCATGTAGAGATGTCCACGAGACATGCAGAGACGGACAGGAAGAGTTGAGTGTTATCTGCGTCGCGAGGGGGGATGTAGCGTCTATGTGTCCTCCTGAGTGTCAGAAGAACAGGAATAGGGAGAAAGCACATTGTGATATTAGTCAGTAGAGGGGTAGAGGGTTAATAGACAAACAGAAGTTGGAATTGCTAAGTGTACTCAAAGTAGACAGATATGATAAGAGAACAATCAAAAATGGAAGAGAAGATACTTAGTATTCTTAGTGCCCTGGCCTTCCTCTCAGGCCTTCCTCGATAGACTCCCTTGTCTTGTTGCCACGGAGTCTGTCGCTAGAGGCTGTCGCTTTCTGACCGTCCGGATATTAATGGAGGTTCAGTAATGGCTGAAGACTAGCAGACTTGCAGCCCCTCCCACTAACGATCACTAAATGACTGTGCAGGTGAACTCACTCAGAAATGTATTGGAGGGGGGTTCTACAGTAGTTGAATCAGGAGAAGGGGGGTTCTACTAGTAGTTGAATCAGAGCTCTGTTAGACTTCTAGAACAGTTCACTCCCTCTGTTTATTGAGGGAGGAGCTACTCGGGCGGAATTTCACAGCACATGATCTAGCCAGTGCTCATATACACCTACTGTACAGTACACACACACACACACACACACACACACACACACACACACACACCTACTGTACACACAAACACACCTACACACACACCTACTGTGTACACACACACACACAAACACACACACAAACACACACACACACCATACCTGTCAACATTGGGATTTGAAAATAAGGGATATTTTCCCGAAAATAAGGGATATCCCCCGCACGCCCCGGGCCGTCCTCCCCCCCCCCCCACCGTCCACAAACCATACCCCTTACATTTAGACAAGGGTACACACAGTCAATCCTAAAATCACCACTAGACAACCATAGGATACCCCTTACATTTAGACAAGGGTACACACAGTCAATCCTAACATCACCACTAGACAACATATAGGAGACCCCTGTAGTGCCGGAGGAAAAAGGAAAGACGTAGGCAACGTAATTGTTACGCTTGCCTGGCTCAGGACAAGGTGACAAAAAGGGAGACGACACATGGAGAACAATAATAGGAGATTTATTAAAGAATAATAGGTTAAATGGAAAGAATGATAAAGTAAATCATAACAACAACCAAAAAGGCTGCTGGTTGACCAGGAAGAGAGCGAGTCCATCAATTTGACCCCCTCTTAAAGTTCCTGGGACAATCAGGATGATCACCTTCACCTGTGCCCATCAGGAACCAAGAGAGAGGGTCAACAAGACAACAGATAATTGGCGCCCACTGGTGGTACCAGTGTGGATCGTCACATCCCCCCCCTTAAAACAGAGGCCTACTAAAAAGGTCTCTGCTAATTTGTTTCCCAGATTACAAATAATACAAATAATAACAATAGTTTATGGCAACAAAAAACGGTGATCTCTGCCACACAGCCCAAACGTCAAATCCCAACCTCCCCTACAACCTGCCCACCCTCCAGCAATTCCTGGTACCTGGAAAAGCTCTATTTAAGGAGGGAGGAGCAAGAGAAAGAGAGATTAGAGACAAGAGTTTTAGACCGGCAGCATTGATTCACCTGGAAAGGCGCTGGCTCGGACTCTGCAAAGAATGCAAAAAGGTCAGGGGGTTATGATCTTAACAAACGACCACTGGATGGGACCCCCCTCCCACATAACATCAAAGTGCTGCAGAGCCCAAACCAGTGCCAAACAGAACCCAAACAGTAACCAAACAGTAACCAAACCATAACCAAACCATAACCAAACCATAACCAAACTCCAGGCCCACTCACATCCTCCTCCCACCCTGCTGCCACCACAGGAGTGGATGGAGATGGAGACCCCTCGTTCACTGTGGTCAACACAACCGGCTTCACCTCCAAGACCGTATCTACTCCGGACCTAGGTGAACGAGAATAATAACATTTTGATAAGCTCAGGTGACAAAGTTGTGTAGACTTTCTACGGTTAGGAGTATCGATCAAATAATTCCGTTCGGACACCTGTCGTACAACAGAGTAGGGACCAGTAAATTTTGCTTGGAAAACTGGGTCACTCACAGAACAATCATTATGAGGAAGCCATTGACGAACCAACACATCCTCCAAGAGAAAACAACCACTTTCAGAGCTCTCCAGCTCATCCTTAGGCTGAATCCCACTGAGCAGCAGCTTCAGCTCAGGATCCTCCTGTTGGGCTAAAATCAACTCACTCCGAGACAAAGACGGCGGCAGATCAGGAAACTGAAAAACAGAATTGTCAGGAGTGAACTTATCAGACTCTTTACCATCATCAATTTTTGGGTCCATGCAACTCATAGCACGAGTCATGGCGCAGGCAGTAAAAACCTCAGGAAACTCCTTCACACTAAGGTCGGGTCCTGTTGGCCGTGTAAACCCAGAACTAACTACCAGAGGTGGGGGCACATCACTCCACACTCTTCCTCCAGCCAGGTTATTTCCCAAGATGACGGCCACACCCACCACAGGCAGAGAGGGTCGAACACCAATAGTTACTACCCCCTGGACCAGATCAGAGTAAAGCTCAATTTCATGCAAGGGGACAGACAAAGTCTGCATCCCCATCCCTCTAATCAAAACGCTGGTCCCCACACTTGACTCCTGAGAGAATGTTAAAACCGATTCCAATATAAAAGATTCTGAAGCCCCCGTATCACGAAGTATCTGGACAGGCACTTTCTGTGGGCTACCCACCAGAGAAACGAAACCTGTAGTAATAAACGGACCAAAATCAGGATCCTCCTCGCTAATCTGTATGGAGGCAGAGCCCTGTAGTGCCCCCGCCAACTCAGTAGCCGCAGGTGGGCTGGATACTGAGGATGCCATCACCCCTGGTTTAAAGGGAGACCCCTCGGCAACCCCAGACACTCTTACTCCTGCCCCACAAGCATGCACTGCAAGAGCCAACGGTCTAACAGAGCCCCCCTTCCCACTGTAGGTTTTCTTTCCTTTTAGGACAGGACACTCCTGTTTCCAGTGACCCTTCTCAAGGCAATAATTGCATGTCGAGTTAGGATCTACTCTACTCTGACTGCCATGCTCCGACTTTGAAAAGGGGACAGAATAACCAGGACCTTCGTTAGGGAATTGTGTACGATTTACTAATAGGTCAGTCACGTTCGGATTATGTCTACGGCTCCCCTCGCTACGAAAACGATGTTCACCAAACTGACTCTTATTAGTCAGTACAAATTCATCTGCCAACACCGCGGCTTGACCTGCTGTTTTCACCTTGTGTTCGTTAACGTAAGTGGCAATGCGATCAGGGACAATGGTTTTAAACTGTTCCAGAATAATCAAATTTGCCAGATCCTCCAGAGTATTCACCTCTACCGCCACGCACCAACGATTGAAATGGCTGGTTAGTTCTCTTACAACCTCAACATGAGTTTGTTTGTCATGTTTCTTCCATTGTCTAAACCGCTGTCTGTAAGCTTCAGGAACAAGTTCATAAGCCCTAAGGATAGCGGCCTTAACTGTATCATAATCTTTCCTCTCTCTACCATTAAGAGCAATATAAGCTTCCTGAGCTCGGCCAATAAGCACACTCTGTAGTAATGCGGTGCGGTCTGAAGTAGACCAGTCCCTATCGTCGGCAACACTCTCAAACAGTGAAAAGAATACATCAGGATCTTTTTCATTAAACTTTGGCAACAGTCTAACCATGACAGACATATTATCCCTCTTTGAATTACTCGAATCGCCACCTCCACCGTCAGATAACTTTCCCTCAGCAATCAACCTAAGGCGCTCCCGTTCAAGAGCTAATTTATCCAACTCCAATTCCCTGTCCCTCGCACGCTCTTGTGCCTGAAACTCACGCTCTCGCGTCTGCTCTCGCGTCTGAAATTCACGCTCTTGCATCTGAAATTCACGCTCTCGCGTCTGTGATTCCATCTGTAATGCTAACAATTCCTTCTGTTGATCAAATGTTAACTCAGTGGACCCAGATGCAACCCCAACGGATATTTTAGGGACAGACAATTTACCCTTTAGTATGCCCCTATTAATTAACGTAGTCTGTAAAGCCTCCACTACGTCCTGTTTCTTTGCTCGGCCTTTCACCACCTCAAGCTTAACCTCATAATGTTCCACAACCTTCCACAGTTGTTCCTTCGTTAACTGTAACAATCCATCGACCGACGGAGCTGCCACAAACTCCTCAAAAACATCCATAACTCAATATAATCAAATAACCAATATTAACCAACCCTAACAAACGGGAATCTCCCCTCCTATTACAAACTCCTCCTATAAACTACTCCCATATCAGCCATAATCTTCAGCCCATTTAAAGCGAGTAACTGTGCACACATACAAAACAGAAAAGTAACTAACATACTTCGTAAGAGCTGCCCCGCATCTAACTCAGTAATGACTGACTAACCACTCAGCTAGTCTTCAGTGCGTTCACATGCAACTCTTCCACCAAGCAAATGCCTGGTGGCGCCCCCGCGTTCAACACACCAAAAATAACAAACGAAAACAATAAACAAGCGTTAAGCGCTTCTACTCCTAGCACGGGGGTTCACGTATAGCTCTGATGGTATCTAAACCACCCGCCCTACCTATCCTTCTCTGCTTTGCATAGAACACAGCACTCACCAAACTCCAGCCGAAGATCACAGCCAATACCAAGAGTTACGTCCTTGTCAGCACAGTCGGACGGCCAGCTCCCCCTCGTCACCAGCACCCAAACCAACGTACCAAATATACTAAACAATACATTACATCCAATCCAACCAAAACCCAATAACTATAAACAATAACCATGCGGGTCTCCCAATATAGAGTTGGACAAATCCAACAATCCAATCCCGAATATCAACTATGAAAAGGGAGAGAATATTGCTCTCACCAAATTCAATCCCGGACGAGCCCCCAATTTGTTACGCTTGCCTGGCTCAGGACAAGGTGACAAAAAGGGAGACGACACATGGAGAACAATAATAGGAGATTTATTAAAGAATAATAGGTTAAATGGAAAGAATGATAAAGTAAATCATAACAACAACCAAAAAGGCTGCTGGTTGACCAGGAAGAGAGCGAGTCCATCAATTTGACCCCCTCTTAAAGTTCCTGGGACAATCAGGATGATCACCTTCACCTGTGCCCATCAGGAACCAAGAGAGAGGGTCAACAAGACAACAGATAATTGGCGCCCACTGGTGGTACCAGTGTGGATCGTCACATAATGATAACTGTTTAATCAAAATAACAACTTGTACTCTCAGTACAGGACCAGAAAATAGATCACCAAAACTGTCGTGTCTAAACAGGAAGTTGCAACGTTAATAATCCTCCCCTCTGCCCCTAGTGCCAGAACTGGTTCCCTCCCACTACACAACCAACAGTAAGAGGAGAACATGAACCCATAATGTAGTCACTACACCAGCCCCCCCAGTGTTCACCTCAATATTGGAAATCCTCACGGCGAGGAGGGCGTATGGCCCGGCCCCTACGATCGTAGGTAAAGTCAGGAGGTGCGGGAGGAGGTGTGACATCGCCCATCACGTCCTCCTGCAGGGAAGGACGGGGGGCAGTGACGACCGGGGGCTCGCGAGCTGCGGGGGGTTGTCGGGGTCGGAGGGGGGAATGGCCAGGGCGCGGCAGGGGAGGTAGGACTGGAGGCCGGCCTCTGCGCGGTGGCAGGGCCAAGTCCAGGGGCAGTTCAAGGTCCAAGTGGGCCGGTTTGAGGCGATCAACGGACACACACTCAGGCCTACCCCCCATGTCAACCATGAAGTTCTTGGCTCCGGCCTCGATGACACGGAAAGGCCCGTCATAAGGAGGACGTAGTGGCGTCCTGTGGCCATCATGACGAATGAAAACGAACCTCGCTGAGTGCAGCTCCGGGGGCACCCTCGAAGTAGGGACACCATGCTGCGTAGTCGGGACCGGGACGAAGGTCCTGGCGCTGTCCAGCAGGGAGGCGCGCTGAGCGGCGGCGGACCAGGGCTCCGTTGACTTGGGAATGAAGTCACCGGGGACCCGCAGCGGCTGTCCAAACACCAGCTCAGCGGACGACGACTGGAGGTCCTCCTTAGGCGCTGTCCTGAGCCCCAGCATGACCCACGGCAGCTTGTCAAGCCAGTCGCTGTCCGTGAGGCTGGCTCGAAGGGCGGCCTTCATGGATCGATGGAAACGCTCACAGAGCCCGTTCGCCTGCGGGTGATAGGCGGTTGTGCGGTGGAGCTTGACCCCCAGATTCTCCGCCACCGCTGCCCACAGCTCTGAAGTAAACTGTGAGCCACGGTCAGAGGAGAGATCAGCAGGGGTGCCGTAGCGGGAGACCCACACCGCGATGAACGCCCGGGCCAGGTCGGGGGCTGTCGTTGAGGAGAGCGGAACTGCCTCCGGCCAGCGAGTCGTCCTGTCCACCATGGTAAAGAGATAGGTGTATCCGTGCGAGGGGGGCAGCGGCCCTACCAGGTCCACGTTTACATGATCGAACCTCCGCTCAGGCACAGAGAACTGCTCCAGGGGGGCCTTGACGTGTCGATGCACCTTGGCGCGCTGGCAGGCGATGCACGTGTCTACCCAGGCCCTCACATCCCTCTTGAGCCCATGCCAGACGAATTTCTCTGACACCAGCCGTGAGGACGGTTTCCTACCAGGGTGAGACAAGCCGTGTATCGCCTCGAAGGCGGGGCGCCTCCAGTTGGCGGGGACCACCGGTCGTGGCTGACCCATGGAGACGTCGCACAGGAGCGTGGCCCCTGCGTCACCGAAAACCACCTCTTCTAGGCGCAGTCCTGTGTCCGACAACTTGAGAGCCTGGACGGCGGGGTCGGCGGCCTGGTCTGCAGCCATGCGCGCGTAGTCCAAACCCAGTTGGACCGCACCAACCACCGCCCTGGAGAGACAATCCGCGACCTGGTTGGACTTCCCAGCAACGTGCTGGATGTCTGTGGTGAACTCGGATATGTAGGCGAGCTGGCGCTGTTGGCGGTCGGACCACGGCTCCGCCACCTTGGACATGGCGTGCGTGAGTGGCTTGTGGTCCACGTAGGCCGTAAACTCGCGGCCCTCCAGTAAAAAACGGAAGTGTCTGACAGCAAGCCACAGCCCGAGGAGCTCCCTGTCGAATGTGCTGTACCTTTGCTCTCTGGGAGACAGCTGGCGGCTGAAGAATGCAAGAGGCTGCCAGGCGTCCCCAACCCACTGTTCGTACACCGCTCCCACAGCAAAGTCAGAGGCGTCCGTGGTGAGAGCAGTGGGTGCCGAGGGCGAGGGGTGGGCCAACATGGCAGCGCGGGCCAGGGCCGCCTTGGTGTCCTGAAAGGCTTTGACACGCTCCGCCGTCCAGTCCACCGGCTGCTTCAGAGTCTTGCCCTTCTGGGCATCGTACAGAGGCCGCAGGATGTGAGCGATGTGGTGGAGGAAGCGATAGTAGAAGGTTACCATCCCGATGAACCCCTTGAGCTCGCTGATTGTGCTGGGGCGCGGGAAAGCAGCGACAGCTTCCACCTTCGAGGGGAGGGGGGTCACCCCCTCTGCGGAGACCCGGTGCCCGAGAAAGTCGATGGTGTTCCGTCCGAACTCACACTTCGCCGGATTGACAATCAGCCCATGTTGGCTGAGCCGTGTGAAAAGGGCCCGGAGGTGGGACAGGTGCTCCTCCTCCGTGGTGCTTGCGACGAGGATGTCATCCAAGTAGACGAAGAGGAATGGTAGGTCCCGGAGCACCGAGTGCATGAGGCGTTGGAAGGTCTGCGCCGCGTTCTTCAGGCCGAACGGCATCCGCAGAAACTCGAAGAGTCCAAATGGCGTGATTACGGCCGTCTTAGGGACGTCCTCGGGGTGCACCGGCACCTGATGGTACCCCCGTACCAGGTCCACTTTGGAGAAGAAGCGTTTGCCTGCCAGGTTCGCTGAAAAGTCCTGGACATGTGGGACCGGGTAGCGGTCAGGCTTGGACGCGTCGTTGAGGCGGCGGTAGTCCCCACATGGGCGCCACCCGCCGTCTGACTTAGGGACGATGTGCAGGGGAGACGCCCAGGGGCTGCTCGAGCGCCGAACGATGCCCACCTGCTCCATATGCGCAAACTCCGCCCTGGCGATGGCCAGCTTCTCCGGGTTGAGGCGCCTGGCCCTGGCGTGGAGGGGAGGCCCCTCGGTCTCGATGTGGTGCTCCACTCCGTGTTTCACCGTGGGCGCGGAGAAGGTGGGCTTGGTAAGGTCGGGGAATTCGGCGAGCAGCCGAAGGTACTGGTCACTTTCGGCGAGCGTATTGGACCACCCGCTGTAGACCGCCTCCCCCTGCGTACAGGCGAAGGAAGCGAAAGTCTGTGAGTTGACCAGGCGCCTGTTCCCCACGTCCACCAACAGGTTGTGGGCGCACAGAAAATCCGCACCAAGGAGGGGAAATGTGACAGCCGCTATGACAAAATCCCACGAAAAGCATTGCCCTCCGAAGCACACGTCCACCGCCCTAGTGCCATAAGAGCAGATAGGTGTGCCGTCCGCGCCTGCCAACTGCGGACCACGCTCCTCCTTCGCCACATCCGATCTCTCTGCCGGAATGATGCTCCACTGGGCACCTGTGTCACAAAGGAAACTGCGACCAGAGGCGGTGTCTTGTATGAAGAGCAGCCTGTTGGTGACGCCAGCGCTCAGGGCCACTACTGAGTGCCGGCCCCGCCGTTTCCCGTCGGTCCGAAGGTGCAGGGTGAGCGGCACCGTTTGGCCTTGGCGCCAAAAGTGGCGTGGTAGAAACAATGGCCCGCAGCGTTACCCTGCTGGCCAGAAGGTCTGGCGTCATCCTTCGCTCTCCTGCGACGGTCGGGTGGCGGGGCGGCCGCGGGAGCGAGCAGGTCGGGGGACCGTTGAGGCATGGCCAAGACGAACCGGTCCGCCTCCCTGGCCAGGGCGCGGGGCTCCATGATGGCGGTGTTGGCCAGCGCCATCCTAACTTGAGCTGGCAATGTGCGCATGAACAGCTCTGTGAAGAGGATCATGGGGTCTTCTGTACCGAGCAGGTTTAGCATCCTCTCCATGCGCGCAGAAGGCCTCTCGTCACCCAAGTCCGACATGGCAAATAGGCGACGCACCCTCTCCGCAGTGGACAGTTCAAATGTCTCTAGAAGCAGGGCCTTGAGGCGCTCATATTTGTTCGTCGTCGGGGGAGCAGACAAAAAACCTACCACTCGAGCTGCGGTGGAGCTGCCCAACATTGCCACAGCATGGTTGTACCGGTCGTCGTCGTCATCGATGTCACTTTTGTTGAAATGTGCCTCTACAATAGCAAACCATGCAGCAGGCGTTGAGTCCCAGAACTCTGGTAGCTTGAGAGTGGGAGTGTGCGCACCACGCGTTACCCTGACAGGGGATGGTGATGGCTGCCGCTGGTTTGAACGTCTTCCTCGCCCGGACATTTTGCAGGATTGTAATGTTCGTTCGCTGGTTTTTGTACACAATTACGTTAACAAAAATCCACGTCGGGGTCACCAGTGTAGTGCCGGAGGAAAAAGGAAAGACGTAGGCAACGTAATGATAACTGTTTAATCAAAATAACAACTTGTACTCTCAGTACAGGACCAGAAAATAGATCACCAAAACTGTCGTGTCTAAACAGGAAGTTGCAACGTTAATAATCCTCCCCTCTGCCCCTAGTGCCAGAACTGGTTCCCTCCCACTACACAACCAACAGTAAGAGGAGAACATGAACCCATAATGTAGTCACTACACCCCTTACATTTAGACAAGGGTACACACAGTCAGTCCTAACATCACCACTAGACAACCGTAGGAGACCCCTTACATTTAGACAAGGGTTCACACAGTCAGTCCTAACATCACCAATAGACAACCATAGGACACCTCTTACATTTAGACAAGGGGACACAGTCAATCAACCACCTGCTTCAGTGCAACAAGAATTGGGTTAACTAGTTCCTATGATTAAGTAAGTGACTACATGTGATCAGAATCAGATACCTGGTTGAAAGTAAAATACTTTGAACATCCCTGCATATACCGGTATACACATGAAAACACAAAAGGGCATATCAATTCAGCACATTTATTTATACATTACTTGACACCATGATGTCAATGGGAAAAGAGCGGCTCAATGCTACCAGCGATCATTTCAAAACGGAGATAACCGAGGCTGCGTTCGTAAATACGCTCTGAAAATCTAATCACCACTCATGGAATGCCTCTTGTCCAATCAAATTACTTGATCCCTTTATGACGTTGCACCTAGTGTGCGTTCCGGCGCTCTCAGAGCAAAATTACGAACGCAGCCCAAGAAACGAGAGGAAAAAAGTCAACTCCGACATGGATATAACTATTGTGCGCATGCTAACAATTAAGTGTTAAATTATATTATATTATAGGTTAAAAATACGGGAGATTTACGGGAAAATATTTAAACGGGAACACAGCGGGAAAGAAAGGTAAAATACGGGAGAATCCCGGGAAAAACGGGAGGGTTGACAGGTATGACACACACACACACATCTACACTAACAGCTGCACCTCCTCCAGCCACTCTTCTGTCAAACTCCTGAAGATGGTGGATGACACAACCCTCATAGGATTCATCTCCAACAGGGAGGAGTCCTCATATAGGGCGTTCACACCGCAAAGAACCGTTCGCGAACCAAGTCTGGAACTGGCCGGTGCGTTCAGACCAAACCTCAATATTTGGTTCGGAGCCCGAAAAGTTGGTTCGCAGCTGGTACCAGAAAATAGTGGTTCTCAAGCACGAACCAAAACGTAGAACAGTCACGTTGTCAGTGGGTGTGTCATATTCTAGGCTGCAGAGACCAGCAAGGAGGAAGTAGACCAAATGTAATCTAATCTAAATCTAATCATTAGTGATCAAAAACAATATCAAAAGTGTCATTATTCTCTCTATCTTCCTCACATGCTCAGCAAACACACACACGCACACGCGCGCGGACATGCGCGAACGCGAATTTCGTAAGCCATTTCTATTCCAGTAACGGAGCAGCTGATTAGTAAAAGAACACATATAGAAAGTGTCTTTTGTTTTGTTTCACAGAAAATTGTGTTTATTTCAGATACTGTAGTGGAAGATATTATCCTCTTTTCCAGTGAAGTAGCTGCCATCTGGTTGTGAAATGTTTGTTTATCCCGCCCCTTCATCACCCATCGTTGACGACGCGGATGGTTCCAGTTACACTGGTATGAACGCGGGCTCGTTCGCCAGACAGCACCAACGTTCGGAGGTTCCCGAACGCGAATGCGAACCGGCACGGTTCTTTGCCGGTGTGAAAGCCCTACTAGTGGACAGCCTGGCCTCCTGGTGCAGCCAGAATCACCTGGAGCTCAACGCTCTAAAAACTGTCGAGATGGTAGTGGACTTCAGGAGGAGCCCAGCCCCAACCCCCCCCCCCCCCGATCATATGTGACTCCCCAGTAAGCAGTGTGGAGTTATTCAGATTCCTGAGGACAATAATCTCACAGGACCTCAGGTGGGAGGAGAACATCACCTCCACCATCAAGAAGGCCCAGCAGAGGATGTTCTTCCTGCGTCAGCAGAAGAAATTCAATATGCCGCAGAAAGTGATGGTTCAGTTCTACACGTCCATCATCGAGTCCATCCTCAGCTCATCCATCACCGTCTGGTTCGCTGCCTCCACTGACAAGGACAGAGGCAGATTACTTAAGCAATATAACACGAGAGGGAGTGCTGTTATACTGAATATCAGCATGGCTGTGATTCAGTCGTAGGTACGAGGCCGCAGGCACAACCTCAAGTGTAATATTGCTTTTATACAACAGTTCTACAGCGCCATTTATTAGTTAACAGTAATAAGCGACAACAGATTATGATTTGTTTATTTAATAATTTGTCTTGGCTCCGCCAACAAAAAATAGTTCGGCAACTGAACTTTAACTGGACTGTTGCCTAGTAACCTGAACACAAACATCCACAGGCTAGCTACTTTGTATCGTGTACATTTATCTGTACGTTTCCATTTATTGTGCAACCAGTGAAATATGACTCGGTTGACAGTCACTTTGGTGGCATGTGTGAGTGCGATTCAGACGAGTTGACATCAGATAGTACATTGCTCCATCGTTTCCTGTTCTCAGTGATGGGTGGTCCCCAGTAACTTTTTTGTGAACTTTCAGACCTGCAAACCACATAAATTTTTTGTTTTGATTTTTATGTTCCGCTACTCATTCATTATAAATCACAAGTCAGATGGTAATCTCACCTATGCCCGTTCACTGCCATGATCTCCCTCGCCTCGAGTCCCGCATCGGACAGTTTCTGTATGGCAGTGGCCCTCAGGCTGTGGTTAGTGTAAGATGTAAGTAAGTAAGTAAGTAGGTAAGTAAAGCTTTATTTATATAGCACCTTTCATACAAGAAATGCAGCTCAAAGTGCTTTACAACAGGAATAAGAACATAACATGAATAAAAAACATATATAAAAACATATACATGCATAGAATGAATATAAAAGCAGGGGGAAACAGTAAAAAGAAAAGGTAAAGATCTAACTTTCCATATCCCTTTCATCTCTCTACCTTACACAGTCTTTCTGTACTTCCCACTGGCTTTCACCAGCAGCACAAACATCAGTTTTTGGAAAAGGTCTGTCTCAGTCTCTGTATACGTTCTCAGTCTCTGTATACGTTCTCAGTCTCTGTATACGTTCTCAGTCTCTGTGTACGTTCTCAGTCTCTGTGTACGTTCTCAGTCTCTGTGTACGTTCTCAGTCTCTGGGCCCTATTATGCACTTCATTGTGGTATTCTGTAGTAAGAAAGTATTTAGGAAAGAATCAGACCGGGAGACACGCAGCTGCTTTTCACTTCGCACGTTTATTCAACTTCTTCTTAACATCCGGAAGTGCATACATCACTTCCGTCACTGCATACATCATTATCATACTAGCGCCCACTGGCGGTATAAACAGGACACAACATTTCCCCCTTTCTTAAAGGAATTACAGTACTCCAAGAATGCAATATTCTGTATACTGGTGTCAGTACAATTGAAATAAAATGAAAACTAAGGAAATGAAAATGAATGAATCAGCAGAATGAATAACAACAATAAACAGTTTATGACAGTGAAACATGAAATGAACATTCACTGTTGTCATTGCATTGTAGGACCTTTTTGTACTGAGTTAGAACCGTGTTCTATCCTACCCTTTTAGTACGTTCTCTACGGCACAAAGTCTACCAGCCACCTAGGTGGGTTTCTGACTCTAAGGTTCCTTCTTGGACCTGATTCATTAAACACATTCTCTGTCTCGGGCACCATGAACTCCTCTAGCTCAATCTCCTTTTCACCACTGGTGCCAGACAGAGCATCCTTGGGGAAGCGTGTAAGCTTGGATGCATTCCATTTTCGACCATCACTGAGCAGGTATGTATTCTGTCCTGCTTTACTAACTACTGTCAGCGGTTCTGTGAATCTTGATGATCCCTTTTTTACATGCTCCGGTCTGCGGACACGTACGGTGTCATTCACTTGGAACATGGGCACTTTCGCTCCCCTCATTCTGTCTGTGTACTCCTTACTCTTCTGTTGCTTGCGTCTCACTGTCTCCTGCACTTTCTCATGTGACTTAATTTGGTGTGAGACAGGGAGGACATTTAGTTTTGTACGCATCTTTCTGTTCCTCAGCAACTCAAAGGGAGTAGCTCCTGTAGTAGCATGCGGCGTAGCGCGATAGTTCAGTAAGAACTCTGTTACTGCATGTTTCCATGGCTTGTGCATTCTCTCAGCCGTCTGAATACACTCTTTGAGAACTCGATTAAATCTCTCAATAGCCCCGTTGGCTCTTGGATAATAAACACTGGAACGCAGGTGCTTTATCTCTCTCTCTCCCAGAAAGCTTGCAAAAGCATGGGAGGTAAACTGACATCCGTTGTCAGAGACCAGGAAGGAAGGGTTACCTTCACGACTAAACACTGTAGTCAAGAAGCTAATAACCGCCTCTGTAGTTACAGTAGAGACAAACGCCACCTCTGGCCACTTACTGTAATAGTCTGTGAGTGTAATAGCATAACGGCAGTCCCATGTCGCACAGTCAAAGGGGCCAACAATGTCAATGGCCACCTTCTCCCATGGTCCACCTGGCAGTTCCACTGGGGTAAGTGGTGCAGGCGCAGTTTTGGCTGTTTTGTCATTGTATTGACAGGGTACACATGAGCCTACTAATGTCTGGACACATCTGTCCATTTGCGGCCACCAATATAGCTCTCGTAGTCTCTGTTTAGTACGCACTATTCCCTGATGCGCTTCATGAGCTAAATTTACAACTTTAGACCGTAGTGTAGTAGGAACCACCACACGGTCGGGGCCTCTCATGACAAGTAGTTCATCCACAGCCAGTTCATCTCTCACTCTAAAATATGGAGCAAGTTCCTTTGTCACATTCTTACTGCATTTTGGCCAACCTTTCTGTATCTGCTGTCTCAGTTGAGTCAGTTCAGGACAGGCCTCACAGGCAGCAGTGAACTCGGTCACAGATATGGCATGTGAGGAACCTGTGAACACAGTAGCCACCATGTCTGGCTCCTCCTCCACCTCTCCTGTCGAAGGCAGAGGGAGTCTGGACAAGCAGTCAGCAGTCACATTACGTTTCCCTGGATGGTAAGTGACATCATAAGTAAAGCATAGTAGACGTGCAGACCATCTCGCTATTCTCAGACCTGCGCGACCCGTACCCCTGGAAGTGAGTAGGGTTGTCAACGCTTGGTGGTCTGTGCGTAGGACAAAACGATGTCCCCACAGGTAGGTTCTCCACCTTTCCACCGCCCAAACGCATGCCAGCGCCTCACGCTCGACGGTAGAGTACTTTCTCTCTGCAGGAGAAAGTGTCCTGGACGCAAAAGCTATGGTTCTCTCTGTATTGTCTGGGTGAATCTGGCTCATTACAGCCCCCAATCCATAGTTAGAAGCATCGGTAGTGACATAAGTAGGTAACTCAGGATCATATAATGCTAAGGTAGGACTCTCAGTAATCAGTCTCTTAACCTCAGTAAAACTGGACTCTGCATCCGCTGTCCATTCAAACTTAGTGTCAGTAGATTCCCTGAGTGTAGCACGTAGCGGTTCCACCACAGTAGAGAAGTCAGGTATGAATTTACTATACCACGATGCAAGTCCTAGGAAGGACCGCAGGGAGGATGTGTCGTGCGGGGCAGGCGCGTTCGCCACAGCACTGACCCCGTCTTGGTCAGGATGAAGACCATCTTTGGACACAGTGTGGCCCAGGAAGCGCAGAGCTTTCTGGTTGAACTTACACTTGTGCATGTTCAGTTTAAGTCCCACTTCATTTAGAGCATGTAGCACTCTCCGTAGGCTGACATCGTGATCCTGCTGTGTGATGCCGTAGCAAATCATATCATCCAGGTAGGCCTGTACGCCTGGCAGGCCTGTCAGTACAGTCGACATCATTTTCTGAAAAGCTGAAGGAGCAGAAGCGAGGCCAAATGGCACTCGGCAGAAACGAAAGAGACCCTCATGCGTGATAAACGCAGTTAAATCACGGCTATCTGGATGCAATGGCAACTGGTGATAAGCAGAGGCTAAGTCTATAGTAGAAAAGACTGTGGCTCCACGGAGCTCAGCGAACAGTTCATCCATGTGCGGTAAGGGATGACAGTCACTGATGATTGCCTTATTAGGTTCTCTGAGGTCAACACACAGGCGAGGCTTTCCTCCCCCCTTTCTCTGGGTCACAACTATAGGGGAAACCCATGGAGATGCGTCTATACGTTCTATAACGCCTTTTTCCTGTAGATCTGCGAGCTCATCGGTCACAGCCTGCCTCACTGAGAACAGAAGCCTCCTCAGTTTCTGCTGTACTGGCACAGCATCTGGTTTAACCTGTATTTTGTGCATAAAACCTTTTGCACACCCTAACTCCTGTACTAGAACCTCTGGTTCGGTCTGTGGAGTGGTACTCTGTACAGTAGGTGCTCGGAGCACAGTAGGAGAGCTAGCAGGTCTAACAGTAATAATTTTGTTACCCTCAATGCACATCTGCAATGCTACAAATAAATCTAGTCCCAGCAATGCATTTCCTGATTCAACCACTATCAATGAACCTGTAACTGAATGTCCATTATGAACAACTGTAGCATGCATGCAACCTTTAACAGGAATTTTCTCTCTGGAGTAAGTAAGCAGATTCACTGTAGGCTCAGCAAGGACACATGTATGGAAAAGTGTCTGGTAAGTACTCTCTGGAATAATAGAAACAGATGAGCCTGTATCCACTATCAGCTCAACATCATGGGAATGATAATTTGCATCAACTCGTACAGTACACATAATTTTATCATTCACGACGGCCCCCTGCATGTAAAGCACAGTAACGTCATTCACCACTACCTCACGCACCTCTTTTTGAGCCGATCTACACACCTTGGAAAAATGTCCAACTTTTCCGCATGTATTGCAAGTCACCTTAACCGCCGGGCATGTAGGCTTGTTAGCTAAGTGTCCTGTGGATCCGCATCGGAAGCAGGCGCGCTGATTCCCAGTTGTAGCTGGCTGGCTGTAGACCGTGGCAGGTGCAGTCGTCGTCGGAGCTTTCTTCTTGCCCTTGTCGAACCTCCTCCTCGTCGGCTGTTTCTCGATGGCTCTCACCGAAGCTGTAGCTCCAGAGAGAACGTTGGAGTTCCGTAGTCCAGCCTCGATTTGTAAGGCCATTGAAGTAGCTTTGTCCAGAGACAAGTCCAATTCAAGCAAAAGTCTGTCTCGTATGCGTGTATTAGCAACACGCTCAATCAGTTGATCACGAATCATTTGTTCCTCCATGGCACCAAATTCACAAGCTGCAGCTAGCTCGCGTAATGAAGCAAGGAACTGATTAACCGTCTCGTCAGGACCCTGAGCTCTCTGTCGAAATTTGTGACGTTCAGCAATCACATTCACCTTAGGAACAAAGTACTTTTTCAGTCCATCCACGGCAGAAGTGTAGGTAACACCCGTATCCTTTAGAGTGTAGAACAGTCTTTGTCCTTCGGTCCCAAGTGCATGGAGAAGAACCGCTCGCTTTCTTTCCTCCGGCCATTTTTCTCCGGTAGCATCAATTACGAGCATGTAATTTTCAAACATTCTCAACCAAGTAGGAAAAGAAATAGCAGGTTCGCCTGGCACAGGCATGAACGGTGTAGGTAAGGGTACGGAAATAGCCATCCTCGTCGCCAAAAATGTGGTATTCTGTAGTAAGAAAGTATTTAGGAAAGAATCAGACCGGGAGACACGCAGCTGCTTTTCACTTCGCACGTTTATTCAACTTCTTCTTAACATCCGGAAGTGCATACATCACTTCCGTCACTGCATACATCACTATCATACTAGCGCCCACTGGCGGTATAAACAGGACACAACATTCATCAATAAGACGAGGCGGTAGATCTAAACTTAAGACGTGGAGGCGTGGTCAAGGCCACTTTGCTATTATGCGTGCGGTAGTGGGCGCCTAAAACCCGGCGCTAAGCAAAGAAATTAGTCATGGGTGTGTTTTGGGCGTCTTCTCAATCAACCCAATCAGCGTGCCAGGTGCCATTCCCTTTAAGAACCGGCTGTGTTGAGTCTTTAGCGCTATGCTATTATGGAAGTCCTAAGAAGGAGGTCAGCGCGCTTCTCTGCCTCTCCCTTCTGAAATAAAGCATTTATACTGTGACCGTAATTGACGTCTTGCCGTGGAGCCACGTGCGTGTTCATGTGTGCCCACATGCATGCGCAAACCGCGGAGGCGCGCTCGTGTTTCAAAACGTGCATGAAGTCTAAACGTAAGAACTTTTCAAACCACTTCTTAGCGCTAGGAGCAAAGTCAGATCGCATAATAGCAGGGGCGCCTAGTGCACTTCATTAACATATGAACACTCCCACAATGAGCAATATATGCACGGGAGTTTTACGTCTTATGTGTGGGCGCCTATCGACACCTGCATAATAGCAGTAGCGCGTATGAAGCGCATAATAAGGGTGGCGGTAGGTCTTAACCTGGCGGTGCGTCTTAATTAAGACTTAAGACGGCAAGTTAAGAAGTGCATAATAGGGCCCTCTGTGTACGTTCTCAGTCTCTGTGTACGTGCTCAGACGTTCAGTCCGAGAACGTTCAGATGTGTGTGTCCCTACCTCTTTGCACATCCTCGGCAACATCTGTGCCAGCAGGGGTCCATTTCATTAAAGGTGGATCAGTATAGCGGCGCTATAAATAAATGCGGCGCTCAGGGAACGCGAGATTGGATTTCAAGCCTCAGGTGATTCCTCGAATGAGGATCAGCCTTGTGTCATCAGTGTTCACAGAAGACAGGCTTACAAATCTTCGATATGGGCGCGTGCACGCAGACATACGCAGCCCAGAAGAGTCGATCTGTCGAAATGAAGATACTCCACTCTGCAGGGGTACTACATTTGCGCAGCATTCCGAATTATTTATTTTTTATGAAGACGGAAAAATAAGATGTAAAATAGTGCAATACTGCCGCAATTAACAAGGCGAGGGAAATGGTTTGGCAAGAAATTGCTGACCGATTAAATGCGTAGGTCATACTAGCCCCAGTTATTGTTATATGTTCATATTTTAATAAATGAATATTTACTACTGTGGTGATATCAGCAGCAGGCTACAAACCGTCATATCGCCACAATGGCCTAGTGGTATCGACCGCTGCCATAGGATTTATTCGTCATTTTATATTGGTGGTTCAAATCCCTCTTCAGGCGCACTTTTTACTGCATTTCGTTGTCTGAATCTAATCTAAAATCTCATCTAAAAAAGTATGTAGGCTATAAAATTATGGTGCAGGCTAATTTACAAGAACTGACACGATTACAATGGTGTTTGAAACCTTTGCATGAAATCTTCGGTTAAATGTAAAAAAAAAAAAAAGTGAACGACTTAGTCAAGTCTCGAACTCGCAACCTTTGGAACTCGAGTCCGCAGCCTTAACCACTACGCCAGCCAGACCGCTGTGATAACGGTAATGCAAGTTGAGACAATTACTTCTTTTTTTTTTTTTACACTCTTTTCTTTATCGATCTATCTATCACACTTTCAAAATATCAAGTTATCTATCACACAATCAAACTATCGATCGATCGATCACACTTTCAAAATATCAAGTTATCTATCACACAATCAAACTATCTATCGATCGATCACACTTTCAAAATATCAAGTTATCTATCACACAATCAAACTATCTATCGATCGATCACACTTTCAAAATATCAAGTTATCTATCACACAATCAAACTATCTATCGATCGATCACACTTTCAAAATATCAAATTATCTATCTATCACACAGTCAAACTATCTAATCAAACTATCTAATCTATCTATCTCATGTGAAGTGGGAACTAATATTTCCTAAAAGACACATGAGGAACTTTCGTTCAGGGTTTAGTTTCCGCCTGTGAGCCTTTTTTGACGCACGGATGACTATAGCCTGTGTTTTAGCCTGGTCGGGACCAGGCTAATTATATCTGACTCAGAAGGAGCTCAACCAAGCAGCGAATTATTTGAGCCACATTGATGGCACTGAACGCAAGCTAACATTTTCGAGGCTTAGAACTTTATCGAGGCTTAGAACTTTATCGAGCTTTGTGGAATAGGGCCCTGGTTTACTCACAGGGGAACGTGGTATACCATTAGCTGTCTGTCACCGCTGTTACCCTCCTGGAAATATATCCATCTTTGTTTGAAACTTTGTTTGATAGATAATCTGCTAGATAACGACCGTTAATGTAGTCTAATTAACGGTCATTTAATAGAACACCTGTGTGGCAGAGTGATACATATAGTTAAAAGTCCCAGTGCTGTTATACTGTATACCAGCACTCATGGAATGCCTCTTGTCCAATCAAATTACTTGGTCGGAACTAACTGTTGTATAATGTGGATTATTCAGTCAGCTGAGAAGGTCATCGGCTGCAACCTGCCATCTGTCCTGGACCTGTTCCACTCCAGGACCAGTAAGAGAGCTGTTCCACTCCAGGACCAGTAAGAGAGCTGTTCCACTCCAGGACCAGTAAGAGAGCTGTTCCACTCCAGGACCAGTAAGAGAGTTGTTCCACTCAAGGATCCCTCCCACCTCGGTCACCATTTCTTCCAGAGTCTCCCATTTGGAAAAAGGTTCTGGTTTATCAAGACCAAAACCTCGCGCCACCTGAACAGCCACTCCCCCCCCCCACCCTACCCCCACCCACCCGTCACACACACACACACACACACACACACACACACACACACACACACACTCACACACACACACACACACACACACACACACACACACACACACACACACAAACTGACAATGTCATCTATATTAGTTTTACATACTCTAATTTACAGTCTTATTGCTCTACTGCCCATTTCTGTCATTAACTATTTTAAATAGTGTTGTTTATTACATTGTTGTTGTTTTTTATTATATTGCTGTCTGTGTCTTTATGTCTTATGCACCAACCCCACCAAGTAAATTGCCTGTATGTTTGAATATACTTGGCAATAAAAATTATTCTGATTCTGATTCTGACAAGTGTGTCAATACTTATACTCGAAAATAGTGGAGAAAATACCCATATTTAACCATAACCATAAAGTGAACATTCTACCCCACCCCCCTCACCTCCCATCATCCTCACCCCATACCTTGAGTAGATTGTAGCTATAGCGTGATATTTCCCCTCCTGGGGCTAGCTAGTCCAGCTGGCCATGACTGCATCTCTGCCGCCCATGTCCACACAACTCTTCCTGGAAGTGGTGGTGTATGGTGTGAGAAAAACGGCCCTAAAAGAGGAGAATCTTTCTGACAGATATGTGAGATCTTCAGTGTTTGAGACCATAGGGCTCAGCATATCATTACACATGCTTCAGTATCCAAAGAATGGATATCCCATCTCTTTGCAATCTCTCTCTCTCTCTCCTTCTCTCTCTCTCTCTCTCTCTCTCTCTCTCTCTCTCTCTCTCTCTCTCTCTCTCTCTCTCTCTTTTTCTGACAAATCAAGCTTTTATTTCTTGTCAAAGCAAACGTTTAGCTCTTGGCAAGTGTCTTCTTAATATTAAGCTTTAGATCCAATGCACATAATGCTGCCAATCAACCACACCGACAGTGACCTGTGTAAGTAGTGGGACAATTAATAATTGTCTCTTCTTTTGGCTCTATACTCCAAATGTTTGGATTTGAAATTGAATAATTACTATGAGGTTAAAGAGTTTCTTGCTTTTATTAGCGATTCTCGAGATCTTATGTCCACCATTAAGAAAAGACAATCGTTTTTATACATAGTGCCCCTAAACCCACCGAATTGAATGGGACACTAGGCTTGACAGGTGTTTCAGGTTGGTCAGGTGTGTTCCATCACATCATTTTGTACATCATTAAAAAGAAAGAGCTCCTTTCTTTCTTTCTTTTTCTTTATTATACAGGAAAATATTAAAAGTAACATTGCAGATGTGTTATAAATGAGTTACAGCTGGTTCTGGTACTGCAGCACAAACAGACACGTAACAATACTACTATCACAAACAGACACATAACAATACTACTATCACAAACAGACACGTAACAATACTACTATCACAAACAGACACATAACAATACTTCACTATCACAAACAGACACGTAACAATACTACTATCACAAACAGACACATAACAATACTACTATCACAAACAGACACGTAACAATACTACTATCACAAACAGACACGTAACAATACTACTATCACAAACAGACACATAACAATACTTCACTATCACAAACAGACACGTAACAATACTACTATCACAAACAGACACGTAACAATACTTCACTATCACAAACAGACACGTAACAATACTACTATCACAAACAGACACGTAACAATACTTCACTATCACAAACAGACACGTAACAATACTACTATCACAAACAGACACGTAACAATACTACTATCACAAACGGGCAGGAAGGAAGGGAAGCTTCTACAGTGGATAAAATGTGTGTCATAAAATGTGTGTTATCATTTCATAGTGTTATAATTTCTGAATGGTGAAACAGGAATGTACAGGAATACCCTTGAATAAATGCAGACGATATATGATTTAACCTGACAGTAATTGTTTGATTTCAACATATTCAAACTTTTGTAGTATAAAGCGGAATGAAGTAAAAAAAAAAAACGCTTCACTGTCCCATTCCTTATGGAGGGCACCGTAGTCTGGTCTGAGAAGGCCTGCTATAACAGTCCAGCACCCTCCCTGGGGTTATTATGAGAGGACAGCATGGTCATTATGGTTGTGGGACGGCATGGCGGTCTGGTTTGGTATGCCACCGGTGGAAATGCCTGTGGAGAGAGTGGGAGAGAGCGGGAATGGGGGGGTAGACACGCAGAAAGAGAGAGAGAGAGAGAGCTACCACCACACAGAGGGCCTGTTTGGAAGCCCTGCATCACCACTGATACCTGCAGGAGCAGAGCACTGACACCCAGGAACACAAACAGCTGGGTGTCACCCACACACCCACCCACACACACCCACACACACACACACACACACACACTCCGTACATGCACATACACACCACATTCACACAGACCCACACACCACACACCACACTAAGACAACTCCATACACATACCCACACACATGCACTATGTACATAAATACACCCAACCACCGCCCCCCCCCCACACACACACACACACACACACACACACACACACACAGACAGAACAACGCTTCCTGCATGAACAGTCCTGTTCTGTACAGTAAGGCAGAGAGAGACAACACTGTCTGGCTGTCTATCCCCCCCCCCCAGCAGGGAGACACACAGACACTGGGCTGTCTCTGAATGTTGTCTAGTTACACAATATTTGTGCCAGGCGGACAACTGAGAGCATAATGCACAGCCACTGTTGTATCACTGTATGTGTTCTTTTTCCGTTTTCTTTTTATGTATCACACATTTACAGTCATATATTTTATTTTATGTTTTAGTATGTATAGAGTTCTATATTTGGGCACTGATGTTTGCACCAATCAAATCCTCAGATGCACCAGGCCCACAGAATCATGGTTCTCCTTCTCCCCAGCTTCAGAACAGAATCATGGTGCTCCTTCTCCCCAGCTTCAGAACAGAATCATGGTGCTCTTTCTCCCCAGCTTCAGAACAGAATCATGGTGCTCTTTCTCCCCAGCTTCAGAACAGAATCATGGTGCTCCTTCTCCCCAGCTTCAGAACAGAATCATGGTTCTCCTTCTCCCCAGCTTCAGAACAGAATCATGGTGCTCCTTCTCCCCAGCTTCAGAACAGAATCATGGTGCTCCTTCTCCCCAGCTTCAGAACAGAATCATGGTGCTCCTTCTCCCCAGCTTCAGAACAGAATCATGGCTGAAGAGTTGACCATGTCTCTGACACAAATCCTTTCAGCCCATCATATCAGATGATCAATTTTCCAATTTGGACTAACATATCTTGAGTCCAGATTTGAGGTTGGTATGGAACAGAAAAGGAACAGAGAGGAATTGTTCTCAGCATTTTTCACAGGAGAAAAGCAGGTTTTGTTCGTGCCAGGGACTAGTTGTCAGATTCCAACAGCTGACATGAACAATGAAGAGCCACGGTTTGTGTCTCAATAAACGTTCTAAAGTACTGCAGTGTGGAGTCGACCATGTCTCTGACACAAATCCCTTCAGCCCATGCCGTAACACCACTCTTTTTGCAGACGCAGTTCATATTCGATAAACGCTGTACACTCCAGTTCTCTATGCAAACATCACACATTAGTGTACAGTACAGTAGTAAACAGTAGTAGTACTGGTCTCATACAGGGTGTACAGTACAGCAGTAAACAGTAGTAGTACTGGTCTTATACAGGGTGTACAGTACAGTAGTAAACAGTAGTAGTACTGGTCTCATACAGGGACGTCGTTACCACTGGTTGTCCAGGGCTCTACCCCCCCAGTGTTTCATGAATAGCCCTGGATCCGTCAAAAAACATAGTTAGTATATTATTATTAATAGTAAATGAAAATAAATCACCATCTACTCTGCATCGTCATCGATTTAGCGCATCACCGTCGATTTACTGCAAGCCCCCCCCCCAACCCCCCTCCCCAGTCGCCAAAACGTGAGATGTTTCTCTATTAGTAATCTATATTAGTTTTACATACTCTAATTGACAGTCTTATAGCTCTACTGCCCATTCCTGTCATGGTCTTTTTGAAACAATTTTTTTTATATAGTGTTGTCTATTACATTGTTGTTGTTTTTTTAAATTATTATTATTATATTGCTGTCTGTGTCTCTACTATGTCCTATGCGCCAACCACACCAAGTCCATTTCCTGTATGTGCGAATATACAGGCCAATAAAAAAGAATTCTGATTCTGATTCTGATCCAAGATTGCTCCCAACGTCTCTGGTCATATATGAACTGTGTAATACTGTAAACACTGACATGTTAACAGGCAGTACTACTGCATGCATCAAAGAGCAGCCTTGTGTCCCTCGCTGGGCCGGGGCTGCAATTTGGGCCCAGGGCGTGGCAGGCCACCCGTAGGGGCGTGTCCCTCGCCGCGCTGCAGTAATGACCCCTTCCCTTTAGGGAGCGTTTGATCTGGGCTGCCTCTGTGCTCTGGTGGGGCCTATTTCTGGAGCGTGGGGGATAAAGGGAGCCTTCAGACTGGTGCCAATGACCGTAATTAAGTCGCTTTGGGGGTGGCAGTGAGCGTGAGCGGGTTGTAATTTGGGAGGGGCGCGGAGTACAGCTCGTTGGGATTGTATGGGAGTTGACGGGAGTTGACGGCGCTCAAACACAGGGGACAGAGTGTGTTACAGAGGAGCGTTAAAACACAGGGGACAGAGTGTGTATAGAGGAGCGTTAAGGGGATGTTAATGTGCTGGGTCCGTTATCGCCCGCCCCCTGGGGAGTGAGCAACAGGGTGACCCAGGCCTCGGGGAGGAGGTCTGAGGGGTCAGCAGGACAGGAGCACTCTGTTGGAACCTCTCAACTGGCACTTTGCTGGTGTTGTTGTTGGTGTTGTTGTTGTTGTTGTTGTTGTTGTTGTTGTTGAAGTATAGGCTACTGTGAGGTGTTCATGGAACTCTCAACGAGGGCTTTGTCCGTAGATGTGGTTGACTCTTTAGTTTAATTCTGTATGGTACTCTCCATATTTGTGTAGGCTGGAGGTGTAGAGGTAGAGGAGTAGAGGTGAAGATTAGACTCAATTTTCCAATTTGGACTAACATATCTTGAGTCCAGATTTGAGGTTGGTATGGAACAGAAAAGGAACAGAGAGGAATTGTTCTCAGCATTTTTCACAGGAGAAAAGCAGGTTTTGTTCGTGCAAGGGACTAGTTGTCAGATTCCAACAGCTGACATGAACAATGAAGAGCCACGGTTTGTGTCTCAATAAACGTTCTAAAGCACTGCAGTGTGGACACCAGACCCCCCAGATGCTCTGCGAGATCCATCCAAGTTGTATCTGCTTATTTGGCGATGAGAGGGGAAGATGGATGATCCTGTCTGGCCACCACAAAGCCTGCGGGCTCAGGGTCCTGGACTCAAATGTCAACAACACGTTATGGATGAAACCCTATTTCACAAGAAAAGCCAAATATTTTAGCACCTAAGTTTATGAAAGCTCAAACAGATGTTAGGAGATAATTACTGGGCCTAGTGGGTGCTGGAGAGGTCTCTCTCCCCAGTTAAGGTCAATTGCAGTTACTCCAGGTGTACCTCTATGTGGTGTTTCAAGTTTCAAGTTTCAAATGTCAAGTTTATTGTTACATCCCATTATCCAAGTATAAGAAAGTGAAAACGTTTTTTTTTTTAAATGTTCAGTTCCTCGACATTGCAGCAACAAGAGAAATAAAGTGGCAAGTTTAAGTTGACATTGACGCCACACATAAAAGAACTGTGCATGATTGATAAGTGTGAACAGTTCTAAAGCGTGTGTGTGTGTGTGTGTGTGTGTGTGTGTGTGTGTGTGTATATGGAGTCAAACATATACAGTACATTTCAACATTATTGCAACTCACATTTGTATACTCACTCTATGAGCTAGCTGGGGGAGTTACTTGTGTCTTGTTGTGTACATGTAACTTGAGGTGAGTGGAAAGAATTCCTCTTGTGGGACAATAAACATCATCTCCACAAGTTTCAATATGCTTATCTCTATAAGCTGTAAAATAATGGTCTACACCTACCTCCCAAGACACTTAGGTCTACCATTACACAAGGTAATGATATCTTCAGGGCTTTTGATCCTGTTTATACTTTTAGCCAGGGCGGGAGAGGACACACCTGCCAAGTTTACACTGAAGTCACTGAGTAACAGGATACTGGGAATTTGTCTGAAACCAACCTGAGAACACTTCTGTATAAGATCGACTGGCCGAATTTGAGTTAAGTGGTTTAAGTACATAATGACGCAGGAAATATCTATGGCTTAGGGAAGCCAAGCCCTTCATATGAAATAACCCTTCATGGAAATGCATCTATTAATTCAATTACACCAGCTATTGACCAATAAAGACACAAGGGCATTCTATCATGCATAAAAAGCTCATGTTGAGAAAACCTTGGAAACATTGATGATGACCTACCGTGCCTTACATCAGAGCACATAGGCCTGTGTGGATCATAGTGCTTTATTCCACAGGCGCGTTTAACGGGATGTCCCGGTACCGGTACCATACGGGTTGTGTATGAGCGGGTCCGTGTGGCCACCCCCTGGAGGATGAGTGTAGTTGCTCAGGACAACCGCTGGGTTTGTAATTTGAAACCTTGCGCTGCGGTGCCTTTACCATCGGTTCCCCACAGAAAGGCTATTTAAAAAGGAAAAGGATGAGTCCTGCGCTCCTGACTCCTTAACCCCCGTAAGAACGAAGCTGTCTTCCCGAGGCAACGTTCCCTACTCTGGATCGGCATAAATGAATGAATCACAGGGGAATATCGGAAGAAAGTCACCCGGGAAAACTTCCTGTCAAACTATCCCGCTGAATACAGGAATTTATGTTGGGCTTGATAGGCAAATCAATAGGAGATCTTTCCTCTGGACCTTTATTGCAATCTTCTCAGATGTGTAAAACGGCAACTGGTGCTTTCTGTCCCCCTTGCAAAGGAGTCACGCTGTGATTAACGGATCAGGTTTTTGACTGCCAGGACAAATGAATACAAATGAATTTAGGGATCCGAAGGAGAGATTGCAGAACCTCTCATCTCGACACAAAGTAAGTATTCTCCTACTCATGATGCTTTGCCGTGATGGGAGTAGCCTAGAGAAGGTGACAGTGATGGACTCGTTTGTCCAATGGATAGGCTAAAACCACCCGGCGGATTGTTATGGGATTATAATAAACCTGCATTATTGTACAGTTATTTAGGATATTTCGGTCCGGTTTCTCTAGGTTTAGATGTCTAACATAACCTACCTGTCCTGGAGCGCCAACGGTCCAACAGACAGTTTAAATAGACCGGTGTTCTTTTGTGGTAGTATAGCTCTGGTATAACCTGGTTAGTGATCTCCTGAATTTTGTATCAAGTTTCAGCTCAACATTGTTTGTATTTATTGCAACATGGGCTACTTTGTATCTGTCTGAATGTGATGTTTTGATTGATTACACAAAGGTAAGCAAGCGTTTTAATTGAAAACAGCTGAGGACGACAGTGATTTGCATTCATCAGGCAACATGTATGTAGAGTAATCTAAAAGCCAACATTTCCCATGGGTTAGTTAGGGTTATGGAATGCACGAGTCTCGCTCCAACGCTGCACTTCTCTCCGCGCGTCGCGCGCTTGGAACCAACTTTTGGACACGAAAGTCTCCTGTCACACAATCTACTGTCGCTCTCGAGAGAAGGTCTACCGGTATGTTGTGTAGTCTATCCTATCATGACAGTTTCTTATGGTAGTGTTCATACAATCCTTTGAATTATTGGCAACTAACATTCGAGAAATAGGCCTACGATGTCGGTATCCTCTTGGTACCTTTTGCTACACTGTCAACGGTGAAAAGAGCTGGAGACATGACTGATCTGGTCACGGCTGAACTGTTGTCAGAAACCACTCGACAGAATGAAGTGACAACGATAGAGCCGGCTAATGACCCTCACCCCATATTTAAACTAGTTGGAGTTGGGGGGTGACTTATTATGGGAACTGCTATGGAGGGGGACGTTTAGATCAAGTTATTTGTCAACGTTTTGGTCCCACTGTTGTTGAATATCGGCAGACCTACCCATGCCTCGTTGTCTAACAGACAAGGACTGTCTGTTTGTTTATTTGTTTGTATACTTTCCTACAGTCACAAAGTAGACCTAATAGCCTATTCTCACTAATGCCAAATTGTCTTTGTATTTACATCATTTACTGGCCCTTAGGCTCTAGCTATAGTAGCCTATACTCCATTCTAGTATTTCTCATGACATATCCTGAGGTTGCGCCAACAATGAATCAGTCAATCATTGAGGGAAAGAGAAGCGAGGAAGTACCCCACTGACCACCCCTGGCCAGGTTTTTGTCATCTCTCCATTTATTCACAATAGCAGTACAACAACACTTTTTAAATAATCACTGAGTCACAGTCACTCAGTCTATAAAATAACATAATTGTAGCCTAGGTTAATGAGTAACAACAACAACAACAACAACAACAACAACAACAACAACAACAGAAATGTAGCCATTTTTGTTGTTGTTTGTTATTATTGTTATTGTTGTTTGTTATATATTATATATATATTAATTAATTATAATAAACATATAGCCTGCTGTGGCTTATACAAATAGCATGAGCTACTTTATGAACATATTTGTCTAATTAAGCAAAAGCTATTGAAAGGTTATTGCACCGATAACATTTTTTAGACACTACATAATATATTGAGCCAATGGTGTGTGTTCTATCTGTCACTGCTGACTCGGCCAGTCTACGTCAGTGCACTTTAATAGTTTAACACTAGTCTCCTTACGGCTTGTTATTCTGTTGATGGCCGCTAGATGTCTCACCGTCTCACCTTAGTCCACCTTGGAGCTGCCCCTGCAGTTGTCAGTCAGCTTAAAGGTAGTAGGCTACGTGTATATTATATGACCAATCCAATTTAATGGACATTCATAATGTAATAGCGATATATATACATATACAACAGCTTTTTTTCCCTAATTGATGATTTGCCATTATCAAGATGAAATGGCACTCCAAATTGAGGGATTTATTAGGGTTAATCAAACCTGCATAGGATATAAACCACCACAACATCGTGAAAAGAGTGGAGGAAAAAGGTGAACTTTTGAAGTTATTTAGATAGTATTCATATTATACAACTAAACCGTTAAGGATTGACTACAAGAAGAAATCGAGATTGTGGGAGAGGGGAGAGGTGTGGGCCGATAGTGTTGGAGAGTAGTAGTGATGTTCTCCTCCTCATCAATGTCTGTCAGTGTCTGCTGAACCAGAGGAATTTTCCACTGAGTATGTGAGGAGGGGGCACTGGAAGGGTGTGTGCTCAGTGTGTGTATGCTCTTTCTCTCTGTGTGTGTGTGTGTGTGTGTGTGTGTGTGTGTGTGTGTGTGTGTGTGTGTGTGTGTGTGTCTGTGTCTGTGTACGTGTGTACTTGCGTGTGTGTGTGTGTGTGTCTGTGTGCCTGTGTACGTGTGTACGTGTGTACTTGTGTGTGTCTGTGTGTGTGTGTGTGTGTGTGTGTGTGTGTGAGTTTGGAAGGGGGCAGAGTTGCCTTTTGGGAATTCCTCTCCCAGGATGACTGAGGGGGAGGGGCCAGGATGACTGAGGGGGTAGTGAGGGGGAGGGGCCAGGATGACTGAGGGGGAGGGACAAGGATGACTGAGGGGGTAGTGAGGGGGAGGGGCCAGGATGACTGAGGGGGAGGGGCCAGGATGACTGAGGGGGAGGGGCCAGGATGACTGAGGGGGTAGTGAGGGGGAGGGGCCAGGATGACTGAGGGGGTAGTGAGGGGGAGGGGCCAGGATGACTGAGGGGGTAGTGAGGGGGAGAGGCCAGGATGACTGAGGGGGTAGTGAGGGGGAGAGGCCAGGATGACTGAGGGGGTAGTGAACCTCCTAATGACACCTAGTGAAAGTCTCTGATGTCTCTCTGACGGCCACCAGGCTGCTGTGTGTGTGTGTGTGTGTGTGTGTGTGTGTGTGTGTGTGTGTGTGTGTGTGTGTCGTAGGGAGAGAATGAACTGATTCATGAATGTTTTCGCCTCGGAAACATTAAAGAGAGAGATGGAGGGAGGAGAGAGAGAGACACACAGAGAGAGGTCAGAGCATCCAATAAGGTTGAAGGACGTTGGGGCGGCTGTGTCTCAGGAGGTAGAGCCGCCGTCTAATGGCGGTTCGAACCCCCAGCTGGCCACATGTCGAGGTGTCCTTGGGCAAGACACTGAACCCCAAATTGCTCCCAATGAGCGGGCCTTGCATGGTAGCTTGCCACCATTGGTGTGTGAATGGGTGAATGAGAGGCCATTGTAAAGCGTTTTGGAACAAGGTGCTCTATAAGTCAGTCCTCCAAATGGAAGTTCCGTACAGTAGTTAGTAGTAGTTACTCTCAAACTCTTAACTCACTTAGCTTTAATGCTCTAAGGCTTTAAGAGCCACTTGTGAAGTGTTAACCTGATTCCACCTATGGAATCCAGTCCAGTCTTTCATTCATAACTGAATGGCAATCGGAGAAAACTATTGGACCACATTTATGACCTGAGATGGGAGGGTTGTCCTGGCCGGTAACAGATGGAGGAGCGTACTTATGTTGGCGCTGGGTTTTGCAGACTCAGCTTGCCTGCAGGTCTCTCAGCAGCGGCATACCGTCAGTGTGGCTGTGTGAAACCACGACAGGCAGAGTGACTGTATATGCAGACGTCAGCCATATCGAAACTGTAGGCTGGAGTTGTCTGTCTTCTCTCACCACCGCAGGACCAGTCACACACGCATCAAAATCACCTTTCAAGTTTACAACACCACTTCTTTGTACAAGCACTTTGTACTTTTGTGCCTATGAAATGTTCCGGTAAACAGTGATGTTTCCAGGGCAACTCAGACTTTAGTTCACACAGATGCCGTCGAGACTGACAAGACTCATTAAAGCTGGGGGGAAATTCTGAGCATTTCTGACTCACTTCCAGGCGGATCTCTGCCCAGCTGATAAGAGACCATCTGAGACCACAACCAGCTGTCTGGGGAGAGGGACGCATACAGACACACTCACAGACACATACAGACAAGTCCAAGTTCCCTCTCTCTATTTCTGTTTTCCCTGTCCTGTTGCTCTCTCTCTCTCTCGTTCTCTTTCTCTCTCTTTCTCTCTCTCTCTCTCTCTTTCTCTCTTTCTCTCTCTCTCTTGCTCTCTCTCTCTCTCTCTCTCGTTCTCTTTCTCTCTCTTTCTCTCTCTCTCTCTCGCTCTCTCTCTCTTTCTCTCTCTCTCTCTCTCTCTCTCTCTCTCTCTCACACACACACAACTCTACACTAGTAATTACTAAAACAATAACACACGCACGCACTCACACACACACACACACACACACACACACACACACACACACTCCCACTGACCACACACTCACAGACCTCTCAGCCACCACAAGCAGCTGTGAGTGGTGTTGGGTTGGTGATGATTGTACGCTGCGGGGTGACTGGCCGTGAGATCAGACAGTGGTTTCCGAGCGCTCTCCGGTTCGCTGTGTGGATGCCTGTGGTCAGACTGGGCTGCGACCAGACGCCATGCCATATGTGCACACTTCCTGCTCTTAATCATCCAGGTGTATGGCACCTCTGGGAGTCAGGGGGGGGGTGGGGGGTGGTCATAGTGGAGGTTGGGGGTTGGGGTGGGGAATGTTGAGGCCCCTCCTGTCTGCCTGCTAACCTCCCCTCACAGCTGGTGGAGACATTTCCTCCTGTAGGGGCTGCGGTCGGCATGGGAGTCTGGGAAGGGCCTCCTCTAGTGGGAAGCGCTGTCACCTGACCCCCCTGGTCACCCACCGAGTCACAACCCTACCTATCTATCAATCAGCTCTCCTCAGCCTCCCCCCCCTCCTGCACACCTGGCCATGTCCTGTAGTGTGGTGACAGGGTTGGGGGGGGGGGGGGGGGGGGTACAGGGTGGTGAGAGGGTTGGGTGGGGCGGGGGGGATACAGGGGGGTGAGAGGGTTGGGTGGGGGGGGGGTACAGGGGGGTGAGAGGGTTGGGTGGGGGGGGGATACAGGGGGGTGAGAGGGTTGGGTGAGGGGGGGGATACAGGGTGATGGACGACTGACCTGCTTCGCTGGAGGCTGCTACTGCTGTGGCTGTCAGAGAGGAGGATGGGGGGGGGGTTTATTTATTATTTATTTTACACCCTAGTGTTTCCGCAGACTACGGTATTTCATTTCAGTTGACATGGTGACTAAGTGACTGAGCAGGCTGCGATCTGTCTTAGTGGTCAAGTTGTTTGTCGTTGTTGTGTTGAATGGCAGTGGTTAAATGCCAGTGCAGTAGCGTCGTAGACAACTTCCCCCACAACCATTCGGAAATCTAGACAAATGTACTGTAGTGGCCTCTCATAAAACACAGGCCTCCACTCTCTCTTGTCGTGCTGATACAGTTGTAAACTTCAATCCCTTTCGTATGCTCCAATGTCTTCTACTGTAGTGACTACGAGTGTTTGACAGGACAGAGTTTTACATCATAATTTTAACATGTCTCTGAGGTCTCAGATGTGGTGGAGACTTGGAAGGTAGCAGTGAGCAGAGTGTTGGCTGTCATGGTTGTGACTGTGTTTCTAACCAGCCTCTCCTCTCTTCCCACAGGAGAGCCCTATTGCTCTGTACTGTTCTATATTGTACCTGTTACCTGGGCCTTGCACAAGTACTCTCTGAAGGTAAGATATACTATACTATACACTCACTCTGGCATTCATGTTCAGCCTCTCCTCTCCACCCCGTTTCACCCTATTCAGCATATTTACGAGCGGAAAGATGTTTTTGCCTTTCGGTCATACCGCAAGCATGTAAACACGCTGTATGGGTTTTTGGCGGTTTCCATGATGATGTGTACCGAGAGAACAACACGTCACATGACCAGACGGTTCCAGACCGAAAAACAAAAGCTTAACAAACGGCTCGTTAACACATGATGGATCTTCTGAGGCTTGGGGCTCCTTGCCAAAGACACAACAACAACAAGTGTGTCAGAAGACACAGTGCAGATCTTCCACGGTGTCGGAATAATTGCTAGTCCGTGACCTCATCCATTATGAGGGAATTGAATTAGGGTTGGAGAGCCTGGGCCTTGGCAGGGGCCGTCGGAGGGGGACTTTGAACGTCAGCCAGGCACTAAACACAAACTCGTATGTCTCAAACCAAACACACAGCACAGTACAGACCAACCAGAGCCAACCATACACTATACCATAGGTACTGATTAGATCAACTTCATATACTGTCTTCCCTCCTGCCAACTCCTAATGCCTGTAATCGTTGGACAGACCACACACCGGGAGGAAAATACACCACATGTGCACAGAACAGGCACAGAACATGTTTAGGGTTTTGGAAGCAGAAATTATTTTTGTTAATATATATATATATAAACCCCAAACTTTGAGGGCTCAGGGAAAGTCTTACAGCCTTATACATTACATCCAGACCATAAAGACAGGCCTGTAAGAATAAGAAGTACATGATTGAATGTGTTGGCTCCAACCTCTTCAGCTGTGCGTCATCCCATGCCATCAACGCAGCATTTGTTCTCGACTCACACTCAATGACTGTTCAATTTCAGGCACGGTTCGGAAAAGCAGTACAGTACAGGATGGCTGACCTCTCTACGCAGAGCTCTGTGCCAGTGCTGTTAGCTGGTTATTTTAAGAGAGCTGAGTTTGGAAGCACTTTAATGATTCGTTTCGAGAAAAAGTGGCCGGATGATGAAAGAGAAGTGGACTGCCGTGCGTAATCAGCTGAATCAGCAGTGGAGTTATTTTGAGCAGAGCAGAGATGCTTATAAACATGAAGTCATAAAGAATAGCAGAAAAGAACATTGTGCCGTGAAGTGGGAGTCTTTCTTCTCGGTTTCTCCTTGCTTGCTTGAACCTGATGCTCTCTGCTGGCGCGCGCCACCGTGGGCCAGCTCTCTGAAGCTCCTCGGGGTCCCATCCCCTCTCTCTCTCTCTCACTCTCCAGCTGTGCTTATGTGCTACAGTACTGTACTGTAGTACCCCCTCTTTGTTTCTTTCTCTCTCCCTCTTCTTCCTCCCCCTCTTTCTCCCCTCCCCCACTCTCCCCCGCCTCACAGGTCCCATTAGCACGAAGGTCTCAAGCCCTATTCATATGTCATATAAAAACAGAATGTGCTCACTCCCAAAGCTTTAATTCCCACTTCTCCCGGGTTCCATGTTACAAGCAGCACTAAACATGTTCCCGGTAGAGAGCAGGCCCGGCAGTACTGGACCGGAGCCTACGTCTGAGATCACAGGGTAATCAGTGACGGCCCGGTCCCCTCCTGCTGAGTTCAGCTCCGGGGCTGCCCAGAGGGCTGTCTGATGGCTGGAAACGGTGGTCTGCTTCCAGGCAGTGAGATGCACAGTGCTCCCCCGTGGCCAGTCTAGTGATGTAACTGTCACTTGGAGGGTGAATGTCACTACCAGAGACGGACAGAGATCACACAGCCATGAGAAGATGCTCCTTATGCTTATTAGTATCACACTATTCACCACAGAGAGTTGGACTTTCCCTTCACTGCTCCTCAGAGTGGAAACACTCTTCTGGTGTTTACTGATTGGTCTGGTTTCACCCACTAAATCTCGAACCCCTGTTTACCTTTGACCCCCCCCCCCCAACGTATTCTTTCCACATGTGTAAGGACACACGTTAGTTAGCCTCCTAGCAGCATCACTTCCCTGGCGGTGGGGTTGGCAGTCACTGAGAAGTCCTGTTAACTACATGACCTGTTAACTACATGACCTGTTAACTACATGACCTGTTTACATGACCTGTTACCTACATGACCTGTTAACATGACCTGTTAACTACATGACCTGTTAACATGACCTGTTACCTACATAACCTGTTTACATGACCTGTTACCTACATGACCTGTTAACATGACCTGTTACCTACATAACCTGTTTACATGACCTGTTAACTACATGACCTGTTAACTACATGACCTGTTAACTACTTGACCTGTTAACTACATGACCTGTTAACTACATGACTTGTTACCTACATGACCTGTTAACTACATGACCTGTTACCTACATTACCTGTTAACTACTTGACCTGTTACCTACATGGCCTGTTACCTACATGACCTGTTACCTACATGACCTGTTAACTACATGACCTGTTACCTACATGACCTGTTAACATGACCTGTTACTACATGACCTGTTAACTACATGACCTGTTAACATGACCTGTTACCTACATGACCTGTTAACTACATGACCTGTTAATGACCTGTTAACATGACCTGTTAACTACATGACCTGTTAACATGACCTGTTACCTACATGACCTGTTAACTACTTGACCTGTTACCTACATGACCTGTTAACTACATGACCTGTTAACCTGACCTGTTACTACATGACCTGTTAACTACATGACCTGTTAACATGACCTGTTAACTACATGACCTGTTAACATGACCTGTTAACTACATGACCTGTTAACATGACCTGTTACCTACATGACCTGTTAACTACAGTACAGGCCAAAAGTTTGGACACACCTTCTCATTCAATGCGTTTCCTTTATTTTCATGACTATTTGGTACATTGTAGATTCTCACTGAAGGCATCAAAACTATGAATGAACACATAGGAATGATGTATTTAACAATAAAGTGTGAAATAACTCTAAATATGTCTTATATTTTAGATTCCTCAAAGTAGCCACCCTTTGCTTTTTTGTTGTTAATAAAATATGTAATAATAATATTAAATATAATATGTGTTAATAATAATATGTTATTATATATATATATATATTTAATATTATTATTATATATTTTATTAACAACAAAAATATATATATTTTATTAACAACAAAAAAGCAAAGGGTGGCTACTTTGAGGAATCTAAAATATAAGACATATTTAGAGTTATTTCACACTTTTTTGTTAAGTCCATCATTCCACATGTGTTCATTCATAGTTTTGATGCCTTCAGTGAGAATCTACAATGTAAATAGTCATGAAAATAAAGGAAACACATTGAATGAGAAGGTGTGTCCAAACTTTTGGCCTGTACTGTACATGACCTGTTACCTACATGACCTGTTAACTACATGACCTGTTACCTACATGACTTGTTAACATGACCTGTTAACTACATGACCTGTTAACTACATGGCCTATCCTGCCACGCCTCACATGACTAGGGCCTGCAGGCCAGTCAGTGTGAGCAGGGTTAGCAGCGTTAACACCACCTGGTGTGGTAAATGGTACTAAATCAGAGGTGCCCTCCACCTCCAGATACAGATGGTTCACTTCATAATGCTTCCCAGCGCTTCATGTTACTAATTGGCTGAAGGGTTCCCAGCTCTACGCAAACGGTTTCTCAGCTTGAAATAATTCTGTGGTTATTAAGAAGACAAGAAGGCATCAATTCACAGGACAGTAGGAGAGTAGTTCGACCCACGATTTAAAATGCTTTGTCAACACTTTATCTCAGAGCTGGAACTTGGAGCCAGTGCGCACAGCCAGCCTGCTCTAGCAGCAAAGTGGACAGAGGCGAGTGTGCCACTCTAGTAGTCAGTAGTCACTGTCCTGCCTCTCTCTCTCTCTTTCTTTCTCTCTCTCTCTCTCTCTCTCTCTCTCTCTCTCTCTCTCTCTCTCTCTCTCTCTCTCTCTCTCTCTCTCTCTCTCTCTCTCTCTCTCTCTCTCTCTCTCTCTCTCTCTCTCTCTCTCTCTCTCTCTCTCTCTCTCTCTCTCTCTCTCTCTCTCTCTCTCTCTCTCTCTCTCTCTCTCTGTATGCACTGTGCACAAAGACTCATGTGTTCTGGGGCAGAGTGTGTTCTAGATCTGGCCCCTGGGAGAGAGGGGGCTCTCCTTTGACTGATCCGCTCAACACCTCCACAGCTCTGGGCCTCAGAGGAAAGGGGGGGGGGGAGGAGGAGAGAGAGTCATTTCTGCGCAGGCATGAGGCCTCTTCTCCTCCCTTGTTCCCTGCATAGGGCCCCCTCACTGCTACTGTTCTGTTGGGGATTGAAGGAGGAAGGATTGCTGCGATGCTTGACGGTCGGTTGACACTGATGCGTGGAGAGCAGGCAGAGGAGATGATTCCTAGCGTGTTTTTGTTTAGACCCCCCCCCCACCCCCCACCCCGCTCCGATCGGCAGCTACCGTTCAGGTCATTACAGCCCCGGGCGTCGGGTTTATTTAAAAAACACATTCAATTATCCAGACCTCTGCCTCCGCTCGGGGCTCCGGTTTCAATGAGTGGCATCATCTAACGTTTTCCTCTCTGTTGAAACGAGGGAGTTCTTAATTGCTTCGGTTGTTTGAATGTGCCGTGTGTAGGAAAAACCAGCTGATGTGCCAGTGTGGTCAGTCCAACAGCCCCCCCTGCAGAAAGTCCAAATGCCTTCCCCTCCTTTCTCCAGGAAGTACCATTTTCCAAAATCTAGAGAAAATGAGTCCAGCATTTCCTATTAACGCTCTTCAAGAGATTGCTGTGTTTTCACTCGCGCTTAAGACCGTCTGGGTCTTCTGCCATAACTTCAGTTTAGTTTGTAATCATACACTCCTCCGCTGACATCTGGTGAGTGTGTAATGTGTGCGTGTGGGCCAGGATTAGTCTTGTGAGGGCTTTTTGAGAATCTTGTGGCCATGTTTCTCTGTATTATCTCATACACAGACACAGTGACTGACCGAGATTCTCCCTCCCCATGCTTTCCACTCACAATCGCCACATGGGATCTCCATAGACATTGTCTGACATTGTCATTCATGTATCCATGGTGACGGTCCAGCCTGGCCATGCACAGTAGGCAGGCAGCATGGCTGTTTTCTTCAGCTGTGATCCTCCCAATAAGATTCTGATCACTGCTGTCCTCCTCAGTTGGGATCGGTTCCACCGTTGACCCCCTCCTGGCCTTTCCGTCTCTCGCTGTCAACTGAGACAGTGTCTTCTGCTCCAGCTCTGCCTTCCTTCTCTCTCTCCTACCCTCCAGCCTCTATCTCTGCCCCTCCAGATGTGTTATTTGCTCTGCATTGTCTGGATAAATCAGGTATGTGTGTTGTATTCAAGGCAACATCTCATATACCTCAGGTGCAAACAATCCCAAACAAACACAAGGGTTCTACTGTCAATGTACTCACTCTTTGTAAAGACAGATGACTTTCATTCCCAAAGTATCCTTTGTTATTAGTCTTTTTTGTTAGTGTGTGTGTGTGTGTGTGTGTGTGTGTGTGTTGTGTTGTGTTGTGTTCTACTCTGTTCTAACCCCGGTCCTGCCCTCCTGCAGATGTGGACATCCTCCAAAGGCTGGCGCTCACGGGAGAGAAGCCGTCGCGCTCCGTCCCTCCAGGGGTCATTCCGTTCCGATCGGGGGTCATCCTCACCCAGCGGGCGCGTGTGGAGGCCCCGCTGCTCTCCGTCATCCCGCCGCTCTACTGGCCCGACCTGGCGCTGCTCCTGAGCCTGCGCTCCCACCGCGTCAACAACGCCTTCCTCTTCACCGTGCTCTCCGGCCGCAGGAAGCTCCTGCTGGGCCTGCAGCTCACCCCGGGCCAGGTGGTGCTCCACACCGGACCCAAGAGCTCCGTGGCGCTGGACTACGATCTCCACGATGGCCAGTGGCACCACTTGGCCCTGGACATCAGTGGCAAGAGGGTGACTCTGTACACGGCATGCGGGAAGCAGAGCGTCCATGCGGAGCTGGGCTCAGACAGAGAGGCGGGCCTGGACCCTCAGGGCTCCTTCCTGCTGGGGAAGATGAGCCAGGCGTCCTCGGTGCAGTTCGAAGGCGCCATCTGCCAGTTCCACCTGATCCCCTCTGCCCAGGCAGCTCACAACTACTGCAAGTACATTAAGAAACAGTGCCGGGAAGCCGACACGTACAGGCCCAACCTCACGCCCCTCCTGCCCCTCTTACCCCGAGACCCCAACATCACGGCCACCCCGGCCCCCCTGCCCATCCGCCCCCCCCCCGCCGCTGCCGCTACGCCGGCCCCCACCAAGCTGGGCAGGAAGCCTCCAGGACTGAGCCCGGCTCGGAGCGCCGCCGCGGCCGCCTCCGCCGTCAGGTACGCGGCCCTGAAGCCCATCCCCCCTAGGACCACTCTCCCTCCCCCGCCCGGAGCCGCGGCGCCTGTCACGGCCCAGCCCGGACTAGCCGAGAGAACCGTCGCAACACCGCTCAGGACTGTCGGAGTCCCCCCCCCCTCCAAAACCCCCCCCACCCTCAAATCCCCCAAGACCACCCCCCCAAAGCCCACCCCCCGTGGCGGCCCTAAGAAGAACACGGTGGGCCCGGGTGCCAAGAAGACGCCTGCCGCCCCCCCGGCCAAGGCCAAGGTCACTAAGAAGGACTCGGGGGCTGCAGTCACCCCCCCTGGTCCAAAGAAACCACACCCCACCGTCGCTAAGAAGCCCCCCCAGCCTAAATCACCCCCATCCTCCAAAGCCACCAGCTCCAAAGCCACCAAACCACCTGTCAATCCAAAAGTGTCCAAAGCGACCAAGCCAGCGGTTACGCCCCGCTACACCAAACCCACCAGCGCCTCGGTCACCCTGCCGGCCACTGACGGCTTCCAAACATGGGATGTGGAACCCACTCAGTTCTCACTGCTGGCAGGACCCCCGGGGCTGAAGGGTGAACCAGGCTTCCCGGTAAGAGTCAACATCACCTCAACATACAGTACCTGTTCATTTTCACTGACTTTACTGGTATTGGTGCTGTTGTTGTTGTTGTTGTGTGTGTGTGTGTGTGTGTGTGTGTGTGTGTGTGTGTGTGTGTGTGCTTGCATGCGTGTGTGTGCGTGTATGCATGTGGTTGCGTTATTGTGTATGAGTATGGGAGCAAATGGTTTACTGGATGCAGTCGTGTGTGGCAGGTTGAGCTTTTAAACTAAGTCGAGCGGTTAAAGTGGAGCATGTTCCATATGTGAACCCTTTCCCTTTCTCTCTCTCTCTGTGTCTCTGAGTCCCAGACTGTCAGACTCTAATCCTGACCCATTACAGGTCTTTCCATCCCCAGCCCCCCCTTACTGGGAACAATCAGGGCTCAGTGGCAGCTCAGGGGAAGGGGGGGGGGGCAGGGCAGCCCTGGCCAGAGGAGACCTCCACGGGCAACACAGCATCCACATTGTGTGGTCCCCTAGAGAGGCGGGAAATTAAGGAAAGGAAGAGAAGGAGAAGGGATAGAGAAGGGGGAGAGATGGAGATGGTCTCGTCGTCTCGTTTGTCTCGCTGTCTCCTGACCTGTCCAGTGCTGTCCTGTCCTGTCCTGTCCCCTCCTGTTCTGTCCTGCCCTGCCCTGTCCCCTCCTGTCCTGTCCTGTCCTGTCCTGTCCTGTCCTGACCTGAACTGCACTTCAAACCACAACACGGTCAAAGTTGACGGGGCCTCCAAGTTTACGCGTATAGGCACTGTGGAGGCCCAGGGTGTAGCTGTGGAGGCCCATGGTGTAGCTGTGGCCCAGGGTGTAGCTGTGGGGCAGTGGGGCTAAAGTCAAGGAGGCACTGCAGGCTAATGTGCAACTTCCTCCTTTTCCACATGCAGGTTCGAAATCCTCCCCCTTTCTCTCCCTCCTTTCTCTCCCCATCCCCCCACCCAGACCTATCTCCCCCCACCCGACCCCACCCCACCCAAGGTCCAGCGTGCCGGTGCTGACGCCTTGCCGTCTCCGCACCAGATTCCTCTGTCACAGAGGGCGGGTGGGGGTCGCGCGGCCCACTTTCAAAGCCGGGTCAAAGGTCAGGGGCAGGCAGTAAACACTTCACCATTCAGCCTCCCCCCTCTGAAGGGCTTTTCCACTGGCGGGACTCAGCAGGCTCAGTGTTTCCATGGATCACACAGCTCTGGAATCTCAGTCCAACGGCAGCTAGCTGAGGAGGGTCATCTTCAAGAGACTCTCTCCCTCAGGGAGCAGTCAGCATTTTTCAGTCCTCTTTAAACTGAGGAAATCATTCATAAACATCAAACAAGAAAGTGTGGTGGGAAATGACCTATTTTCTTTTTCATTCAGGAGAGAAACGGGCCAGCTAGCTGAATCCCTCTCGCCTTCTCCTTTTCTTTATTCTGCAGCTCCCATGACTTAATAGTTACTACTACGCCATTCATGCCATAACATATGCCATTTAACTGACGCCTTTTAATCCCAAGTGATTTACATTGCAGCGAACGCATACATTTTTCAGTATATACGGTCCCAGCGGGAATCAAACCCACAACCGCAAGCGTTATCAGCGCCATTCTCGACCAATTTTTCTTTATTTTAATTTGTTTTAAATCTTTTATTATTTAAAAAAATCATCATATTTACAGTACCTTATCAGTACACACAGTACAACACATAGGTAGGCATCAGCCCTCTATCAACTCAGAAAAAACATGCTCTACCAACTGAGCCACCAGTTGGTCTGTCCAGGACCGGCTGTGTACGCTCTTCCTTTCAAACCCAGTGGTTTTGGTGTGACCCGTGTGTAGGAGACATTATGTCATGCTGTGCTTTTGAAGTGGCTCTTATCTGCAGTTTGACAGGCAGACTGCAGAGTACTCTCTATTGGGACGGTTAATCCACTTGTGCTCTTGTAGTGGTTTTTATAAAACCACTACACTCTGATTTCCGAGAGCTGAGTCTCCAGCCGTGTCTGTCATTGCTGGAGGCCCGGTGACTGACGTCACACTTTACCTCACACTCACCACACGAGCGCTGTCATCTCCTGAAGAACCAACCCACTGACACTGGTAGGAAACCCACTACCCACTCACTACGTTGTAGGAAAGATGAGATTCAGATATTTGTACCCACACTGAGGAGGCTATAAAGAGTGGACCTGGGGAGGCGGGTGGAGGTAGAAATTGGAGGACGGGCTCAATGTGTGGAACATTCCGGAAAGGTGGAATGGTATGGAACCCACCTACGCCCAGGGCTGAGGTAGGAGCTGTGTGGATGGAGAGGGACTTGTGTGCTGACTTTTTGGGATGGAAACATTGATCCTATGTGTAGACTGTGTGCGTGTTCTGACTTCAACACAGCCATGGAGCCGCAGCACACAAGCCCCTACTAAGTTATTAGGAGTAGATGTGCACGTTTTTTTATTTTTTTATTT
>NC_137689.1:44762547-44775047 GCF_963989245.1 Nansenia antarctica | reverse complement strand
TTATGATTATGATTACAGACTGTTTTACTGTTTAACACAAACCTCGTTTACCACAGACATCACAGATGGCACAGTAGTGTGTGAGTGTGTGAGTGTGTGTCTGTATGTAATGTATTCATGTGGTTGTGTGAGAGTTCACTGAGCTAAGCCCGAGGGAAACCAATGTTCCCATTAAAACATACATTTAAACATGTATCCCATGTCATAAAGACATCTTCGTCTGCTCTCATTAAAGGCATTTAAACACCAGCAGCCCTCTCTCTGGGTCTCTAGCAGAGGAGCGGGTCCATCCACCTACATTCAGATACATTCAGGTACATTCAGGTACATTCAGGTACATTCAGATACATTCCCCTCATGTGGCCAGACTGCCACCTGTACCCCCCCCCCGTACGCCTCACTCTGATTCACCCCAGACATCTACACCAGCACCACAGAGAAGGCCTTTGTCTCACACCAAACCAACTGCAACTGCTGTTGGTTTTGTCATTGGAAGTGGGTGCGAGACCAAACATCAAGGAAAACAAAACTACGAAGCCCTCCCAAAAAAAAAGTTGAAAGGACGGAGGAGGAGGAGGAGGAGGAGGAGGAGGGTGAGGGTGGGATGCAGAGGGATTTGCAGGGTAGCTCCCAAACACACTGTCTGACCGCTCCCCCTGCAGGTGCTAGCTGACGCTCTCCCCAGGGCTGTCTCTCCCTCTCCTGAGGGCTGTCTCTCCCCAGGGCTGTCTCTCCTCAGGGCTGTCTCTCCCCAGGCCTGTCTCTCCCCAGGGCTGTCTCTCCCTCTCCCGAGGGCTGTCTCTCCCCAGGGCTGTCTCTCCTCAGGGCTGTCTCTCCCCAGGGCTGTCTCTCCCCAGGGCTGTCTCTCCTCTCCCCAGGGCTGTCTCTCCTCTCCCCAGGGCTGTCTCTCCTCTCCCCAGGGCTGTCTCTCCTCTCCCCAGGGCTGTCTCTCCTCTCCCCAGGGCTGTCTCTCCCCAGGCCTGTCTCTCCTCTCCCCAGGGCTGTCTCTCCTCTCCTCAGGGCTGTCTAGAGACACTAAATGGCAGCACGGCTGTCTGCATCAATGATAGATGTCTTTGAGGGACAACTAGAACTCTAGAACTCTAGAACTCTCCCTGGTGTAAACAGACGCCTCCCTTCGTCCCTGGTCATTGCTGCCACGTGCACCCCAGCAGGACGGAGCAGAGCACCCCCCACCCCCCAGGTCACACCCACCCCCCAGGCCACCCCCACCCCCCAGGCCACACCCACCCCCCAGGCCACACCCCAGCCCCCAGGCCACACCCCCCCCCCCAGGCCACCCCCACCCCCCAGGCCACACCCCAGCCCCCAGGCTGCAGGTTGATCTGACGTTAGGCTGCAGGTTCATTCTTGGCTGAGTGAGAACGAGCAGGAGAGGCAGCAGCTGTGTGAGTTAGTCAGCAACACTGTGAAATACCATAGTAAGACACTACAAAGTGTCATCTTTGTTCCACATTAAAACCCAAGGCCGGCGGTGGCTATGGGCAGGGTCCACTCTACATGCGTCCACAGCCAATCAAAAGAAGAGCATTTTTCTTCTTCTTCTGAACCCCCCACATGTTTTGTTTAGCAAGTAGGCGGGGCTGATGACTGAGCCTGTGGTCCAAGCAGGGACTGGAGACAGACGCCATTGTACCCCAGAGCCCCACCCATGAACCTGGCCTGACCTCTGACCTCACACACAGGAGTGTGAGATCACGTTGCTTTGACCACCGTTGTCAACACTCAATGTGGCGGTGATGACACAGTGGTGCAGTGATGTGTCCAGATGGGTGGAAGTGTCTGTCTGTTTGTCTGTCTGTCTGTCTGTCTGGTCAGTGTGTTTACAGACAGACAAGTTAGTGACTGTATCACCTCCAGACAGACAGACAGACAGGTTTGTGACTGTATCAGTCCCAGGCAGGCAGGCAGACAGACAGACAGACATACAGACAGACAGACAGACAGACAGGTTAGTGACTGTATCACCTCCAGACAGACAGACAGACAGACATGTTAGTGACTGTATCACCACCAGACAGACAGACAGACAGATTAGTGACTGTATCACCTCCAGACAGACAGACAGACAGACAGGTTAGTGACTATCACCTCCAGACAGACAGACAGACAGGTTAGTGACTGTATCACCACCAGACAGACAGACAGACAGATTAGTGACTGTATCACCTCCAGACAGACAGACAGACAGGTTAGTGACTATCACCTCCAGACAGACAGACAGGTTTGTGACTGTATCAGTCCCAGGCAGACAGACAGACAGACAGGCAGACAGAGAGACAGGTTTGTGACTATCACCCCCAGACAGACAGACAGACAGACAGACTGACCTCCCCTCTCTGTCTGGAGCCTGGGATCAATAGAGACAGACGCTGTCCATCATCCCTTCTCCCTCTCCAGCCTCTCCTCATCCCTCCTCATCCCTCCCCAGCACCACCTCCCTCTGCCCAGCTCAGAGCAGTGGTCAGAGTGTAGTCATGCGGTGACTGGAGACACTGTTTTCTGTGTATTCCACTGAGGTCAGTGTTTTGGGTGTTTTTGCGTAACAAGCACGCCGGCACGGTCTAGTTTTAAGGGTCTGTATAATCCCTGCATCAGCTCTGTACAGTATGGACTAGTCTCCTGTGGAACATAACTGTAATATTAGGATATAACACACAAAAAAGAAGTACCTGCTCCAAGTCTGCGTTTCTGCAGCGGTCCACAGGGCCAGCGGGTTGGCTGGCAGCAGGGCATCCAGCTGGCAGGAGGGTGGAACCCTAACCCTAACCCTGGTGAGGCCTGTTAAAGGAAGCCAGCCAGAGCACATTGTGTGTTTATGCACTTTTTTATGACTACACTCATTCCATTTAACTGTACATCATGTTGTTAAGTGTCATGCCATATCTATGGTTTCTATGGTAATAGGCAAAACTGGTATTGTTATTGTTGTTTGAGCTATTATAGTTGTTATTTTGAAGTTCTACACAGTATATTTAACTGGATTACTTACATACCACAACATGTGTTTAACTCTACAAACTAGTGGCTGAAAACCAAGAACCTTGGATTGGATCCCTGACACTCTCTCTGTTGTGGAGTTTTTATGGTCCATGGGGCCGGCCTGTGTGCCCGAGGTGGCTGTGTGTGCCCGTGCCAGCCTGTGATAGGGTGGCATGCTACAGTATGGCGCTGGATGTATACTCATGCAGTGAAATCTATTCCTGAGGGTAAATTACACCTCTGGTCTGAGTACACAGGGCTCTGTAATTAAGAGTCCTGTATCCTCACACGCTGACTTCACTGTTCTGGTGTCAGTTAATCAGCCTGGCCCCACCCCCCACCCCCCCACCCCACCCTCATTTGGCATCACTTCAGACAAGCCTGTCTTTTATGTCAGCCATATATGTTGAAACTGTCTTTACCATGTGTTCCATAAATGCGGACCATCTTTACTGCATTTCCCATTAAATGTAACCATCTGAAATATGTACTTTAGGAGGAATCATGGGATGTGTTCCGCTTTTAACACCAAATGACTATTAAAAAAAGAATATATATATATATATATGTTTTTAGGGCATTTCTGCTTTATTGGGATAGAGACAGTAGAGATTGACAGGAAGGATGGGTGAGAGAGAGAGAGGAGGGATGACATACAGGATATGTCGACGGCCGGGAATCGAACGAGGGACCTTGCGGTGATATGGCGTGCGCCTTAGCGTGCTACACCACTTAAGTGCCCCACATTTATTTTATTTTCCGTTGTGGTATTGGTATACAGCTGAAGGTGAGGGCGTTATAGATATTTCTATTCTGCTTTATATACACTGTCACAGTTTGACGTATTTAGACATTCGAGGACCAACGGTGCCCCGTTTTAGAGCTGTCACAAAGTAGAGAGACTTCACCCTACCACAGTTACTACGGTCGGCTCCCTGGCTTCCAGTTCAGAGGCTGGAGGCTTTTCTGTTCCATATCCCAGAAGCCTCTGGGGTGCCTCGCCCTGGCGTTCTCTAATTAGAAACCTAGCCAATGAGATGAGAGGAGAGAGGGCCGTGGCGTGGCAGACAGCAACACCTCCGCCTCTCTCGTCTTGTGCCAACGGCGCCAACTACTGCTGGACCTGAGGTTAACCACCGGTCTGAGGCATGTCATTCAAGACGGTCATTTATCGAAGCTATTTAGGGCAAGGGCTACTTCCTGTCATGCCACCCCAACACTCTAGGATGTCATGTATGTCAGCGTGAGGCTACACAGCCGTCTGGTCTGCATGTACGTTCAGTGTCCTGTGTGGAGAATGTGACTGCGCTCTGAGTCATCTCAGGTAACATCCCCCCCCCTCGCTATCTCTGAGTCATCTCAGGTAACATACCCCCCCTCGCTCTCTCTGAGTCATCTCAGGTAACATACCCCCGCCCTCACAGAGGGCCTCACAATAAATCTTTGACTGAGTCTTCTTCGTCTGTCGTCGAGTTTCTAACAGTATAACGTCTGTTGTTAGACATTGTTGTGTATTTTGTTTTTAGAAAGAGCTTGTCACCCACCCAGCCCAAATGAAAACCCAATGAATTTATTTTTCGTAGGATAACAAAGAATCACTTGACTGGACTTTGGTGTGGGAAGTGGGGTTGGGGGGGGGGGGGGGGTACTCTGAATCACTGATGTGTTCGTTCAGTCGTCTTGCCCCAGTGAAGTTGCTGACCCCGCTCCCCAGAAGTGGCCATTGACTCTTTTTCCAACCCTCTCTGACATGCTTGACCCCCTGACCCAGGGTGGCGGGGGGGGGACATGGGGGGGTGAGGGTGTCATGCCACATGGAGTGTGTCTCTGGGGTCAAGATCCGGTCGGAAAAAAGTAGCTCAGAGATGCCAGCGGAGGACGAACCGTAACCATATGGGGAGAGCCAGAGAGGGGGGGGGGGGGCGCGGTCACACACACGCACACACTCCTGCCCATGTCAACAGCACAGAGGTGGCTGAGTGCCTCGTCATCACCCCCCCCCGTGCTGTGGATGGCCATTCTCAGCCACGGGAGACCACTCTAGTTAGTTCTCTGGGTTTCAAAGGCTCACTGCTAACCTTTCCCATGAGGAGGGGCAGAGGGGGGGGTCACATTGCTGCTACTGTAGATCTGTCTGTCGAACTGGATCCCTGTTTGTTTTGAGAGGAAGGGTTTTATTTCCAGCAACAGACACACAAGAGTGAAATGTCGACCGCTGATGGGATTTCAACACTCGAATCAGACCGGCCTGCTTTTGTCATTAAGACTTTCACAACCACGATGAGAACGCTTGTGTTTGGCATCTTTGTGTGTGTGTATGCGTGTGTGTGTGTGTATGCGTGTGTGTGTCTGTGTATGTCTATGTATGCATGCAAAACCCGCCCTGCCTCAGGGAAGACCGCGGGGGGTGGGGGGGTAATGGGGGGTTGGGGGGTAGGAAACTACATCCATATGCCAGAACTCCATTCTACCTCCAGCATGAAGCCCCATTTTCCATAAGCGCTACACCCCCACCCCAACGCACCCCCCATCTCAAATCCCAAATCCCAACACATGCACAAGCGCGCACACACACACACGCATACACACACGCACACTCACGCACACACGCTCACATGCACGCACACACACTCACACGCACGCACACACACACTCACACACACACACAATATAGGACAGGGGGGGTTAGAGCAGCATGAAGGCTGAAGTTCTCCAGACAACCCTTCCACCTCCTGACTGAATGGCAGCCCAGCTCAGTACAGCCCAGTCCAGCTCAGTATAGCCCAGCCCAGCTCAGTACAGCCCAGCCCAGCTCAGTACAGCCCAGCTCAGCCCAGTACAGCCCAGCTCAGCCCAGCTCAGCCCAGCTCAGCTCAGCCCAGCTCAGCTCAGCTCAGCTCAGCATAATTCAATATGCAGATTGATGGTTATCTTGATCACCATGTAATTGTGGTTCCTCTCTGGTTGTTCCGCAGGGTGGCGCCGGTCCCCATGGCAACCCTGGCCGATCCGGACCTACTGGGCTTAAGGTATGTTCCACACACACACACACACACACACACACACACACATCCAGGGTCACTCCTCCTACAGTGCACCTCAGGCAGGGGTCAGAGGTGAATGTCAGTTGCTGCAGTCTATCTTTAAGGGAGGATAAGAGAGCTCTGCAGATGTTTCAGCTGTCTGTGGCCATCTGTACACCTGCACCATAACTCTCACCATCCCTTTGGACACACTCCAGCACTGTGTGTGTGTGTGTGTGTGTGTGTGTGTGTGTGTGTGCGTGTGCGTGTGTTTGCGTGTGCGTGTGTTTGCGTGTGTGTGTGTGTATGTGTGTTTGCGTGTGTGTGTGTGTGTGTGTGTGTGTGTGTGTGTGTTTGCGTGTGTGTGTGTGTGTGTGTATGCGTGTGTGTGTGTGTGTTTGCATAAAACCAGAAGATCCCTCTCAGAGGTGGAGGTTTCCATGGTAACACCAGAGGAGAGAGCAGCTCAGAGTGATTTATCATCTGTCCAGCATCCAGCAGAACAGGACCAGGAGACGGAAACTTACAACCCCAAATAAAACTGTCTCCCTTTAATGTGGATGTGTGGGCACAGGCTCTTCTAGAAGGCCCCCTCAGTCTGCATATACGTATGTGACACGCTCTAATGCTTTGGTCCGCATATCCAGACTTTTCTTTCGGAAAAATGTCAATCCATTTCCGTGTTGTTGAAAATCAACGACACATCGCTAGTCTAACACAGCTTGTTTTTTGAGCCTGCTCACAATGTAAAGTAGTGTTCTAGTTAACTAGGTAGCAGTGGGGGATTACTCACCCAATCCATTGCGTTTTTTGCAGTATTTTGGCTTGACTAGCGAGTTTGTGTTGTGATTCTCAACAACGTCGAAACGTAGTTCCGTGTTTCAAAAGAAAAGTCTGAACATCTTGATTGGTTGCCGACATACGGACCAAATGATCAGACTGTGTCATGTAGTATATAGTATATATGTAGTATTCATGTCGTATATATATGTAGTATTCATGTCGTATATATGTAGTATTCATGTCGTATATATGTAGTATTCATGTAGTATATACTACGCAGCATCTGTGTATAGCTCCAGAGGTGAAAAGGCGTTGTGATGTCCACAGCGCTCTCAGAGGGGCCTTAATGAGCACTACCTATATTTAAGGGCTTCTTATAAAAGTGCCTTTCATGCAGGGCCGTGCAGCTGTCTGCAGTCCTGCTCCGCTCCGCTCCCCTCTGCTTCCCACATGCCGGGGCGCTGCCTGCCTGCACCGGGTCACTGCAGAACATGATTACATTTCTCTCTGTCTTTCTGTAATCATTTTCCATTGCTGTCCCCTCAGTCTTCCTCTCTCTCTACCCCCCTCTCCCTCTCTCTCTCTCTCTTTTCTTTTCCCACATACAGTCTCCCTCCAGTCCCTTCCTCGCAATCTTCTTGTTCTCTGCTTTTTTCCGTAATTTCTTTGCCGTTTTATCCATAATTCATTTGTGACACAGAACCAAAATGTTATTTAGCGAATTATGTCTTTATTCAGCGGTGATGCGTCTTAATACCCTATGATGTCATTCGATTTATATCCAAGTCTCCCTGAATCTGACTTCCCTGTGAAGAGGATGAACTCTGCCTGTATTAGCGTGAGCTCTAGTCGTGGTCCAAACAATCCTTTTAGCTCTTTAGAAAATCCTCAGGGCATTTCCTTAATTGATCCAAATTCCCAGACAGGAAACAGGCAGTAGCAGTAACATGCAGTAGTCTGCTTCGTAAAGGCCTTTGTGTTTGGTCTCCCTGAGAGGTGTGGGACACGGAGAGCAGCGGCCACAGCCTCAGGCCCCTCTGGGACAGCCACCGCCTCACATCTTTAAAACCCTGGTCTGGTCCTGGCACTGAGCTCCGCGTTGTTTACCCTCCTGAAGAAAACCAAATCATGATGTCAGTTTACTTTGCACAACAATGGACCAAATAAACGCCCGCTGTCAGCGGGGTGGAGAGACCTTAATGAACCAGCCTTCATGGAAAAGAGAGAGAGATAGGCAGCCTCCTGAGACCCTGACCCAGCTAACGCTAACGGCGCCCTTCTGTGGGGCAGAGGGGCTCCGGGGGCGGCTCGTTAGGGCAGGTGTGTTGAAAGAACGTTTCCAAAGCGTTTGATGTCCCGGAGCACTCCCCCGATCCTGCTCTTTCATCGAGCCTAAATGAAGTAAAGTTGTAAACCGCAGGGAGTCCGGGGGGGGGGGGGTGAAAGGATTCTGCACGCTGAGTTTAATTTCCTTCCCGCGGCTTTGAAGTGTACAAGCCTATTATTGTTGTTCTCTCCCTAACAATGAGGCCTGCCTAGTGAGTCTGGCAGGAGGGCCGCATGTCTCACATACGCAGAGTAGAAATATCACCACAGATTTGTCCTGAGCCTCTCAATGGAGGTGGGGGGGACGGGGACGGGACCCCTTCAACCAGAGCCAGAGGGCTCCCTTGTGTCCACAGAGAGGCACCGTCGTTCCCTCCTGGCAGATGTCGCCTGTGTCTTACGACGATTGTATTGATAGGTGCCGATGGATATATCGATTAGCCTTCAGATACATACACAGATGTGCTTGTGGTTAGACAAGAAAAACAGGACAGCATCACTGAAAGTAGGGTAGGTGTTGTGGTGTGTATGAGACGTGTTGCTGAGTAAACGACTTGTTCTCTCTGTTTCTCTCAGGGGAGGAAAGGAGACCCTGGGCTCTCACCTGGAACAGCGCCTAAAGGAGAGAAGGTACCCTAGCCTCCTCCCACTGGATTACAACAGCACCTTGTTTGTGTGTGTGTGTGTGTGTGTGTGTGTGTGTGTGTGTGTGTGTGTGTTTTGAGAAGGTCTGAGTCTGTGTTGTGTATAGAGATGAGGTGTCAAGGTAATGTGTGTTCACCTGTGTTCCAGGGAGACCTAGGAATCTCTGGCCCAGTTGGACTGACCGGCCAAGTTGGTCGAAAGGTAAGAAAGAAAAACAAAAAACCACAAAAGAAACCCACTCTTTGCTCTCCTCCTCATCTCACCTCGGTGTCCCTCTCTCTCTTCTCCACTCTCTCACGCTCAAAGTGAGCTAATCTCTGCAAAGTGTAAGTGAGATGATGCATATATGGCAAAACATAGCCAGTGAAAAATATTGGGAAGAAAAAACAGATCAGTATGACTCAGTGTCACCATTACATAACCGTGTGTGTAGGGGGGGAGTTCTCTCTCTCTCTCTCTCTCTCTCTCTCTCTCTCTCTCTCTCTCTCTCTCTCTCTCTCTCTCTCTCTCTCTCTCAGCTGTGAGTGTGTCAGTGGATGGGTTGTTAGTGATTATCATTAACCCTCTATCTGTTGGGATCCAACAGTCGCTCTGACAGACAGCGATTCTGCTGTGCTCACCATTTCCACCATGTGTGTCAGCTGGGTCGACTCCATGGGACCCTGTTTTGGCGGGAAGGAAGGAGGAGCGAGGAGGGGGTCATGCATGCCAGGAGGGAGAGGTGGGGGAGGGGGGTGGGTACTGTAGTTACTGGTGTCATACTGTGGAAAAGCCTGACTGAGGTGATTCACAATTCTAGGAAAAGGAACTTGGACTGAGGTTCTGTTGGATTACATTCTTACAGAAATGGACCAAGACTGTTCCCACAAGAGAGTGCGTGCGTGCGTGTGCATTAACGTGTGCGTGTGCGTGTGCGTGTGCGTGTGCGGTGTGTGTGTGTGTGTGTGCGCGTGTGTGCGCGTGCGTGCGTGTATGAAAGAGAAAAAAGAAAGAGAAAAAGAGGGCGGAATAGACAAGTATAGACATGGTAGTCCTTCAAAAGATGACAATGATGAGTTTAGCAGAGAAATCAATTTGATATGATTCAGAGCGATGATGCAAAGCCACAATCCACCCGACAGATGTGCATGACCCTCGGGTGATCATTGAAACAAACCTCCTGCATGTCATCAAAGAAAACACACCACACACAGAGCACGACCGTGGATGTAGTATACACCATGTCCACTTCATCGCACAGTATAGACAGAGCACTGGAGAATGGGTTGTGTGGACCGTAGACATGCGTCTACAAGACGTAGTTGTTGCATGTGTACAGTCAGTACTCAAGTTGTAAAAGAAAATCAGGGGGGATGGTGGATTTGATCATATGGGGACAATTTTAGCATCCCCACAGCGTCAGTGACTTCAGCGTCAGTGACTTGATAAAAATGTCATTGCATGTGTGCGTGCCCCCTCCCTCGCCCACAGTATTTTACTCAATATGCGCAAAACTAAATGTTGAAATAGCAGTAATACCACGTTCATTGATAAAATGACATAAGGGATGGAAAGGGGGGATGGCAGTTTTAGAAGGGGGATGATTTTGAGCGTTTTTTATTTCAGTGGGGACGCCATCCCCCCTCATCCCCCCTCAATCGAGTGCTGTGTACAGTGTGTGTCTGTCCAGAGGTGTGAGGTGCTTGTGCATGTTCCTCTGTTTCTTCGCTCGGTTGCAGCAGCCATGTAACAGCTTTGTCGACCTCACTGGTTGGCTGGCTGCCCGTAACATGTGGCTTCTGTTAAGAGTCTGCGGCTTGTATGAAAAAAAGAAAGAAAGAAAATGTAAAGCTAGTGGAAAAATATTCAGAGCTACAATTTCAGCTAAATGAGTCTTGGCAGCGAGGCTCTTGGCAATTTGAAGGGCAGAAATGGACATGCAGGATGGACCTGGAGGAGGTAGCTGGAGGAGGGAGCTGGAGGAGGGAGCTGCAGGAGGGAGCTGCAGGAGGGAGCTGCAGGAGGGAGCTGGAGGAGGGAGCTGGAGGAGGGAGCTGGAGGAGGGAGCTGGAGGAGAGAGCTGGAGGAGGGAGCTGGAGGAGGTAGCTGCAGGAGGGAGCTGGAGGAGGGAGCTGCAGGAGGGAGCTGGAGGAGGGAGCTGCAGGCAGGAATGTCCACATGACAGCTGACGGCCTGAGAGTCCAGCTGATGGGACGTTGCTGCCCTCCCCGACTCTCAGTTTAGCCTCAAATAAGCATCTAGGTTAACCACACACACACACACACACACACACACACACACACACACACACACACACACATGCATGAACGCATGCACACACACACACACACACACACACACACATGCATGAACGCATGCACACACACACACACACACACACACACACACACACACATGAACGCATGCACACATACACACACACACACACACACATGCATGGACACACACACACACACATAAACACACACACACACACGCACGCACACACACGCACACACACAGTCACACACACACATCGCCATTGTTCTCACAACCAATCTGTAGTGTCTCCACTTTGACAGTCTATGTCCCAGGCTCCTCTCCTCTCTCCTCTCCTGGGTGGTGTCAGGCTTCCAAACACACACTCTCCTCAGGAACGACACCATGAGACAGCAGACCTGACCCCCCCCCCACCGGGCCAGCCTGTCTGAGAGCAGCCAGTGAACAGTGAAACCCCTGAGGCTGTCAGGAGTCAGAGTGTCTGACATCACCACGGCAACCCTCACCAGCACTGACATCACAGCATGCCATAGGTATTGCTTGGTGACCACAGACATGACTCTACTGGTACCTTGTAAAACTCCACACGGAATGACTGACTGTTCCTCTGCCTCCCTCATACCTCACACGACGGCCAGGGGGTTTCCTGCCAATGGCTGCGGTGATCTGCTGCGTGGCTAAGTTGTTGAGATAATTATGTGACACATTCTAATGCTTTGGTGTTCTTTGTACTCCAGGCAGACAGCGCGTTACCTTCCTCTAGTAGAAAGTCCCAGTGCTGTTGGGACTCCCGTCAGAAACAGACAGCCTCCCTCCCCTCAGAGACAGACAGAGAGCCCTCCCCTCAGAGACAGACAGAGAGCCCTCCCCTCAGAGACAGACAGAGAGCCCTCCCCTCAGAGACAGACAGAGAGCCCTCCCCTCAGAGACAGACAGACAACCCTCCCCTCAGAGACAGACAGACAGCCTCCCTCCCCTCAGACAGATAGACAGCCCTCCCCTCAGAGACAGACAGACAGCCCTCCCCTCAGAGACAGACAGACAGCCCTCCCCTCAGACAGATAGACAGCCCTCCCCTCAGAGACAGACAGACAGCCCTCCCCTCAGAGACAGACATCCTCCCTCCCCTCAGAGACAGACAGACAGCCTCCCGTCAGAGACAGACAGACAGCCCTCCCCTCAGAGACAGATAGACAGCCCTCCCCTCAGAGACAGACAGACAGCCCTCCCCTCAGAGACAGACAGAGAGCCCTCCCCTCAGAGACAGACAGAGAGCCCTCCCCTCAGAGACAGACAGAGAGCCCTCCCCTCAGAGACAGACAGACAACCCTCCCCTCAGAGACAGACAGACAGCCTCCCTCCCCTCAGACAGATAGACAGCCCTCCCCTCAGAGACAGACAGACAGCCCTCCCCTCAGAGACAGACAGACAGCCCTCCCCTCAGACAGATAGACAGCCCTC
>NC_137689.1:44742547-44757547 GCF_963989245.1 Nansenia antarctica | reverse complement strand
TGTCTTTCACTCTTCTCTCTCTCTCTCTCTCTCTCTCTCTCTCTCTCTCCATCTCCTTGTTTCAGTCGGTTATTTCTCCCTCTCATTCCTGTGTGTGTCACTCATGTCTTGTGTGTGTTTGTCTTCTCAGGGACAGAGAGGCCATCTCGGTCCACCTGGTCACCCAGGAGAGCCTGTGAGTATTACTCCTCCTTCCACCCCTCCCTACTCCACCCATCTTTCCTCCATCTCTCATATACACACACGGATACCTTACAAAATGCAAAGATGCTGCACACACCCTCTCTGGACAGCGCTTAATGCAGTTGCCTTTTTCGTGAATCCTCTCGTTTGTGGCTCGGGATGGAAAGGCAATGCTAAAGTTGAAAGTTGTGGGGGTAGTAGTGGCCCGGAGGACAGTGAGTTGAGCTGGTGAGGTCATGAGTAAGGCACTTAGCGCCCTGGAATTTCAAATTGGAAGTAGCTTTGGATCAAAGTGTCTGCTAAATGGTTCAAATGTAAATGTTCACCGTGCGTATATGACACACATGCAATTGCTATCTGCAATCAAGAGCCGTGCCATGAGTATCATTTGTCGCCGTGCGGGTTTCATGTTGGCAGCATCTTTGCGTTGTTTTGCTCTCACCATGTCACCCACAGACCCACAGGAAAAGCCTCCACCAATGACGCCTGACACAACCGACCAGAAACAAGGCGCGCCAAGCCCAAAATCCTCTGTCTGGTCTCACTCTGCCAAACACCATCACTGTCATGCCTCTCTCTCTCTCTCTCTCTCTCACACACACACACACACACACACGAGGAACATAAGCCTTATTATTCAGCCTAGGATTCTGGCCTACGGGATGGCGAAACGTGCTGCGGGGACCACGATGCTCACCTAATGCTGAGTCATCGTCCTCATCCCACTATTTTCCCGCTCCGTTGCGGCCTCTCTAGCAGTCCTGTGGGGCTTCCAAGTCCCGTCCCTCTGAGGGCGCTCGCTTGGCGTCTCCCCCTGCCAGGCATGCCTGCAGCCGGCCAGCTCTGCAGCTCAGCGACCAGACACATCTGGCTGCAAGACACCAGCAACACAGACAAGACTGGTCTAGTAGAACCTAACCCCTTATCACTGACGCACCGGAAAGACCCTCACTCTCTCTCTCTCTCTTTATTTCTCTCTCTTTCTCTCTTTGTGTGTCTCTCTTTCTTAATCTTTCGATCTCTCTCTCTCGATCTCTATCTAAGCCCATATCACTGCTGCATCGGAAAAAAAAACTCTCTCTCTCTTTCTTTCTCCTTCTGTATCTATCTCTCTATCTCTCTCACTCTTTCCCCTTCATTCTCTCCCTCTCTCTCTGTGCGGGTGGAATGACTCAACGTCAGGCACACAGAACACACTCTTCTTGCCTTTATAACAGGCTGGGAACTGCAGCGGCTATTCCGTACAGGCTATTTTAGGTGAGCGTCCATCCTTCAGGCTATTTTAGGTGAGCGTCCATCCTTCAGGCTATTTTAGGTGAGCGTCCATCCTTCAGGCTATTTTAGGTGAGCGTCCATCCTTCAGGCTATTTTAGGTCTGGAGGGTTCCCCAGCGTGTCACCAACGTGGGAGGAGGCAGCGGCCCTTCCGGCATCCTCTACCCTCTCCCAGTGGCAGTTGCCCCCTCCTTTCCCACACCACCGGGCTGATGTGACCTCCCTGTCTGAACCATTGGAACACACCAGTGACCACAGGGCACGGACCATTTAGAGCACAGAGAACACATGACCTGAGCGTCCTATGACGACACTTGTGAGTCAACCCTCCCGCCCCCATAGGCTTATTGCATGTGGGGGGTGGCTGAGAGCCCATCCTTCCACCCCCCCCCCCCCCACCCCCTGCCCACTGTACGGCAGGCCAAACCATGGGGACAATGGTGAATAGCAGGGCTGTGTGTAGCCACCTTGCGTTTGCTGGGCCGCATCAAGGGAAGTTATACATGAACACGTTTACACTAGAGGAATCTTGGCTTGAACCGGCGCACCCCCCCCCCCCCCCCCCCGGCGCACCCCCCCCCCCTCCCAGCTACAGTATCCCCCCTCCCTCCCGCCCCCTGGTTGGACCATATGGGACCTGGATATACACAGGGCCACATCTGAAAACAGCAAGGGGAAAATAACACCTCAGGCCTGCCAGGGGGGGGGGGGGCTGCCTTCCAACAGCAATATCCCAGCTAACAAAGGGCTTTTATAGCAGCGTCTGTCTGAGAGAGGCGTGGGTGAGGTGGGGTAGGGGGGAGGTGGGGTAGGGGGGAGGGGGTCAGTGCTATATGTGCGAGCGGGCGTCTTGGGACCACTCGGGAGCCGCCTTGCACCCCAGCAACCCCCTCCTCATGGACATACTGTACAGGCTGTTACACTCCGGTATGTCATACCGTGTTCATTTAACCTGTCCCATACTGTACATACACACACACACACACTCACATACACACACACACATACTCACATACACACTCTCACACACGCACACACTCACATACACACACACACACACACTCACATACACACTCTCACACACACACACACACTCACATACACACACACGCACACTCACACACACACACACACACACACACACACACACACTCACATACACACTCTCACACACACAGACACATACACATCCCCCCCCCCCCCCCCCCCCCCCCCGAGGCAGGGTACATGGGCTATGGACAGCCCCTTACTCCAGATACCTCTCCTCGGCACAAAGCCTTGTCTGTCTCTGTATTACTGTGATTTTGATAAGTAGTTCTCTCTCCCTCTCTGCCTCTGTCTCCCCCCCCCCCCCCCTCTCTCTCTCTCTCTCTCTCTCTTTCTCTCTCTCTTTCATTCCCACAGGGGGAGCGAGGTCCAGACGGAAGCCCAGGTGCCAAAGGTTATCCTGGCAGGCAGGTGCAGTAAATCCTCTGATGCTGTGCTGTGACTGGTACAGTAGAGAAGGTCAGGGGTCACAGGTCACAGGTCAGGCCTGGACTGACCACAGTTGGATGAGCTATGGTCAAGTTAGGGTTCCTCTATGACAGGAGAAGGTCTGTGAACGTTGTGTATAGAGTTGAACAAAAGTAGAGGGGTTAAAGGTTAGAATCTCTGTGTCATAAAGTAAGAATATCCATAGCCAAGGGCGATGACCAGAAGGTGTAAGTCCACTGTCTTTACTGTAGATGTAACCCTCCCAGACCGTTAGAGATGCTACATTAACAGGGTTAACACTAGAACAGCCGTGCCTTTTTCACCTACTATAAGAGCCGCCTCTGGGGTCAAATGACCATAGTCTTTACAATGGAAAGCTGCTATTTACACGCAAAGACCACTAGTTGGCCAGCTTGTAAATTATCCTGCCTCCTACACAGAAAAACGGCAAAATAGCTATATACTAGCTTGTCCTGATGTGATTTTGAAAATGTAAGGATACTGGGTGGTAGAACGGACATATCTCGGAAAAGTCATGAAAGGATCGAGTACAAAGATATAACATTTGTTTTACTCACAGGGTCAAATGGCCCCATCCATGGCTGTTCTAGTGTTAAGTTCAGGGTCTGTTTTAGGGAGAAAGAGGGTGGCTTGAGAGAGACGTTTGGTAAATGGAAGTTTGGGAAACGCATGAGCTGGAGTACTGTAGAGGAACTGTGTAGTGGTTTGCGGTAGCCATTTACTATACTATACTGTACTGGAGATGTTGCATTGTGTTCCTGAGTAGGAAACATTCTGCACTAATGGCAGTATTCTCTCCCGCTGTGGGGCTAGATAGGAGAGGTCCTCTAACAACACTCAATACATACACACACACACACACACATGCATGCATGGACGCACGCACACACACACACACACACAGACACACACACACACACTCACACATGCATACATGGACGCACGCACACACGCACGCACACACGCACACACACACACACACACGCATAAAGTATCAGTGTTGCAATGTTTGAGTCCTCGTATTACAGATGGCCTGTGATTGTGTTTAACCGTTCAACTACTCTCTCTCTCTCTCTCTCTCTCTCTCTCTCTCTCTCTCTCTCTCTCTCTCTCTCTCTCTCTCTCTCTCTCTCTGTGTGTTGCAGGGTTTACCAGGGCCCATAGGAGCCATGGGGCCCAAAGGCGCTCGGGTAGGTGAACCGCCCCCCTATGCCTCCTCCATGACCTTAGCATGGAGCCTGCCTTCCAGTAGCAGTGTTTCCTACTCTGCCATGGCCAGTACCAGAGCTGTCTCAGTGACATCCATACTGTCAGCATGCCAATGTCCGTGCCACTGTAGCCTGACTGGGGGTCTACCTACTGGAGCCTGACTCCCAGTGGCAGAGTGCCTACTAAGCCAGGCTATTTCAGGCTATTTCATATCCATAAACACCACAGTCAGCATGCCCAACGTCCTGCACTGTAGCCTGACTGGGGGTCAGACTGCTGAGGTCTGGCTTTCCTGGTGGCTATCAGTCCTGGAACACGGCTGCAATAGCTCACATTGTGTTTTAGGTTTTTGGGAGCAATCTGGACGTTTACATGCGGCTCATCAAAGAGTTCACTGCTCTCTGTTTACAGTGGAGGAACAGCCTCTGGAGTCTCCAGCAAAACACATTCCCTGGCCAAAAGTCATTGTGTCACAGTCATTGTTTTTTTTTTGCTAAAACCCCCACAAACTGTACACATGTTCACACACCCCACTCTACATCAAGTATTACTACTCAAGTACTTCTACAATCAGATACCTCTAAAAAACCTAAACAGTCATGTGAAAAAGACAAGACACCCTGTGAAAACCTATTTTTCAACATATGGACATTTCGAAATGTTAACAATATTGAGAGATGGAGGTAATGTAAGTAAACAAATAAAACGAAAATGTGACATTTTTTTTAAATGCCTAGAATTCGAATCAAATGCACCAGATCAGGTACAAATGAACATCGTTAGAGAGGATTGCGGAGGAGCCTGTCTTATTTAAACCTCAGACATTTAGTTTGGTTTGCTTTTGATTGTTGAAGTGAGTGGTATCACCATGGCGAGATCAAAAGTGCTCTCTGAGGCCTTCAGAAAGAAGCTTGTAGATGTGTATGAGTCTGGGAAGGGATTTAAAAAGATCTCCAAACAATTAGAAATTAGTGGAGTGGAGAACATTTAAAACAACTGCCAACATGGTCGGGTCAGGCCGTCCTAGCAAGTTCCGCCCAAGAGCAGACCGCAAGATGCTTAAAGAAGTCTCCAACAATCCTAAAAAGGTGTGCAAAGGAGGAAATCTTTGCTGCCAAAAAAACCATCAGGGCAAGACTAAAGTTTGCCAGAGAACACCTAGACAAACACTAGGTCTTCTCGAACAATGTGCTTTGGACAGATGAATCCAAAGTTGAATTATTTGGTCACACTAACAGAAGACATGTTTGGAGCAAACCAAAGATAGCAGTTGAGCACAATAACCTCATACCAACTGAAGCATGGGGGAGGAAATGTGATGGTTAATGTGATGGAAAATGTCATGGGGCTACTTTCTTGCAGCAGGGCCTGGCCAGCTCACCATCATAGAATACACTATGAATTCTTTATTGTATCAGAGGGCGCTTGAGGAAAATGTGAGATCATCTGTCCAAAAGAATTTAAGCTGAAGCGGATGTGGACCATGCAACATGACAATGACCCAAAACAGTAAATCCACCAAGGAATGGCAAGGAAAAGAAAGAAATAGGGTTATGGAAAGGCCAAGTCAAAGCCTGGATCTTAGCTATTAAGATATCTTACTATTGAGATGCTGTGGGGTGATTTGAAGTACCATTTTAATTGTTTTTGGTTCAATTACATCGCCTGTATCTATAGATATTGTTTGAAAGAAGACCAAATATTGATGTCTTAATTGATGTTCTTAAAAAAGACCTCAATATTTCATGGGGTGTCCTAATGTTTTCACATGACTCTTTACCCATCCTATACCAAATAAACAACTGTACCCAGCAGCGACATGAATGCATGGAACTGTTGATAAGCTCTTGTAAACAAACACACCCAAAACATACACAAACACATACAGCACACACACACACCCACACCCACATGAACACCAACACGAACACACACACTCACACACACACACACACACACACACACACACACACACACACACACACACACACACACACACACACACACACACTCACACACACACACACACACACACACTCTCACACACACACACACACACACACACACACTCACACTCACACACACTGTGATTTTATGTTGCACTGCAATAAAGGCTCTTTATCAGCTCTCGTGGCTGTTCCTAAAGCTGTCCCTGCCCCCATCGGCTGGAATTTCCTGTTTAACCTCCAAATGAGGCCCTGCTATCTTAGAGAGGCGTTCTCCTCCCCTCTCCCTCTCCCACCACCCCCACGCACTGATCCACACAACCACCCCTCTATCCCCCTACCTACCATCCAACCTTTACCCAGCTACCTGTACACCTAACCATCCCCTAGCCCCCTGATCCACACAACCACCCCTGTGTCCCCACTATCAGTACCCCCACTACCCCTCCGTCATACAGTGCAGCTCCTCTCCCTCTCGCCTGTGTCAGTGTTGTGCATGTTGCTGTGGCCGCTCTTGTTGTCCTGTGGTGTTCCACCCCTCAGCAGCCCAGACTGGTGCCCCCGTCGTCAGCTTCAGAGATCCCTGGCGTGAGGGTATGTGCCCTTGGACTACATCGTGGAACCCAGCACCATGCAGTCCATGGGCATATACACTTGCCTCATGGCTTGGTTCTTCGTGGAGACCTCCATCCACCCTGGAGACCCCCCTGCCTGCAGACCCTCCGCATCGGACCCCCCCCCCCCCCCGCCCACACCTCAGCACTGGAGCTCTGCTATTGATGCTTCACTGTGGTTTCTGAAAGTCTCACTCCAACTCTTCTACCCTCCCCTCTTATCCTCTCCTCTCATCTCCTCTCCCCCCCCCCCCTCTCGTCTCCTCTCGTCTCGTCTCCCCTCCCCTCCCCCTCCCCTCCTCTCCTCTCTGCAGGGTTTCATAGGAATCCCAGGGCTTTTCGGCCTACCCGGGGCTGATGGCGAAAGAGTGAGTTCCTTCTACTTCTCTCTGCACACTCAATCACAATACTCACTCACACCCTCTCTGTGGCAGCCACAGGTCCTGCTGCTCCTATGCACACTAGAACTACACACGGGTCCTGCTGCTCCTATGCACACTAGAACTACACACGGGTCCTGCCACTCCTATGCACACTAGAACTACACACGGGTCCTGCTGCTCCTATGCACACTAGAACTACACAGCATGACCAGTCTATAAACAAAATGAGGAAACCCCAGTCCTCCTCCAGTGGCGTTCCCTCTGTAATTGCTTTATTACTCTGAGGCATTTGTTGTTTTGGTTTGAATGTGGCTACAGCCTCCAGCTGGCTTTGCTGTAGGACTGTGGGAGTGTGGATGAGTCATGCTAGTCCCCCTGCCCCCCCCATCCCCACACAGCAGCCTTTGAACTGGCTGAACTCCTCAATGCCTTCGACAAGCACAGCCTCCAAGACATGAAGCGATTAGCCTGCACTGTTAGAACGGTGTTACGATGCACCGAACGTGATTGAACACACCATTACCCAAAGTGCGCCCAAAGTGGTTGTTAAATCAGAATTTTTGGACAAGCACTTTGGGCTTTGAAACCTCAGAGGGGAAGAGTGTCTGGGAGCTCCCAAAAAGAGGGGTTCTAATTCTGCATTATGGAGTGTTTCTAATCACCATGGTTACAGTATGGGTGCTCCAACACCTCGAGATTAGAGATCTCCATCTGGTGCTTCTCAACTCTTTCATTGGTGTCACAAGACGTCATGTCATGTTTGAAAGATTAGATTAGATTACATTAGATTAGATTCAACTTTATTGTCATAAAGTACAAGTACCAGACAACGAAATGCTGTTTAGCATCTAACCAGAAGTGCAAATAGTGATATAAAAGATGTTAGTGCAAATAGTGATATAAAACATAATAGTGATAGTGATAGGTACAGTATGGCAAGCATGGTAGTTAGCGCTATGAGGATAGTAGTAAGCTATGTTCAGTTACGGTAGCTATGAACAGTTAAAGTAGCTATGTACAGTTACGGTAGCTATGTACAGTTAAAGTAGCGATGTACAGTTACGGTAGCTATGAACAGTTACGGTAGCTATGTACAGTTAAGGTAGATATGTACAGTTATGGTAGATATGTACAGTTATGGTAGCTATGTACAGTTAAGGTAGCTATGTACCGTTAAGGTGGCTATGTACAGTTAAGGTAGATATGTGCAGTTAAGGTAGCTATGTACAGTTAAGGTAGCTATGTACAGTTATGGTAGCTATACAGTTAAGGTAGATATGTACAGTTAAGGCAGATATGTGCAATAAAGGTAGCTAAAACGCAATTTCCCATTTTTCCCCGATTTTGAGATGAGTTGCTCTTTTGCCTCCTAAACATGTTTTCTTTCATATTAGTGACAATACAACGTCGACAAAAACACATTTGGTTGTTTATTTTACTTGATTGTGGTGCATGCGTCCGTAAAATCCTCATAAATTCGCCAAAAGTTAGTAGTTTACGCACAGCGTTACCGAAACGGCTGCAGTCTGAAATACATCAAGCCTGGTCTTGTTTGAAAGATGTGTTTCTTGGGCTCAAAATGGCCGCTTCCAAAATTTACAACGCCCCTTGTATCAGCAACCAATCACTAAAATAGATAGGTTGCATTCTTTTAGAATACGCGATTCTATTGGTTGATGCGAAAATTCTCGAATGTGATTGGTTGTCGTGTCCCATGTGACGCGGAAGGCGGAACTAGCCTCTCCACTCAGCCGTTTAACATTGGCGACCTACTGAACTTTAGGCTCACGTTTGGGACACTTCCTATGTAGCCAGGGGCACAAAAAAAGACACACGCCATCACTGGGATGCCAGCTTTCATCCAAAAGTGATTTCAAGTCTCTAGCCCAATTTATCACCAAACAGCGCTCAATTTAGTCACTCACTATTCGCCTCCCCACTCAGCCGTTTAACATTGGCGACCTCCGGAAGTTTAGGCTCACTTTTGGGACACTTCCTATGTAGCCAGGGGCACAAAAAAAGACACACGCCATCACTGGGATGCCAGCTTTCATCCAAAAGTGATTTCAAGTCTCTAGCCCAATTTATCACCAAACAGCACTCAATTTAGTCACTCACTGTGACCCACCGTTTAACATTGGCGACCTCCTGAAGTTTAGGCTCACTTCTGGGACACTTCCTATGTAGCCAGGGGCACAAAAAAAGACACACGCCATCACTGGGATGCCAGCTTTCATCCAAAAGTGATTTCAAGTCTCTAGCCCAATGTATCACCAAACAGCACTCAATTTAGTCACTCACTACCCCTCCCCCACTCAGCCGTTTAACATTGGCGACCTCCTGAACTTTAGGCTCACCTTTGGGACACTTCCTATGTAGCCAGGGGAACAGAAAAAGACACACACCATCAGTGGGATGCCAGCTTTCAGCCAAAAGTGATTTCAAGTCTCTAGCCCATTGTATGGCCTCCTGTGGCCAGAATTCATAACTCCCCTCCTGAGTGAGCTAGAGGTCTGGTTTTCACAAATGTCGAACATCTTCGGTCGCGCCTAGCAGAAAAAACTCGACAGAGTACGGGTGCCAAGCCCCTTACGAATGACCTCGTCGAAAACGGTGCGTCTCTGCGCCTCGGAACGGCCGCGCTGACCGAAAAGCATTTAAAAATAACTCAAATTCAGGCTTCTCGGCCTAGGCACTTCAGGTCAAAGTACCGCTGCGTCGCAACCGTACGAGCCACAGACGCCGTTCTAATATTTCCTGAATCGGCTCGGGCCCGCCGAACACATATCCGAGCCCCGACTCGGTTGCGGCGCCAGTACCAGGTTCTGTCCCTCTCTCACACACAGGAGAGGCAGATGTGCTCACACACCAGTACCAGGTTCTGTAACTAGGCTTGACACAAGTGTGTGTGTGTGTGTGTGTGTGTGTGTGTGTGTGTGTGTGTGTGTGTGTGTGTGTGTGTGTGTGTGTGTGTGTGTGTGTGTGTGTGTGTGTGTGTGTGTGTGTGTGTGTGTGTGTGTGTGTGTGTGTGTGTGTGTGTGTGTGTGTGTGTGTGGCTGGCTGGCTGGCTGTAGTTCTGTGTGCTGATTACATGGTGGTGCCAGAGGTTTGTGAGAGAGGGAGACACTTTCTATTCCATAACAGCCACTATTTGTAGCCTGTGTGCATTTCTGTTCAGTTTATGTTATTCAGTTATCAGTCAGGTGTTTAGGATGTTTATTGCTAATGGTTTGATTAGGTTTTGTGTTTGTGAATAGCAGTTTCAAATAAAAATGTTTCATATTTCACAATACAAAACTTTGAGCCTGTTTTCCCGAAAATTTGTTTTTATGTGTTTGTCCACACACTTGTCCACACATGTTGGATTTTCCTTGCACCAAAACAGACCAAACTTTCCACATTTCTTCCTATCCATATTCTGCTTCTCTGGTCACAGAGAATTGATGATATATCATTCATAGCCCTGTTTATAGTACATTTTATACCAAAACCATGGCGAAAATAGATTTTTTCAGTATTTCCTGATGTATGGGCTGATACGAGGACATAGACACAATCTGCTGTGACCAGAGTTTGTTTTCTTATGTGTCAACATAAATAAAAAAAAAAAAAAAAAAATTTGACAAATATGATGGTGTGAGTGATCCTTAGATTTGGGTCCAATTAGCATCTAATTTGCATAATAAACATAAACAATAATAAATTCAGAAAACTTGCAATACATTTTTTCATAGTTTTTATGTACATAACAAACTGGGAATGTTTCATAGTGATATCTATTTTCTTTATTTTTTTTCCTATTGGGGGGGTAGCCTCGCCGGTAGCTATATACAGTTATATTAAGGTAACTATGTACAGTTAAGGCACTATGTACAGTTAAGGTAGATATGTACAGTTATGGCAGATATGTGCAGTTAAGGTAGATACGTACAGTTAAGGTAGCTATGTACAGTTAAGGTAGCTATGTACAGTTAAGGTGGCTATGTACAGTTAAGGTAGATATGTACAGTTAAGGTAGCTATGTACAGTTAAGGTAGATATGTACAGTTGAGGTAGCTATGGGCAGTTACGGTAGCTATGTACAGTTAAGGTAGATATGTACTGTTAAGGTAGCTATGTACAGATAAGGTAGCTATGTAGATATGTACAGTTAATGTGGCTATGTACAGTTAAGGTAGATATGTACAGTTATATTAAGGTACAGTTAAGGTAGCTATGTACAGTTAAGGTAGATATGTACAGTTAAGGTAGCTATGTAGATATGTACAGTTAGAGTAGGTACAGTTAAGGTAGCTATGTAGATACGTACAGTTAAGGTAGCTATGTACAGTTATATGAAGGTAGCTATGTACAGTTAAGGTAGATATGTACAGTTATATTAAGGTAAATATGTACACTTATATTAAGGTAGATATGTACAGTTAAGGTAGATATATACAGTTAAGGCAGATATGTGCAGTTAAGGTAGATATGTACAGTTAAGATAGATATGTACAGTTGAGGTAGCTATGGCCAGTTACGGTAGCTATATACAGTTAAGGTAGATATGTACAGTTAAGGTAGCTATGTACAGATAAGGTAGCTATGTTGATATGTACAGTTAAGGTGGCTATGTACAGTTAAGGTAGATATGTACAGTTATATTAAGGTACAGTTAAGGTAGCTATGTACAGTTAAGGTAGATATGTACAGTTAAGGTAGCTATGTAGATATACAGTTATGGTAGCTATGTACAGTTAAGGTAGATATGTACAGTTATATTAAGGTAGCTATGTCCAGTTAAGGTAGCTATGTAGATATGTACAGTTATATTAAGGTAGCTATGTCCAGTTAAGGTAGCTATGTAGATATGTACAGTTAAGGTAGATATGTACAGTTAAGGTAGCTATGTAGATATGTACAGTTAAGGTAGCTATGTACAGTTATATTAAGGTAGCTATGTACAGTTAAGGTAGATATGTACAGTTATATTAAGGTAGATATGTACAGTTAAGGTAGCTATGTACAGTTAAGGTAGATATGTACAGTTAAGGTAACGATGTACAGTTATGGTAGATATGTACAGTTAAGGTAGCTATGCACAGTTAAGGTAGCTATGTACAGTATGGTGGATACAGCTCCATCGTCCTGTCTGCCTGAAAAGGCTCTGTCCTGTTAGCAGTAACGTTGTAAACATTAGACTGCCCATAAAAGTCTAATTATGTGATTATTGTTGTGGTCTTCACATGTTCTTAACAAATTATATTCTCTCTCTCTCTCTCTCTTTCACTCTCTCTCTGTCTGTCTGTCTCTCTCTCTCTCTTCTCTCTCTCTCTCTCTCTCTCTCTCTCTCTCTCTCTCTCTCTCTCTCTCTCTCTCATACATTTTCAGGGCATTCCTGGAGAACCAGGGAAGAGGGGCAAGATGGGTAGGCCGGTAAAGTTTTGTCTCAACATACTTTATAGATAATTATTCTTGTTTAATACAAGTGTTGTGAAATGCATTGGGAGGCCATACAATATGTGGGCAGTGTGCGGCAAGTCGTGGAGATTGTTTGGAGCCGTCTCTCACGTATGTTAGCTTATTACATCAGCCCTCTCTCTCCATCGCTGGGTGTTCTAAACCCTGTTTCAGTCAGACATTGTTCTGGTTCCAGCTGGGTTCCAGTTCTGGGTCCAGTTCTGCTTTATATCTGCTTTTGCCTTGAGTGGTTTCGGTGCAAAGGCCCCACACGTACACACATGTGAAGATTTATAAGGTCTGCATTTGCGTCATTGTTAACTTCCCTCATTATTTCCATTGCAAAATTCGAAGGGTTAACTCTTGGTTGGAGGGGTGCTGCACATGTGGGGGGGGGGGGGGTTGGATTTAAAGGCTTTTGTGGAAATTAGCTTTTTTTTTGGTCCTCTGCTGGGGCCACGTCATTTGGAGACTGACTGGCTGTAGGTTCTCTTGTGAGCGTTAGCTGACTTTGCCTCGATCGGAGCCAGTTTTTCAGAGCAGAGAGTGTGCCACCCTGAAACCATGTTGAGGTCATCCTGCAGCTGTTGCTTATTGGCTTTCGATAAGTGGGACATTTACAGACGGGGGGAGCACTTCACACGCAGGTCACTGTCTTCAGAACGCTAGCGTCTTACAAAGACAACTCTTCTCCTGGGTCGATGGATTGTGATGTGGTAGCCCGGGGTGTGTGTACAGTATGTAGGTGCAGGCATATATGCAGTTTGTGGATGCGCAGGCATAATGTTGGTTTGGGCGAGTATGCATCAGTGTTAAGCGGTCCCCTCTGACACAGCTATTCCCTAGGGACCAGCGAGACTCCTAGAGAAGAGGTTTTTTATCTGGAAGGTCTAGTATGGGTCAGTGGCCAAACAGTCTGTTAAACTCACACTAGTGTAGGATCTCGCCTGCATCACATCCTGTTTGCTGGCAGCGCTGAATTTTTGGTTTTCTGGTCGGGTTTTGTTTCTGGTCTCTCACAGACAAACACACACACATTGTCTCAGCCTCAGTGCAGGCGATAGTACAGCAGAGCTGTGCTGTAAAACTCGTAAAAAAAAAAAAAAAATGTAGGAGACGGAATTCAACCCCAAAGCCCTGGATAACTGACCCTACAACTAACTGTGACTGGCCAGCAGCCAACAGAAGGAGGGTCATCCTCCCTGCCTGGGCTCCTGAATGGAAAGCGGAAACCCAGACAGGATTACAGTATCCCAGAGGGATCGTACCCCTCCTCCTCCAGGACCTGGGAGAGAGAGCCAGAGACAAACAAGGCCTTTGAACCACAGCCAGTTGAACCGCCATAATCAGCCCCTAAGACTCAGACAAGCAGTCGAGGGAAACGTCAGAGGGACACATCGTCATGTGTGTCAGTCACTCACTGCTTGCTGTTTATTGTACATTTACAACATAGACTGCAGATCTTGAATGTCCCCAACCACTGAGGCCTGAAGCTGAATGTTTAGAGTAGAATATGCATTGAAGTCAATGTACTGTAGGAGACTGGCTGGAAAAATGGAGAGAAAGTTTGAGTGAAAGTTTGACTGAAGCATGGGGTTTGACCTGATCAGGTTCTGGTGACCACAGAGGCCTCCGGGCGGGTGTTGTGTGTGTAGTGTGTGGTGGAGAGTCTGTGTGCGACGACTCCTCACACAGCTCCAGAGTCATCCGTTGACAGTGTACACACACTCCTCCAGTAAGTAACCCAGTGAAATACTGCAAGCACGACGGCTTAAGAACAGGGCTACCTGATATCATTGAGACGCAGTCAGCCGTTAAAAAAGACTTGGAGTAAACTATGTATCTCTTAAAAGCTGTGCTACCTCTTTGGAGTTGTGTTTTTGGCCTACCGAGACATTTTTCCACATTTGTTTCACTTTTCATACAGCAGCGATTATAGCAGCCGTGATTTATCATTGGGCAGCAATTACTGCAGTACGATTGTCTGGGCTCACGTTTCCCCCGTGCGTTTGAATGCGGTCGCAGCAGCTATTAGTCAGGCAGAATTCCCTCATACTGAAATGTACGTCTCTTCACTCATCTTCTGATGAGGTCTGATTTTCCAGCTGATCCCCTGGCACTGTAAAATGTTAAAATAATTTAAGTGTTTTGTCATGTGGGCACGAGTGTGTTATGTGTTAGTCTCCATGTCTGCGGTCTGAGAGGGCCATTCCACATGCTCTCAGTAACACTATCAAAGAGGATTAACCAGAACACTGTTTTGCGCTGTGTGTTCTTGCTGTAGCAACATGGCTCCCCAACGCCAACATGTTGATGTTGCCATCTAACGCACTGACCTCGGGGTGTTGGAATATTTAAAAAAATGTCAGTTTCACAGGGTGGTTTGTTGAGTTGAAGACAGTAGATCACCTGGAAATAATGAAGGAAGGATCTGAAGGAGAGGCACTGTGGCAGT
>NC_137689.1:44730047-44735047 GCF_963989245.1 Nansenia antarctica | reverse complement strand
TGGACAGGAATAGAGACAGAGACAGAGATAGAGACAGGGTCAGAGACAGGGACAGGGACATGGTCAGAGACAAGGACAGGGACAGGGTCAGAGACAGGGACAGGGTCAGAGACCGTCTGGGTGTGTGGACAGGGACAGAGACAGAGACAGGGACAGGGACAGGGTCAGAGACCGTCTGGGTGTGTGGACAGGGACAGAGACAGAGACAGGGACAGAGACAGGGACAGAGACAGAGACAGGGACAGGGACAGAGACAGGGACAGAGGCAGGGACAGAGGCAGGGACAGAGGCAGGGACAGAATCTGGATGTGTTGTGGACAGGGGCAGGGACAGAGTCTGGGTGTGAGGACAGGGACAGAGACAAAGTCTGGGTGTGTGGACAGGGACAGGGACAGAGACAGAGACAGGGACAGGGACAGGGACAGGGACAGAGGCTGGGTGTGAGGACAGGGACAGGGACAGAGACAGGGACAGAGGCAGGGACAGAATCTGGATGTGTTGTGGACAGGGACAAAGTCGGGGTGTGTGGACAGGGACAGGGACAGAGTCGGGGTGTGATGTGGACAGGGACAGAGTCGGGGTGTGTTGTGGACAGGGACAGGGACAGAGTCGGGGTGTGTGGACAGGGACAGGGACAGAGTCGGGGTGTGATGTGGACAGGGACAGAGTCGGGGTGTGTTGTGGACAGGGACAGGGACAGAGTCGGGGTGTGTTGTGGACAGGGACAAAGTCGGGGTGTGTGGACAGGGACAGGGACAGAGTCGGGGTGTGATGTGGACAGGGACAGAGTCTGGGTGTGTTGTGGACAGGGACAGGGACAGAGTCGGGGTGTGTTGTGGACAGGGACTCTCTGCATCCCAGCATTCAGAGGGCTGACAAACAGGAAGGTGGAGGTTTGGTTTAGGTCAGGGACACGCTAGAGAGAGAGAGAGGGAAGGGAGGGAGAGGGACAATGGAACACAAGAATGACAGCATTGTGTTTCTGAGGCTGCTGAGCCACAAGGAACAGAAACCTGGAGTTCTCTGAACTCAGAGTCACCCCCCCATAACAAAGGGAATTCAATAAACACACACACACACACACGCATTTTGTAGTGTGCTGAGCCAAGGCCACTGAAGCGCCTTACGGACAGGGAGAGAGATGAGTTCAGAGTGGGATACGGGGTCCCTTCCCTGCACCTGGAGGTGAACAGGGCTGTTTGAAAGCACATGTCTGACTGTCTGAGCCTCTCTAGACGCTCTGTGTCTGGACCTGAAGGTCTCGCATCAGGAAGTGCTCCCCAGCCCTCCTTCCCTCCATCAGGAACGGCGTCCAATAGGGTCGTTGGTTAGAGCAGCTGAGGACATGAAGCGTTCAGTCGTTGCTTCCAGCTACTTTTGCTCTTTTGATAACTGGGTCGTTGTTGCCGTCCTTGGCCTGTCTTCATGCTGTGAGAGCCTTCCACTCTCATTACTGTTATGTAACGTAGACGGGTACGGATGTTACATGAATACTCGTTTTTAAATTGCCGGCGTCATTTGGATGAAACTGGATCTGTTGTAAACTCTTGGCTCACGATCGCTGGATCTGTTTCTGTTTCTTAGATGTGATGACTGGTTAATGTAGAGCTGTCTGTCTGCAACATGATCATGTAGAGCTGTCTGTCTGTCTGCAACATGATCATGTAGAGCTGTCTGTCTGTCTGCAATATGATCATGTAGAGCTGTCTGCAATATGATCATGTAGAGTCTCCTATATGCGTGTGTGTATGTATGTGTGTGTGTGTGTGTGTGTGTGTGTGTACGTGTGTGTGACTGCTTGCTAGCATGTGTTAGCGTATGCATGCGTATGATGTCACTATTTCATCTGGCTGTGTGTCTCTCTCCTGGTGGCAGGGGGACATGGGGCCTACAGGGGAGATGGGCCTTCCTGGACCAAATGGACTGAAGGTAGTAGCTATCCACACTCCCATGCACACACACACACACACACACACACACACTAAGGGGGGGGGGGGGGGCTAAGAGACTAAGAGGAGAGGGGGGCTAAGAGACTAAGAGGAGAGGGGGGGCTAAGAGACTAAGAGGAGAGGGGGGCTAAGAGACTAAGAGGAGAGGGGGACTATGAGACTAAGAGGAGAGGGGGGCTATGAGACTAAGAGGAGAGGGGGGGCTAAGAGACTAAGAGGAGAGGGGGACTATGAGACTAAGAGGAGAGGGGGGCTATGAGACTAAGAGGAGAGGGGGGGGCTATGAGACTAAGAGGAGAGGGGGGGGCTATGAGACTAAGAGGAGAGGGGGGGCTATGAGACTAAGAGGAGAGGGGGGCTATGAGACTAAGAGGAGAGGGGGGGGCTATGAGACTAAGAGGAGAGGGGGGGCTATGAGACTAAGAGGAGAGGGGGGGCTATGAGACTAAGGAGAGGGGGGCTATGAGACTAAGAGGAGAGGGGGGCTATGAGACTAAGAGGAGAGGGGGGGCTATGAGACTAAGAGGAGAGGGGGGGCTATGAGACTAAGGAGAGGGGGGCTATGAGACTAAGAGGAGAGGGGGGGCTATGAGACTAAGAGGAGAGGGGGGCTATGAGACTAAGAGGAGAGGGGGGCTATGAGACTAAGAGGAGAGGGGGGCTATGAGACTAAGAGGAGAGGGGGGGCTATGAGACTAAGAGGAGAGGGGGGGGCTATGAGACTAAGGAGAGGGGGGGCTATGAGACTAAGGAGAGGGGGGCTATGAGACTAAGAGGAGAGGGGGGGCTATGAGACTAAGAGGAGAGGGGGGCTATGAGACTAAGAGGAGAGGGGGGCTATGAGACTAAGAGGAGAGGGGGGCTATGAGACTAAGAGGAGAGGGGGGCTATGAGACTAAGGAGAGGGGGGCTATGAGACTAAGAGGAGAGGGGGGCTATGAGACTAAGAGGAGAGGGGGGGCTATGAGACTAAGAGGAGAGGGGGGCTATGAGACTAAGGAGAGGGGGGTCTATGAGACTAAGAGGAGAGGGGGGGCTATGAGACTAAGAGGAGAGGGGGGGCTATGAGACTAAGAGGAGAGGGGGGGGCTATGAGGCTAAGAGGAGAGGGGGGCTATGAGACTAAGAGGAGAGGGGGGGCTATGAGACTAAGAGGAGAGGGGGGCTATGAGACTAAGAGGAGAGGGGGGGGCTATGAGACTAAGAGGAGGGGGGGCTATGAGACTAAGGAGAGGGGGGCTATGAGACTAAGAGGAGAGGGGGGCTATGAGACTAAGGAGAGGGGGGCTATGAGACTAAGAGGAGAGGGGGGGCTATGAGACTAAGAGGAGAGGGGGGGCTATGAGACTAAGAGGAGAGGGGGGGCTATGAGACTAAGAGGAGAGGGGGGGGCTATGAGACTAAGAGGAGAGGGGGGGCTATGAGACTAAGAGGAGAGGGGGGGCTATGAGACTAAGAGGAGAGGGGGGGCTAAGGGACTAAGAGGAGAGGGGGGCTATGAGACTAAGGAGAGGGGGGGGCTATGAGACTAAGAGCAGAGGGGGGGGCTATGAGACTAAGAGGAGAGGGGGGCTATGAGACTAAGAGGAGAGGGGGGCTATGAGACTAAGAGGAGAGGGGGGGCTATGAGACTAAGAGGAGGGGGGGGGCTATGAGACTAAGTGGAGAGGGGGGGCTATGAGACTAAGAGGAGAGAGGGGGCTATGAGACTAAGAGGAGAGGGGGGGCTATGAGACTAAGAGGAGAGGGGGGGCTATGAGACTAAGAGGAGAGGGGGGGCTATGAGACTAAGAGGAGAGGGGGGCTATGAGGCTAAGAGGAGAGGGGGGGCTATGAGACTAAGAGGAGAGGGGGGGGCTATGAGACTAAGAGGAGAGGGGGGGACTATGAGGCTAAGGAGAGGGGGGGCTATGAGACTAAGAGGAGAGGGGGGCTATGAGACTAAGGAGAGGGGGGGCTATGAGACTAAGAGGAGAGGGGGGGCTATGAGACTAAGGAGAGGGGGGGGCTATGAGACTAAGGAGAGGGGGGCTATGAGACTAAGAGGAGAGGGGGGCTATGAGACTAAGAGGAGAGGGGGGGGCTATGAGACTAAGAGGAGAGGGGGCTATGAGACTAAGAGGAGAGGGGGGGCTATGAGACTAAGAGGAGAGGGGGGGGCTATGAGACTAAGAGGAGAGGGGGGGCTATGAGACTAAGGAGAGGGGGGCTATGAGACTAAGAGGAGAGGGGGGGCTATGAGACTAAGGAGAGGGGGGCTATGAGACTAAGAGGAGAGGGGGGCTATGAGACTAAGAGGAGAGGGGGGCTATGAGACTAAGAGGAGAGGGGGGCTATGAGACTAAGGAGAGGGGGGCTATGAGACTAAGAGGAGAGGGGGGCTATGAGACTAAGGAGAGGGGGGCTAAGAGACTAAGAGGAGAGGGGGGGCTATGAGACTAAGAGGAGAGGGGGGCTATGAGACTAAGAGGAGAGGGGGGCTATGAGACTAAGGAGAGGGGGGCTAAGAGACTAAGAGGAGAGGGGGGGCTATGAGACTAAGAGGAGAGGGGGGCTATGAGACTAAGAGGAGAGGGGGCTGAGACTAAGAGGAGAGGGGGGCTATGAGACTAAGAGGAGAGGGGGGCTATGAGACTAAGAGGAGAGGGGGGCTATGAGACTAAGAGGAGAGGGGGGGCTATGAGACTAAGAGGAGAGGGGGGGCTATGAGACTAAGAGGAGAGGGGGGGCTATGAGACTAAGAGGAGAGGGGGGCTATGAGACTAAGGAGAGGGGGGCTATGAGACTAAGAGGAGAGGGGGGCTATGAGACTAAGAGGAGAGGGGGGCTATGAGACTAAGGAGAAGGGGGCTATGAGACTAAGTGGAGAGGGGGGGCTATGAGACTAAGAGGAGAGGGGGGCTATGAGACTAAGAGGAGAGGGGGGGCTATGAGACTAAGGAGAAGGGGGCTATGAGACTAAGGAGAAGGGGTGGCAGACTGATTAGCCATGATGAAAGGTTTATTTGTGTGGTTTTAACCATGTGTGGAAGCTATACAGTGTTTGTTTAT
>NC_137689.1:44707236-44729847 GCF_963989245.1 Nansenia antarctica | reverse complement strand
GCTATGAGACTAAGAGGAGAGGGTGGGCTATGAGACTAAGAGGAGAGAGGGGGGGTGCTATGAGACTAAGAGGCGAGGGGGGCTATGAGACTAAGAGGGAGAGGGGGGGCTATGAGACTAAGAGGAGAGAGGGGGGGCTATGAGACTAAGAGGAGAGAGGGGGGGCTAAGAGACTAAGAGGAGAGGGGGGGCTATGAGACTAAGGAGAGGGGGGGGGCTATGAGACTAAGAGGAGAAGGGGGGCTAGGGGGGGAGGGGGCTAAGAGACTAAGAGGAGAGGGGGGCTATGAGACTAAGAGGAGAGGGGGGGCTATGAGACTAAGAGGAGAGGGGGGGGCTATGAGACTAAGAGGAGAGCTAGAGGGGGGCTATGAGACTAAGAGGAGAGGGGGGGGCTATGAGACTAAGAGGAGAGAGGGGGGCTATGAGACTAAGAGGAGAGGGGGGCTATGAGACTAAGAGGAGAGGGGGGCCTATGAGACTAAGAGGAGAGAGGGGCTGAGGCTAAGGGAGAGGGGGGCTATGAGACTAAGAGGAGAGGGGGGGCTAGGAGACTAGAGGAGAGGGGGGGCTATGTAGACTAAGAGGAGAGGGGGGGCTATGAGACTAAGAGGAGAGGGGGGGCTATGAGACTAAGAGGAGAGGGGGGGCTATGAGACTAAGAGGAGAGGGGGGCTAATGAGGCTATAGACTAAGATAGGGGGCTATGAGACTAAGGAGCAGGGGGGGCTATGAGACTAAGGAGAGGGGGGGGCTATGAGACTATGAGGAGAGGGGGGGGCTATGAGACTAAGAGGAGAGAGGGGGGCTATGGGCTAAGAGGAGAGGGGGGGCTATGAGACTAAGAGAGAGGGGGGCTATGAGACTAAGAGGAGAGGGGGGGGCTATGAGACTAAGAGGAGAGAGGGGGGCTATGAGGCCTAAGAGGAGAGGGGGGCTATGAGACTAAGAGGAGAGGGGGCTATGAGACTAAGAGGAGAGAGGGGGGGCTATGAGACTAAGGGAGAGGGGGGCTATGAGACTAAGAGGAGAGGGGGCTATGAGACTAAGAGAGAGGGGGGGCTATGAGACTAAGAGGAGAGGGGGGCTATGAGACTAAGAGGAGAGGGGGGGCTATGAGACTAAGAGGAGAGGGGGGGCTATGAGACCTAAGGAGAAGGGGGCTATGAGACTAAGGAGAAGGGGTGGCAGACTGATTATGCCATGATGAAAGGTTTATTTGTGTGGTTTTAACCATGTGTGGAAGCTATACAGTGTTTGTTTATAACTGCATTGTTTACAACAAGAATCAATGGCTCTATACTGTAGAAATAATGAGTTAACACATGTATGAACCAATTACCTGATTGCCACTTTAAGTGCTGATCGAAGATCTGGTTCTTGCCTCTAGTTGTTTAGGATAGGATTGAAAGGAGGGTAATCTGACCCAAGATTTCTACTTAGGGGGCAACCTGTACCCCGAGCTGTGACGTCGACGTGGGGGGGTCCTAACCTGTGTGTGGGTGTTTTTCAGGGGGTGCCCGGCAACCCAGGAGAACCAGGACTGAAAGGTGATAAGGTGATCTGAATAATTCCCGTTATTGCCTGAGTTTGGAGCAGCATGTGAAGGAGATGCACTCGTTGCCCTCCAGCTTGTATAGAGCATGCTATCTCCAAGCGAGCGCCCCCCCCCCCCTTGGTCAAACCATACAAAACATCCTCCTGTTGCTTGTTTGCCTTTGTAAAGCATGTGATGTGAGAGCTCCTTCAAGCCTTGTATGAGTGCCGCTGTAACTGACTCACGTCCGAGTTTAGGGCCACAACACGATAGTTCAGGGGAGCCGACACCCTGTTTTTTTTCTCCCATTTCCCACACACTATTGTGCCACAATTCATCTGTTGAACACTGGCTCTGTTTCTGGGGCACGTGGACGTGTGGAGTAATTAGTAATAGTAAAAGTTGTAATTCATTTAGACAGATCAGCACCACATGAAGAAACCCCCTCATGTTGTTTTGATCATCTGTGCTGACGCAGGACGTGATGAATTGTGCTGTTGTTGAATGCAAATCTTTGCGAAACTGTAATGAGTATTGTCTGTCGAAATTGCTGAATGTCAAACGACCAAGAGACAATGAAACATTTCACCTTTCCTGATGGTGTGCTCCCTCTTTCCCCTCTTCTTCTCTCTATCCCCCATCCCTCACCACCTCCCCCCCTCTCTCTCTCCCCCCCCCTCTCTCCCTCCCCCCCTCTCTCCCTCCCTCCCTCTCTCCCTCCCTCCCTCTCCCCCCCTCTCTCTCCCTCCCCCCCCTCCCTCCCCCACTCTCTTCCTCCCTCCCTCTCTCCCTCCCTCTCTCCCCTCTCCCTCCCTCCCTCCCTCCCTCTCTCCCTCCCGCTCTCCCTCCCTCCCTCCCTCACTCCCTCCCTCCCTCACTCCCTCACTCCCTCCCTCACTCCCTCCCTCCCTCTCTCCCTCCCCCCCTCTCTCCCTCCCTCCCTCCCTCTCTCCCTCCCTCCCCCCCTCTCTCCCTCCCTCCCTCCCTCCCTCCCCCCATCAGGGTGAAGTTGGGCTTCCTGGAGAGCAGGGCGAGATCGGGTTCCAGGGAGACAAGGTATCCCCGTTCATTCACCCATAACATTAACCCTTTCTCTCCCCCTCTGTTCTCCCTCTGTCGGCCTCCCCCCCCCCCCCCCACCTCAGACAGCCTTGGCTACTGCCCTGTCCCTTTGGAGGTATGCTTTAGCCAGATGTCTTCTCCAGCCTATGGAAAACTCTTATGTAAAAAAAAAAAAAAACCTGTCTATCCATTTCGGTGTGAGAAGAACCCCCCTCCTTAATATCAGACAACACAATGGAATGGTCTCATAAGACCCAGAGACTAACCAGTCATGCACGTCTAAATGTCTGGTAACGTTCCCATTGACCTCCATGGACGATGCTCTGGAAGCTGCCTGGCTGCTGACTGTGTTGACTGAGACCTGTTGACTGTGTGTCCCACAGGGTATCCAGGGCATTCCAGGGTTACCAGGCACCCGAGGGAAACCTGGACTACAGGTGAGTTTTCCGACCGATGTATTCTAATTCCAAGTTCCAAGTTCTACACCCAGGAAGAGTTGGCCAGATAGACTAGCTAGCTGGTGGATAGGAAGTTCAAGTTGTATTCAGTACAGTACAGGAATACCCTCTTTGACCGATAACGAATCCAATTTGAGTTGAAGCTTTAGGAGATGCTTTTCTAGATAGATCCTGTAGGTCTGTATAACATCACTGATGCCATCGTCTACTCATGTCCTCCTGCGTCCTTACAGCCCCACTAGGTCTCTCAGGTCCTCTGACCAGGGTTTGTTGGTTGTCCCCCCGTGCCAGACTAAAAACTAAAGGTGATCGAGCATTCCAAAACCGTGGCTCCCAAACTTTGGAATGCTCTTCCCTTAGATCAGCGGTCTCGGTCGAAGCTTTTAAAAAAACAGCTTGAGACTGTCCTGTACAGACAGGCTTTTGGCTCACCCCAAAAGCCTGTCTTCTTGTGTCCTGTTATTATTTGTTGTACACTTGTTATTTGTTTCTTACGGAGCCCCCCTGGGGTCACACGGTAGAAAAAAAATATTTGATGTGTGAATCCGTTCCCTCGGTTTAGTAATTCGTTCCCTCGATTTAGTAATTCGTTAGGGTTAGGGTTAGGGTTAAGATTAAGGTTAGGGTTAGGGTTAGGCCCTACGAGCCAGAACGATCGCAAGGATTAGGGTTAGGGTTAGGGTTAGAATCCTTGCGATCGTTCTGGCTTGTAGGGCCTAACCCTAACCCTAACCCTAACCTTAACCTTAATCTTAACCCTAACCCTAACGAATTACTATACCGAGGGAACGAATTACTAAACCGAGGGAATGAATTACTAAACCGAGGGAACGGATTACTAAATCGAGGGAACGGATTTACTAAATCGAGGGAACGGATTCACACATTAAAAAAAAAAATCTACCATGTGACCCCAGGGGGGCTCCGTAGTTTCTTGTTCTTATTTTCACTTGTTTACCTATTTCTTTTAACCTGCTATAATCTTTGCTCTTTTATTGTGTTTTTATATGTAAAGCACTTTGTGACCCCTGGTCTGTGATAGGTGCTATAGAAATGAACTTTACTTACTTACTTACTTACTTACTTATTTCTTACTTACTTACTTATTTCCTTCCTCCCAGGGCCGGCCGGGGGAGAGAGGGCCTGACGGCACACCTGGCCCTGGAGGTGCAGAGGTGAGGACCTCCCCACACGGCAGCACAACACACTCACACAAACACTTAAACACCCACATGTGTCAATTCTTATCAATGACAACAAAAACAGGTGGCCTTTCTGATACACTCTTTCCTGTGCAAATGACCTCATACATTTGTTTTTGGTCTGAAACACAGGGTTTCCCTGGAGACATGGGCCCCCCGGGGGAGAACGGCCTGGAAGGACCAAAGGTTAAACTGAACCCTCATTCTGTGTTGGCTCCTCTGTTCCGTTGGGTTCTTGCATCAAATGTTGATGGATGTTAATCAGCCTTTATCACTATGACAAAGAGTTCTGTACAACCACATGGTAGATGTGTCTTGATGGTGCATGTGCAGTACAACATGCAGTTAAAGACCTTCTGCTTTTCTCCAGGGGAAGCTAGGAACCAGGGGTTTACCAGGACCGAGAGGGACGCCAGGACTGGAGGTATGGTACACCCTAGCCATGCTCTACTGTATGCAATAAAACAACTGTGAGAAGAACCATCTCTGTATCATTTCAATAAAGGAGCGTGCTAAGAACGTCCCCTTGTTGTTCTCAGGGAGACGAAGGCCCACTGGGACCACCGGGGCTGACAGGGCTGGAGGTGAGTGCTGATTGGATGAGCAGCAGAGAGCAGCGATTCATCTCATTGTCTGGTTTTTAATGTCGTCTGAGCTCTTCATCCCAGCTTAGCCCCTGGCTCCTGGAACTCTCTAATGTCTCATTCACCCTTTGTGTGTGTGTGTGTGTGTGTGTGTGTGTGTGTGTGTGTGTGTGTGTGTGTGTGTGTGTGTGTGCGTGTGCGTGTGCGTGTGCGTGTGTTCTCTTCATATGGCAAAGCTAGCTGTCATCTGAACGCATGTCAATATGATTTGTCTCTAAGCGCTGACACTGTTGTGTCTCCCCCTGGCCGTGAGGGGCTGTTTGACCTAGTCCTTAGAGAATAGGGTCAGTAGAATAGGGTCAGTAGAATAGGGTCAGTAGAATAGGGTCAGTAGAATAGGGTCAGTAGAATAGGGCATCAAACCAACGACCTTCTGATTGCTAACCGGCCTCTCTAACTTCTAGGCTACCTGCCACCCCAATATGAACCTAGCTGGCTGCATGTCAGATTCCTTTCCTGGGTTCTCCAAGGTGTATACAGAGGTATAAACAGAGGCTAGTGCAAAGGGTAATTGAGTGTTCACAGTGACCAGGGGTGTGTGCAACTAGCAGTAGTGCAAAGGCTAAATTGGTTGTCCACAGTGACCGAGGGGGATACTGAGAGTCAGTGTACCCCATGTTGGGGGGGGGGGATGCCCCGATCGATCGGCTAGTAATCGGAATCAGACGATAATCAGTAAAAATATGAAATCGGGAAAATCCGCTAATGCGTTCTAGTCACCAATCACGACAACCGATCAATGACGCAAACAATGTGAACCAATTTATTGTCGCATGCTCATTAACCCAAACGAGCCACTCTCGCATGCTTGTTAAACTAAAACTACTACTACTTCATTTCCAATCGTAGTTAGCTAGCTTACTTACTAGATTACTTACTTTCAAATGCACATTTGTGATATGTTTACGCAGTGCGCACCGGTGGCATTTCCAGTCACTCCCTTGCTTCAACTGTGCTTACTCAGGCCGACAACACAGTGTGCACTGCGCTGTTCCGTCTGTTTATTGTTAATCTAGTGAATGTTTTTTTTTTATTAGCCTATTAGCATTAGGCTATTATTTGATCGGTATCGTCCGTATATCAGCCGATATTGCTCATAGATTATCGGTGATTGGTATTGGTGGCAAAAAACTGTATCGGGGCATCCCTAGTTTTCACCACCCGTTGCAGGGCCTTCCGGTCGGACACAGTGCAGTTGCCATACCACACTGTGATGTAGTTGGTTAGGATGCTCTCAATGGAGCAGCGGTAGAAGTTGGTCAGGATCCTGGGAGACAGCTGGGCTTTCTTTAGTCTCCTCAGGAAGTCTTACTGGTGTTGAGGGTCAGGTTGTTGTCAGCACACCACACCGCCAGTTGCTAGACCTCCTCCCAACTCGTCTTACTTCAGGCCTACCACCGTGATGTGGAAGGAAGGCAGAGAAGAGCAGCAAAGCATGCAACATAATAAAGACCATTCATTCATTCAACATATGCCTCTGAGATTGCTCTCGCCAATAACTGTGTGGCGCAATGTCTGCCTACTACCACCAGGGGGGATGTCTGTTTTCTTGGTTAGTGACAAGGTTCAGAGGTAGCGGACAGTCACTTTCGTGTTTCAATGTTTTAAAAGCAGTAAGTAAGTAGAAGTAAATATAATGCGAAAATGACTTTACGTTTCCTACCATCTCTCAAATTTCTGCTCTGTCTATTTAGTTAAACTAAATCTCTTTCTCTGACAGTCCATTGCTTTATATCTACGTCCCTCCTCCCTCCTTTGTATCTACCTCCCTCCTCCCTCCTTTATATCTACCTCCCTCCTCCCTCCTTTATATATTCCTCCCTCCTCCTTCCTTTATATCTACCTCCCTCCTCCCTCCTTTATATCTACCTCCTTCCTCCCTCCTTTATATATTCCTCCCTCCTCCTTCCTTTATATCTACCCCCCTCCTCCCTCCTTTATATCTACCTCCCTCCTCCCTCCTTTATATCTACCTCCCTCCTGCCTCCTTTATATCTACCTCCCTCCTGCCTCCTTTATATCTACCTCCCTCCTCCCTCCTTTATATATTCCTCCCTCCTCCTTCCTTTATATCTACCTCCCTCCTCCCTCCTTTATATCTACCTCCCTCCTCCCTCCTCCCTCCTTTATATCTACCTCCCTCCTGCCTCCTTTATATCTACCTCCCTCCTCCCTCCTTTATATCTACCTCCCTCCTCCCCCTTTTCACCCACTCGTGATTCTACTTATTTTCCTTTTAGCCCTTTTTTCTCTCCCTCTCTCTCTCTCTCTCTCTCTCTCTCTCTCTCTCTCTCTCTCTCTCTCTCTCCCTCTCTCTGCCTCTCTCTCTCTCCCTCTATCTCTCCCTCTCTCCCTCTCTCTGCCTCTCCCTCTCTCCCTCTATCTCTCCCTCTCTCTCCCTCTCTCTGCCTCTCCCTCTCTCTCTCCCTCTCTCTCCCTCTCTCTGCCTCTCTCTCTCCCTATCTGTCTCTCCGTCCCCCCTCTCTCTCTCTCTCTCCCTCACTCCCTCTCTCTCTCCCTCTCTCTCTGCCTCTCTCTCTCTCTCTGCCTCTATCTTTCTCTGTCTCCCTCCAGCTCTCTCTCTCTCTCACTCTCTCTCTCTCTCCCTCTCTCTTCCTCCCCTCACAGGGGAAGTGTTTGGCTGCTCCTCTGACTGAGTGATCTCTGGCCAGGTGCCACAGTGCTTTCCTCCTGAGCTTCACTCAACCAGCTGTCTGCTATACTCATTACTCTCTCTGGGAAGAGCCTCTCTCTCTCTCTCTCTCTCTCTCTCTCTCTCCCTCATTCACTCTCTTCTCTTTCTCTTCCTTTCCTCTCTTTCCTGCTGTGATGAGTGGCTAACATAGACCAACACAGATATAAATCTAAATCTGGCGAAACAAATTCACAAAAACAGACGGCTGCGGTCAGCCCTGGAGGAACAGGTTTATATAAATATTTCACCAAACCATATTAATTCTCACACAAGTATTACTACAATAATCTGTTTTTCCACTTTCCAGCGAATTACATTGTGACTTTCAAACGAGTCGTGGACAGCCCCCTGGAACAGCTAGTGGGTAAAAGTGTGGGACTGTTGAGCCATTGATGTCATTGATACTTGGACACAGACTTCTGTGACCCTGAGTTACAGCAAAAAAAAAAAAACTGTTTTCTCAACCCTGTGAATGTCCACTTATGGTCACTGAACCCTCAGTCAACCTTCTAATTCAACCAAGCCCTCTCGGACACTCTAAAACCAGCTGACTCATGCTTGCTACTGCTGATTTAGCCCTGCTACATGTGCCTTTACTCCCATGATGTCTTCAATCAGATACCACCATTAAGAAATTGCAATAGGGCCTAGCAGCATCTGGTGCATTATTTCTGTGTCTTGAATGTACTTGCATCTCCATCCCGGGTGGGTGAGTTAACAGTCTGCTGTGTCTTCTGTTTAGGGTAGAGTCGGGAGAAAGGGATTCCCTGGGAAAATGGGTCCGGAAGGGGTGAAGGTGAGGTGACACAGCTGTGTCCTGTTTTGTGATTCTAGATGTTCGTGGAATCATATTTGATATCATTCCCCTGACCTCTGTGTTATTTATTTATCTCTTATTAATGTATTTCATTGTGATGTATGAATATATGACGTATGCATTTTTTTTGTCTCTTAACATGACATGTGTTCCTGCAGGGAGAGCCTGGGATCCTAGGGAATGTTGGAGCCATGGGTGAGAGGGTAAGGATGTCCTCCCTGGGCCTGGCATCATAACAGCATCAGAACAACATCATAACAACATCATAACAACATAATAACAGCATAATAACAACATCATAACATCATAACAACATAACATCATCATAACAACATCATAACAACATCATAACAACATCATAACATCATAACGTCATAACAACATCATAACAACATCATAACATCATAACGTCATAACAACATCATAACAACATCATAACATCATCATAACAACATCATAACATCATCATAACATCATCATAACAACATCATAACAACATAATAACAGCATAATAACAACATCATAACAACATCATAACATCATAACAACATAACATCATCATAACAACATCATAACATCATAACATCATAACGTCATAACAACATCATAACAACATCATAACAACATCATAACAACATCATAACATCATCATAACATCATCATAACAACATCATAACAACATAACAACATAACAACATCATAACCCGAATCAGAATCAGAATGACTTTATTCGTCAAGTAGTTTTCACGTACAAGGAATTTGCTGTGGTTGTTGGTGCATACAGACAACATAAGAATAATAAGAATAAGAATTAAAAAGCAAGAATTAAAAAGCAAGTAGTACAAAAAACGCCAAGAAGCATAGATATAAAATTAAGTAAGATATAAATATGAATTAATATTTACAATATATAGTGTCTATGGGGGCAGGGTAAGAGTCTGTGTCAGTGGGGGTCCCGGGCCTTGTTGATGAGGCTAACTGCAGATGGAAAGAAACGGTTTACATCATCATAACAACATCATAACAACATCATAACATCATAACAACAACATAACAACATCATAACAACATCATAACAACATCATAACAACAACATAACAACATCATAACAACATAATAACATCATAACATCATAACATAACAACATCATAACAACATCATAACAACATAACAACATCATAACATCATAACAACATAACAACATCATAACAACATCATAACATCATAACAACATAACAACATCATAACATCATAACAACATCATAATAACATCATAACAACAACATAACAACATCATAACAACATCATAACAACAACATAACAACATCATCATAACAACATAACATCATAACAACATAACAACATCATAACAACATCATAACATCATCATAACATCATAACAACAACATAACAACATCATAACATCATAACAACATCATAACAACATAACAACATCATAATAACATCATAACAACAACATAATAACATCATAACAACAACATAACAACATCATAATAACATCATAACAACATCATAACAACATCATAATAACATCATAACAACAACATAACAACATCATAATAACATCATAACAACAACATAACAACATCATCATAACAACATAACATCATAACAACATAACAACATCATAACAACATCATAACATCATCATAACATCATAACAACAACATAACAACATCATAACATCATAACAACATCATAACAACATAACAACATCATAATAACATCATAACAACAACATAACAACATCATCATAACAACATAACATCATAACATCATAACAACATAACAACATCATAACAACATCATAACATCATCATAACATCATAACAACATCATAACATCATAACAACATCATAAAATCATAATAACATCATAACATCATAACAACATCATATCAACATCATAACATCACAACATCATAACAACATAACAACATCACAACAACATAACATCATAACATCACAACATCATAACAACATAACAACATCATCATAACAACATCATAACAACATCATAACATCAGAACAACATCATAACATCATAACAACATCATAACAGCATCATAACATCATAACAACATCATAACATCATAACAACATCATAACAGCATCATAACATCATAACAACATCATAACATCATAACAACATCATAACAACATCATAACATCATAACAACATCATAACAGCATAATAACAACATAACAACATAACAACATCATAACAACATAACAACATCATAACATCATCATAACATCATCATAACAACATCATAACAACATCATAACAACATAACAACATAACAACATCATAACAACATAACAACATCATAACCCGAATCAGAATCAGAATGACTTTATTCGTCAAGTAGTTTTCACGTACAAGGAATTTGCTGTGGTTGTTGGTGCATACAGACAACATAAGAATAATAAGAATAAGAATTAAAAAGCAAGAATTAAAAAGCAAGTAGTACAAAAAACGCCAAGAAGCATAGATATAAAATTAAGTAAGATATAAATATGAATTAATATTTACAATATATAGTGTCTATGGGGGCAGGGTAAGAGTCTGTGTCAGTGGGGGTCCCGGGCCTTGTTGATGAGGCTAACTGCAGATGGAAAGAAACGGTTTACATCATCATAACAACATCATAACAACATCATAACATAACAACATCATAACAGCATCATAACAACATCATAACAACATAACAACATCATAACATCATAACAACATAACAACATCATAACAACATCATAACATCATAACAACATAACAACATCATAACATCATAACAACATCATAATAACATCATAACAACATCATAACAACATCATAATAACATCATAACAACAACATAACAACATCATCATAACAACATAACAACATCATAACAACATCATAACATCATAACAACAACATAACAACATCATAATAACATCATAACAACAACATAACAACATCATCATAACAACATAACAACATCATAACAACATCATAACATCATAACAACATAACAACATCATAACAACATCATAACATCATCATAACATCATAACAACATCATAACATCATAACAACATCATAAAATCATAATAACATCATAACATCATAACAACATCATATCAACATCATAACATCACAACATCATAACAACATAACAACATCACAACAACATAACATCATAACATCACAACATCATAACAACATAACAACATCATCATAACAACATCATAACAACATCATAACATCATAACAGCATCATAACATCATAACAACATCATAACATCATAACAACATCATAACAGCATCATAACATCATAACAACATCATAACATCATAACAACATCATAACAGCATCATAACATCATAACAACATCATAACATCATAACAACATCATAACAACATCATAACATCATAACAACATCATAACAGCATAATAACAACATAACATCATAACATCATAACAACATCATAACAACATCATAACAACATAACAACATCATAACCCGAATCAGAATCAGAATCAGAATGATTTTATTTGTCAAGTAGTTTTCACGTACAAGGAATTTGCTGTGGTTGTTGGTGCATACAGACAACATAAGAATAATAAGAATAAGAATTAAAAAGCAAGAATTAAAAAGCAAGTAGTACAAAAAACGCCAAGAAGCATAGATATACAATTAAGTAAGATATACATATGAATTAATATTTACAATATATAGTGTCTATGGGGGCAGGGTAAGAGTCTGTGTCAGTGGGGGTCCCGGGCCTTGTTGATGAGGCTAACTGCAGATGGAAAGAAACGGTTTACATCATCATAACAACATCATAACAACATCATAACATCATAACAACATAACAACAACATAACAATATCATAACAACATCATAACAACATAACAACATAACAACATAATAACAACATCATAACATCATAACAACATCATAACAACATCATAACAACATAACAACATCATAACATCATCATCACATCATAATAACATCATAATAACATAATATCAACATCATAACATCACAACATCATAACAACATAACAACATCATCATAACAACATCATAACAACATAACAACATCATAACAACATAATAACAACATCATAACAATATAACAACATAACAACATCATAATAACATCATAACAACATAACAACATCATAACAACATCATAACAACATAACAACATCATAACAACATAATAACAACATCATAACAATATAACAACATAACAACATCATAATAACATCATAACATCATAACAACATAAAAACATCATAACAACATCATAACATCATAACAACATAACAACATCATAACATCACAACATCATAACAACATAACAACATCATCATAACAACATCATAACAACATCATAACGTCATAAGAACATCATAACATTATAACAACATCATAACACCATAACAACATTATAACAACATCATAACATCATAACATCATAACAACATTATAACAACATCATAACAACATCATAACGTCATAAGAACATCATAACATTATAACAACATCATAACACCATAACAACATAATAACAACATCATAACATCATAACAACATAACAACATCATAACAACAACATAACATCATAACCAGGGGTGCACATAACTTTTTGGGGCCAGTGCTCAGAGGAGCACCTAGGGATGCTGCTTGGTGCTCCCCGAGCTCGCGAGTCACGACCCGTCCCACAGGATGGATGAAAAAGGGATAACTCATATTAGCAAAACGACATTTATTCATAAATAAAGATGAACGAACAAATGATTGTGTGCAAAACAAAAGAAACAAATGCAAAATCAAATGACTGCTCTTTAAGCATGAAAGTCTGTCAGACTCCTTTAAACACAATGAAATCAACTGACATCTCTTTAAGCACTAACTGAATGTCTGTTCTTTAAACACAATGAAATCAACTGACATCTCTTTAAGCACTGCTCTGTTCTGTAAACACTGAAATCAACTTTTCAACAAAAAGTTACAGCCTAAGCATTTACTTATGCTACAAGCTTAATCATCATCATCACTGCTCTCTTGACTGCTGTTAATACTGTCCTCAATTTCAACCATGGTAGAGGATGTTGTAGGCTATCACTTTAAATAGCTCATTATTTTGATTGTGCAACAAAGTCTTTTTTTTTTCTTCTAATAGAATTCCCAACCATATTCCCTGGGTCCGTGGTCGAGGTGCGATAATGAAGCTGTAAAACAAACGTCTGAACGTTTGAAAGCTTCAGAGAAAAGAAACGTGTCCCTTGGTGTTGTTTTTCCTTTTAGCGACGAGTCGTTCGGGACTGAATTTTCACGTGTCGGCGTGATAACCGTGCGATACGCGATACGCGGAATGAAAGTACAAGTTAGATACTTTCCGAATGTTTTCGTGAGGGGAGTCGCCGTGGTCGTCGTCGGTCGACTGTTGTGATGGATTACTCGTCGGGCCTTCGGCTGAGGGGACGGCAAATAGTCACTTAGTGGGGCTTGCAGTGATGCAGCAGGCAGCAGTCAGCAGTTGGATTTTGAGGAAGTAAATTCCTCTCCCAGCGCTTCCAGCTGTTGGTGCGCAAGAGCGCGTTCATGCCGCTGATCTGCCGCGCAGCATGCATTTTGGCGACGCATGCGCACTGGCGCACCAGTTATGTGCACCCCTGATCATAACAACATCATAACATAACAACAACATAACGACATCATAACAACAACATAACAGCCCGTCTTTGTTTTTATTGTTGCATTCCCTCCCTCTCTGGCTGTGTTCGTAAACTCTCTCTGAGAGCGCCAGAGTGCACACTGGGTTCAAGTCATGAAGGGACCAAGTCATTTGATTGGACAAGAGGCATTCCATGAGTGCTGATCAGATTTCCAGAGGGAATTTACGAACGCAACCTCTGACTTTGTTGTTCTGCAGGGTCTGGTGGGCTTCATTGGACCTGTAGGAGAGGCTGGACTGGCAGGGGAGAAGGTGAGAACATCTGATCTCTGATCCTTAGTCCTAGAACACTATTATTGTCCCTGACCCACCCAACCCCCATCCTCCACAGGCCATGTAGTCTGCTTGAGTGTTTGATCTTACTATTCTGTGTGTGCGTGTGTGTGTGTGTGTGTGTGTGTGTGTGTGTGTGTGTGTGTGTGTGTGTGTTTTCAGGGGGATCGAGGGGAGATGGGCCATCCTGGACCAGAAGGGGAAAAGGGAACATCGGTAAGAGAGACATTTTTGGGGGGGAGAGAAAAGACTCCAAATGGAAGACTGAATACAGTACATGTGGTAGTGAATACAGTACATGTGATGAATACAGTACATGTGGTAGTGAATACAGTACATGTGATGAATACAGTACATGTGGTAGTGAATACAGTACATGTGGTAGTGAATACAGTACATGTGGTAGTGAATACAGTACATGTGGTAGTGAATACAGTACATGTGGTAGTGAATACAGTACATGTGGTAGTGAATACAGTACATGTGATGAATACAGTACATGTGGTAGTGAATACAGTACATGTGGTAGTGAATACAGTACATGTGGTAATGAATACAGTACATGTGGTAGTGAATACAGTACATGTGGTGGTTAGAGACAGCAAGGAAGTCTTCTGGAGTCAGGGGGTCGTGAGGGGAGGGCTCATCATAAAAGGCAGGCTTAGAGTGGGTCTTCGAAGATTAAGATGTGTGTGTTATTCCCATGGGAATATATGGGCCCTGGGATAGAGACAGTCACTATACAGTTCCACACCAGTGACCTTCTCCTCCAGTCTGGATGGACTCTGGGATGATCTCAGCCTCCCTGAGTAACCATGGCAGCGGGCCGGGGCCCAGATCTGCCGGTGTTGGGGGGAGTGCTGTGATACGCGTGTGTGATCTCACATGTCACCCAGGCAGCTGGACCCTGTTGACTGCACACTTATGTCTGGATCACATCCAAGAGCCACGTTACACACACACACACACACACACACACACACACACAGATACTAGCACACACACACACACACACATGTGTGTGTGTGTGTTGCGTGTGTCTGCGTGTGTGTGTCTGCATGCGTGTGTCTGCGTGTGTGCTTGCGTGCGTGCGTGCGTGTTTGCTTTCTCTTGCATACATAACCACAAACTCATTCCGTACAGGAGTGGAATCAGAAGAGTACAGTTTGTCTGTGTCTCTGTGAGATGTACAGAAAGCTCCCCTCACAAACAACAGTAACAGACCCCCCCTTCCTGCAAACACAACTGGGTGGCAGTGGACGGACCCACCCTAATGTGAAAACCATATGACCACCACCGCTTCTCTTAAAATGAACTGGATGCCTGGAGCCTTTGACCCTGAAGCATTTGTAGCCCACTTTTGCATTTGAGCCTCTTTTAGTTGTTCCCAGTCAGTTGTTATTTGCATACTTATTCAGACACGCTTGAACGGCTTCAAGACAGGAAACAGATTGTTTAAAGACTCCTCCTACTCGTCACTACCAGTCTTCAACGGGCGTCAGGCAGACAGACTCCATCATGTAAGGCCAGGCCAGTTTATTTGTAGAGCACATTTCAGGGCCAATTCAAAGTGATTTACATACAATATTAAAAAGATACATCAAGAGGAGAAAAGTAAACAGATTAAAAAATAAAAGTAAACTGATAGAATAGATATATATACATAGATAAACATTTAATAACATAATGAATAAGATAATAGAAATGAATAAAAAGGCATGGATGGAAGTGTTAGTGTTTAATCATAAATGTTGCAAAACATGAAGGTTTTTAGCTTAGATTTAAATATTTTTAGGGTTTGGGCCTGTTTGATTTATTCAGCGAGTTTGTTCCAGGAGCACGTGGCAGAGTGACTAAAAGCTGCTACGCCATGTTTTGTTTTCACTCTTGGAATGATTAGCTGATTAGTCCCAGCTGACCTTAGGGGCTTTGCTGGAATATAGAGGAACTCTAATGCTGCCTGACTATACCCCCACCCCACCCCTCCCCTCCCTTAGATTCGTTGGTCATCCACAGAACAACAGAAGCAGCATTTACTGATGTTATATAAGATGATATACTGTAGTATGACTGGCCATCGTGGATGAGATGAAGTCATGTTGAAACACAGCCTGGTGTCCTGCTGGCCTATGTCCAGTGGTCTTCCTATGGGGCTGGAGAGGAGAGGAGGAGAGGAGGAGAGGAGGGGGGGGGGGGGAAGGAAGAAGAGGAGAGGAGAGGAGGGGAAGGGGAGAGGCCTGACTCATACGTAGGGCCGTCTGCTTCTCTCAGCTGCACATTATTCCTGGAAAAGGCTGCGTCACACGACAAAGAGCTGACCAGCACATCTCTACAGCCAGTCATAATAGAAAGATCCTACTTGTTCTGGTCTTTTACAATTAAGGTATGAGATCAGTACCTGCTGGCTGTGCTGTATGCCTCAGCTGTGGGAACTGTTTGGTCTTAGATGATTATTTGATGGAACAAGAGGCTTAACATGTACAGAAATAGAGCAATGAGCTTGATACACAAACAAAACATAGAAGAACCCATGTGGAATGTAAAAGCACTGTCTTTTGGGAAAGTCTCTCTCTTTCCTCCTTCCTCTCCCTTTCTCTCTCTCTCTCCCTCTCTCTCCCTCTCTCTCCCCCCTCCTCTCTCTCACTCTCTCTCCCCCCCACTCTCTCTCTCTCTCCCCCTCTCTCTCTCTCCCTCACTCTCTCCCCCACCTCTCTCTCTCCCTCTATCCCTCACTCTCTCTCCCTCACTCTCTCCCTTGCTCCCTCTCTCCCTCCCTCCCCCCCTCTCTCTCTCTCCACTCTCTCTACCCCACTCTCTCTCTCTCTCTGTGTCTCTCTATCTCTCCCCCCTTCTCTCTCTCCTCTCTCTCTACCCCTCTCTCTCTCTCTCTTTCTCCCCTTCTCTCTCTCCCCTTCTCTCTCTCTCCTCTCTCTCTCTCTCTCTCTCTCTCTCTCTCTCTGTCTCTCTATCTCACTCCCCTTCTCTCTCTCCCCTTCTCTCTCTCCTCTCTCTACCCCTCTCTCTCTCTCCCTGTGTGTGTCTCTCTCCCTCTCTCTCTCTTCCCTTCTCTCTCTCCTCTTCTCTCTCTCCTCTCTCTCTGCCCCTCTCTCTCTCTGTGTCCCTATCTCCCCCCCTCTCTCTCTCCCCTTCTCTCTCTCTCTCTCTCTCTCTCTCTCTCTCCTTGTCTCTCTCTCCCCTTCTCTCTCTCTCTCTCTCTCTCCTTCCCTGAGGCAGCAGTCGTCCCCCAGCTCCCTGAGTGTTTGGGCAGATGTGGAGGTAAACCATTCGACTCTGTGTTCATCACCTGAACCTGAACCTCCTCCTCCTCCTCCTCCTCCACCACCTCCTCCTCCACCACAGTAGCCCTCCTCCTCCTCCACCACAGTAGCCCTCCTTCTCCTCCTCCACCACAGTAGCCCTCCTCCTCCTCCTCCTCCACCTCCTCCTCCTCCTCCTCCTCCTCCTCCACCACAGCCCTCCTCCTCCTCCTCCTCCTCCTCCTCCTCCTCCCCCTCCTCCACCACCACCACCTCCATCCTTTTCCCACGCGTCTCCGTTGTGTGTGAACTCCCACACATTTCCTCCCTCCTCAATAAGCCCTGTAACACCCAAACATAACCCGGAGACATAGTTTGGCATAGTGTGTTTAACACTCGAAACCCTGCCTGGACTGCTCTCAGTCATGTTCTGCAGATTGGGATCGAAACATCCTCCTGGTTCCTGGTTGTCAGAGCACATCCAGCAGCTAGTGTGTCATAGCAGACTGTCTCTACACATCCTTTCATCTCAATTACACTCAACCAACATCCTTCGGATGAGAAATTATGTTTCCTTCCAATAGGAGGCTGGACAATGTCTCTCAATCCTTTCGTGTTCCTTTGATGATAGATTATTCTGATCACCTTGTGTCACTCGACCTGGTTGATTTGTTTGAAATGTGTGTGTGTGTGTGTGTGTGTCGTATTCATGGGGCAGACATATTGTGTGGTAGTTGTTCTACAGTGGCGTGGCCTCTGTCTGTAGGGAGGGTCACCAGGAGTTAGAACTCAACCCGTTGTGTTGTCGTCTCTGCAGGGTCATACGGGGACGCCGGGAGGAAGTGGGGCCACTGGAGAACCAGGAAGACCAGTAAGTTACTCACACACACACACACACACACACACACACACACACACACACACACACGTACACACACACACACACACACACACACATTCACACACACACACACACACACACACACACACACACACACACACACACACCCCCACACACACACACACACACATAAAAACACAGATAAAGACACACACACACACACACTCTGTACCACACACATCTGAAACCTGACCCACAAGCCCACATGGCTTCAATTACTTTTATTGAGACGCGTTTTGCTCTTGATATATTGGAGAATCTGTGGCCCTTCCTTAGAGCTCCCTAACAGCCTCAGGCCTGGTCCGCAGGTGTGTATGAGCCCTGTCACCACAGCAGCTACGCAGGAAAAACACCAGAAAAAAACGCTCCAATCAGGTTGGACATGACCCCATAATCAATGACCAGTCAAGGGGTCCTTCAAATTCATACTGAGCACATCTTAATAAACCACCAGCACCTTGGAAGCATACATGTATCTATTTACACTCGGTGTGTGTTTATTAAAGCTATGATACTCGTGATTTTCCATCCAGTACGAGGGTGTGTGTGAACAGTGGCCCTCAGACAGTGTTTCTGAGGTATTTCCGATGATTATGGGAGCTGGCAGCCTCCCGCTGAAGCTGTGTTACCCTCCTGTCAGTCAAAACCCCAACACCTCTGACCAATTAGACGCCCCCCCCCCATGTGCCCCTGTGCTGTGTTTGCCCCTGGCGCTGTGCTGCCAGGCGGGCTCTGACAGGGCTGGTCTGGAGTTAGGGCTGGGGGAGGGGGAGGGGGTGGTGGGGGGGGGGAGCTGAGGCACCAAAACAAATATAAACACAGGACTCAGAGGAGCCCCGGGACTCCAGAGTCTTTAATTGGGCTGAGTGACATCTAACAACAAACCCCCGAGTGTGTTCCCGAGGTCAGCCTGCACCCCCCAGGGTAGGCGAGGGGAGGCTCTGCCATCCGTCACTCCTAACCTTTGTTTTATCTCTCCCCCCCCCCCCCTCGTTCTGTTGTTTCACAGGGCACCCCCGGGTCCCGCGGCCCCATCGGTACCAGAGGAGCCAAAGGCAGACGGGTAAGGCAGGGAATGTTCCGCCTGGGTTTCACGCTGCTGTTGCTCACTCCACTTTTCAGTGTGGAGAGGTGCTGGTACTGGTACTGGTACTGGTGTTGGTACTGGTGCTGGTACTGGTGCTGGTACTGCAGAGAGGGTCTGGGTCACACAGAACCACTGGTTCCACTGCTTGGCCGGTCTGTCTGTCCCGTCTCACAGAGGTGTGAATGTCCGCTTTGGTGTGTGTGTGTGTGTGTGTGTGTGTGTGTGTGTGTGTGTGTGTGTGTGTGGGTGAGTGTGTATGTGTGAGTGTGTATGTGTGAGTGAGTGTGTATGTGTGAGTGTGTATGTGTGAGTGTGTATGGTGTGTATGTGTGAGTGTGTATGTGTGAGTGTGTATGGTGTGTAGGTGTGAGTGTGTATGTGTGAGTGTGTATGTGTGAGTGTGTATGGTATGTGTGAGTGTGTATGAATGGTGTGTATGTGTGAGTGTGTATGTGTGAGTGTGTATGATGTGTGAGGGTGTATGGTGTGTAGGTGTGAGTGTGTATGTGTGAGTGTGTACGGTGTGTATGTGTGAGTGTGTATGTGTGAGTGTGTATGGTATGTATGTGTGAGTGTGTATGTGTGAGTGTGAATGGTGTGTATGTGTGAGTGTGTATGGTGTGTATGTGTGAGTGTGTATGTGTGAGTGAGTGTGTATGTGTGAGTGTGTATGTGTGAGTGTGTATGTGTGAGTGTGTATGTGTATGTGTGAGTGTGTATGGTGTGTATGTGTGAGTGTGTATGGTGTGTATGTGTGAGTGTGTATGGTGTGTATGTGTGAGTGTGTATGTGTGAGTGTGTATGGTGTATATGTGTGAGTGTGTATGTGTGAGTGTGTATGGTGTGTATGTGTGAGTGTGTATGTGTGAGTGTGTATGGTGTGTATGGTGTGTATGTGTGAGTGTGTATGTGTGAGTGAGTGTGTATGGTCCCAGGTCCAGGGCTGGTGTGTCTGAGTGTGTATGTGTGAGTGAGTGTGTATGGTCCCAGGTCCATGGCTGGTGTGTGTGAGTGTGTATGTGTGAGTGTGTATGGTCCCAGGTCCAGGGCTGGTGTGTGTGAGTGTGTATGTGTGAGTGAGTGTGTATGGTCCCAGGTCCATGGCTGGTGTGTGTGAGTGTGTATGTGTGAGTGTGTATGGTCCCAGGTCCAGGGCTGGTGTGTGTGAGTGTGTATGTGTGAGTGTGTATGGTCCCAGGTCCAGGGCTGGTGTGTGTGAGTGTGTATGTGTGAGTGTGTATGGTGTGTATGTGTGAATGTGTAGGTGTGAGTGAGTGTGTATGGTCCCAGGTCCATGGCTGGTGTGTGTGAGTGTGTATGTGTGAGTGTGTATGGTCCCAGGTCCAGGGCTGGTGTGTGTGAGTGTGTATGTGTGAGTGTGTATGGTCCCAGGTCCAGGGCTGGTGTGTGTGAGTGTGTATGTGTGAGTGTGTATGGTCCCAGGTCCAGGGCTGGTGTGTGTGAGTGTGTATGGTCCCAGGTCCAGGGCTGGTGTGTGTGAGTGTGTATGTGTGAGTGTGTATGGTCCCAGGTCCATGGCTGGTGTGTGTGAGTGTGTATGTGTGAGTGTGTATGGTCCCAGGTCCATGGCTGGTGTGTGTGAGTGTGTATGTGTGAGTGTGTATGGTCCCAGGTCCAGGGCTGGTGTGTGTGAGTGTGTATGTGTGAGTGTGTATGGTCCCAGGTCCAGGGCTGGTGTGTGTGAGTGTGTATGTGTGAGTGTGTATGGTCCCAGGTCCAGGGCTGGTGTGTATGGTGTGTATGTGTGAGTGTGTATGGTCCCAGGTCCAGGGCTGGTGTGTGTGAGTGTGTATGTGTGAGTGTGTATGGTCCCAGGTCCAGGGCTGGTGTGTGTGAGTGTGTATGTGTGAGTGTGTATGTGTGAGTGAGTGTGTATGGTCCCAGGTCCAGGGCTGGTGTGTGTGAGTGTGTATGTGTGAGTGTGTATGGTCCCAGGTCCAGGGCTGGTGTGTGTGAGTGTGTATGTGTGAGTGTGTATGGTCCCAGGTCCAGGGCTGGTGTGTATGGTGTGTGTGTGTGAGTGTGTATGGTCCCAGGTCCATGGCTGGTGTGTATGGTGTGTATGTGTGAGTGTGTATGGTCCCAGGTCCAGGGCTGGTGTGTGTGAGTGTGTATGTGTGAGTGTGTATGTGTGAGTGTGTATGGTCCCAGGTCCAGGGCTGGTGTGTGTGAGTGTGTATGTGTGAGTGTGTATGGTCCCAGGTCCATGGCTGGTGTGTATGGTGTGTATGTGTGAGTGTGTATGGTCCCAGGTCCAGGGCTGGTGTGTGTGAGTGTGTATGTGTGAGTGTGTATGTGTGAGTGTGTATGGTCCCAGGTCCAGGGCTGGTGTGTGTGAGTGTGTATGTGTGAGTGTGTATGGTCCCAGGTCCAGGGCTGGTGTGTGTGAGTGTGTATGTGTGAGTGTGTATGGTCCCAGGTCCATGGCTGGTGTGTGTGAGTGTGTATGTGTGAGTGTGTATGGTCCCAGGTCCAGGGCTGGTGTGTGTGAGTGTGTATGTGTGAGTGTGTATGGTCCCAGGTCCAGGGCTGGTGTGTGTGAGTGTGTATGTGTGAGTGTGTATGGTCCCAGGTCCAGGGCTGGTGTGTGTGAGTGTGTATGTGTGAGTGTGTATGTGTGAGTGTGTATGGTCCCAGGTCCAGGGCTGGTGTGTGTGAGTGTGTATGTGTGAGTGTGTATGTGTGAGTGTGTATGGTCCCAGGTCCAGGGCTGGTGTGTATGGTGTGTATGTGTGAGTGTGTATGGTCCCAGGTCCAGGGCTGGTGTCCATGTGTCTCTGTGGCGCTGAAGTCTTCATGCTGCTGTGGGAGACAGGCGGAAAACATTCAGCAGCGTAATGAAGTGATATGGAACTGCTTCTGGAGTGATGTCATCTGTGTTTACTGGACAGAAGCG
>NC_137689.1:44697236-44702236 GCF_963989245.1 Nansenia antarctica | reverse complement strand
TCTTCATTCCGTTCCTCGTATTACAATGAGGTCATCCTGGATGTCCACCTCCGCCAGCCTCCCTCCAGGGACACAGACTGATACAGTATGGTATCTACATGCCAGGGGAGGCTGGCGGAGGTGGACATCCAGGGTGACCTCATTGTAATGTGAGGAACGGGGGATCTACATCCTACATGCTCTTGGTCATGTCGCCATCTTTGATAGCAGGTTGTACGATCAATGGACGATAGCCATTCCTTTGACACCGTTCCTGATTCTGGGCTATGCATTTACAATGAGCCCGTCCTCCGATTTCTACCTCCACCAGCCTCCCCCTGACATGCTCTAATGGTATGATTTATCCTCTTATCAGGGTTCCCACGGGTCCTTGAAATCCTTGAAAGTTTGTGAATTAGAGAAAAAAAGATCAAGGTCTTAAAAGTTTTTGAAAATAGACATGGGTCATTGAAAGTGCTTGAATTCCTCTCTCTCTCTCTCTCTCTCTCTAAAAAAATATATATATTCAAAAATGTTTTACTTGTTTTAGCTCATCAACTAGTAAATAAGTCTCTGTATTGCTTAACTTTACACATATTTCACAATATATTGTTTTGCTGTGCTGTGGTAGAGAAGGCAAGAGACCATCTAGTGTTCACACATTCAAGCCTCTCTTTTTAGTTGTTGTCTGTGAGCGGATCGTTCCTATTATATCAATTCTCATCTAGGTCTGTCTCAAACTATGCCGTGTTGGGTCCTTGAATTTGAGGGAATTGAGTCATGAAAGTCCTTGAAAGGTGCTTGAATTTGACCTGTCTTATCTTTCTGCTGTTTTTCCAGGGGAAGATCGGGGAGCCGGGGGAAGCTGGACCCCGAGGGTTTCCTGTAAGTTCTGCCTCCCGCTTCTCTCCCCCTCCCTCTTTGAGCCAGGCTTCTCTCCCCCTCCCTCTCTGAGCCAGGCTTCTCTCCCCCTCCCTCTCTGAGCCAGGCTTCTCTCCCCCTCCCTCTCTGAGCCAGGCTTCTCTCCCCCTCCCTCTCTGAGCCAGGCTTCTCTCCCCCTCCCTCTCTGAGCCAGGCTTCTCCCCCCCTCCCTCTCTGAGCCAGGCACTGTTAACACTCGAACAACCATGCCTTTTTTACCTACTATAAGAGCCGTCTCGGGGGTCAAATGACCATAGTCTTTACAATGGAAAGCTGCTATTTACATACAATGACCACTAGTTGGCCATCTTGTAAATTAACCTGCCTCCTGCACAGAAAAGCTTTATACTAGCTTATCCTGAAAAATGAGAAAATGTAAGGATACTGGGTGGTAGAACGCACATATCTAGAAAGGAGGGTCCTGAAATTTGATCGAGTGCAAAGATATAAAGTTTTTTTAACAGGGTCAAATGACCCCACCCATGGCTGTTCTAGTGTTAATGACCCCACCCACGGCTGTTCTAGTGTTAATGACCCCACCCATGGCTGTTCTAGTGTTAACATGCACGCTCACACACCATCAGGTGAACAGAACACAAGCTGCATCTCAGGTGGCACCCCAGATAACACACAACATGTGGCAAGGTTACACTACAGGCTCACCTCAGATGACCCCTCTTCTTAGGGCTAGTCTTTCTAGAGGCTAGTCTTTCTACAGTCATATGGGTTTTTTAGGTCCAAAAGTGGTTCTGTTATGGGCAATAGGGGGTCTAATCTCAGAGTAGTGCAGCTCAGACTGCATGCCCACAGTTTCTGTGTGTGTGTGTGTGTGTGTGTGTGTGTGTGTGTGTATGTGTGTATGTGTGTGTGTGTGTGTGTGTGTGTGTGTGTGTGTGTGTGTGTGCATTGCACTCATTGGCTGTTCCACCCACAGGGTATCCAAGGATCCTCTGGACCTCCAGGAGCCAAGGGAATAGAAGGCGAGCCAGTGAGTCCCTCTCTCCTTTCTCCATCCCTCTCTCCTCTCTCCATCCCTTTCTCCTCTCTCCATCCCTCTCTCCTCTCTCCATCCCTTTCTCCTCTCTCCATCCCTCTCTCCTCTCTCCATCCCTCTCTCCTCTCTCCATCCCTCTCTCCTCTCTCCATCCCTCTCTCCTCTCTCCATCCCTCTCTCCTCTCTCCATCCCTCTCTCCTCTCTCCATCTCTCTCTCCTCTCTCCATCTCTCTCTCCTCTCTCCATCCCTCTCTCCTCTCTCCATCCCTCTCTCCTCTCTCCATCTCTCTCTCCTCTCTCCATCTCTCTCTCCATCCCTCTCTCCTCTCTCATCCCTCTCTCCTCTCTCCATCCCTCTCTCCTCTCTCCATCTCTCTCTCCATCCCTCTCTCCTCTCTCATCCCTCTCTCCTCTCTCCATCCCTCTCTCCTCTCTCCATCTCTCTCTCCTCTCTCCATCTCTCTCTCCTCTCTCCATCTCTCTCTCCATCCCTCTCTCCTCTCTCCATCCCTCTCTCCTCTCTCCATCTCTCTCTCCTCTCTCCATCTCTCTCTCCTCTCTCCATCCCTCTCTCCTCTCTCCATCCCTCTCTCCATCCCTCTCTCCTCTCTCCATCTCTCTATCCATCTCTCTCTCCTCTCTCCATCTCTCTCTCCATCTCTCTTTCCTCTCTCCATCCCTCTCTCCTCTCTCCATCTCTCTCTCCTCTCTCCATGTCTCTCTCTCTCTTCTCTCCATCTCTCTCCTCTCTCCATCTCTCTCTCCATCCCTCTCTCCTCTCTCCATCTCTCTCCTCTCTCCATCTCTCTCTCCTCTCTCCATCTCTCTCTCCTCTCTCCATATCTCTCTCTTCTCTCCATCTCTCTCCTCTCTCCATCTCTCTCTTGAGTTCTTTGTGTCCCTTTGTCACTCTCTGTCCGTCCATCCCCCCGTCCCCCCCCACACACACACACTATCTCTCCCTCTCTTTATCTGTTTCCATTTGAACTACAGCTGAGTCTGAATCGCTGCCCACCAACAGCAGCCTCTCTGTCTCTGGCCAAGCCTGTTAACTCTGTGGAGGTTTCATTAAGGAGAGCGGCTAGTTTATAAGACATGTATTAATGTCTATTCAATATTTATTAGCGTATATATATGATTTATTAGTGTGTATTAAACGTCTCCTCCTGGGAAGCCAGAGACTGATGTCACAGCTCACACATCTGGTCTGGAGCGAGAGAGAGAGAGAGAGAGAGAGAGAGAGAGAGAGAGAGAGAGAGAGAGAGAGAGAGAGAGAGAGAACATATTTTATTTGCCATGCAATCAACTTCGTCAGTCAATTGTTGGGATGTGGTATGTTTTGCTCTGTGTTTGGCACAGGGTCAGCCATAGTCGGCGCCCCTGGAGCGATTGGGGGTTAAGTGCCTTGCTCAAGGACACATGCAGCTCCTTCCTCCCATGTCCTCCACAAGCATTAATGCACCACAGGAAGGAGCGCCACTGTTCTCCATTACCACCCAGTGTGGGGCCTCTCACTACGGACACAAACCCAGTCTGGATGACATGTGGCGCTTTTCCACTACAGGGCCGACCCGGGTCGGCCTGGTTTGACCCTGTTCTTTAGCCTTTCTCCACTGCCAACAGTACCCGTGCCATTTAGTACCCGTGCCATTTTTTGTTCTTGTTCGGGATGGGTAGCGAAAGGTACTTTTTTGCCAGGCTGCGTGTGACGTGTGACGCTGCACACCGTTGATTGGTCAATGGAAATCGTCATCCCATGTTCATAGATTTCTTCGCTAACCGCCATTTTTAAATACCACAACAGATTTCGCTCTCGGAAAATGTCACTTACTGTTTCTGTAATAACTTATTAATAAAGATTAGAAAAATTATGATAACCATCGTATTATCTTAGTTTAATGTCATTTCAATGCATCATAGAACTTTTATTTACAACAAGCATAACAAAAAAATCGCTATTATGGCGATGTCCTGTGCCTATGCTGTTCCTCAGTCCAGTGCTTCATCATTCCCCTTCTAAAACCCCTTATGTCATTTTATCAATGAACATTGTATTACTGTTATTTCAACATTTAAGCCTCTTTCACACATAGTTCCCTGTAACTTCAATGGAATCCCAAGCTGTGCCGTCCAGCCATTTTCGCCGTTCACTCATGAGTCAAATGCCGGTAGATTCGCGTCTTGCTCCCTTTAACACATGTCGGCGTTTCCCTGGTTGCGAGATCTAAACTACTAGAACTGAAAGCGGCAGGTAACAGGCACGTAACATCCATATGCTGTATATATAAATAAATATATTTGACTACCAGCAAGACACCGGAGCACTCGTACAAAGCGGAGATTGTATGAGCCCCGCGTCAGTCAGCCTTTCCGTAGAAATGCATCGCTCTGTTATATATCTAATGTTACATGTTTTAAGGCTGATCTGTGCATGATAGTGCTGCATTATGTTGATCTATTTATATCAATCTATTCTTGCCAATTCCTTATTACCAGTGGAAAGGGGGAAGGCTAAAACACTTTGAATGGAATAGATAGGACTTTCCGTTCAATGGAGGAAGCATGATACTCGCGAGTTCATCTCGCTTTTCCCCCCGTTGGTGTATTAAACAATCTAAGCAATCTAATCAGAGCAGTTGTTATTATGTCATATTATTGATGGATGTGCCATTTTTGATGGAGAGCAGTGAGCGGATGACTGGATGTGAGCATGTATTTGACTAATGCCGATACATTCGCGTCTTGCTCCGAAACCGGAGCTGTCGGCGCCGACAGGATTTTACAGCGTTCCTTCAAACTATCGTAATTCATGAACTATATGCCCAATCTAAAAAATTCAAACAGTTTCTGAAAGCAGAGAAGTTGCACTTTTTGAACAGTTGAACTTTTTTAGGCTTATTACGGTAGTTCACCAACAAAAAAAAGCACAGTGCTCAACGTGTCAGGAGAAATAAAAATAGAATCGGGGCTTTAACACATGTCGGCATTTCCCTGGTTGCGAGATCTAAACTAGTCTACTAGAACTGAAAGCGGCAAGTAACAGGCACTTAACGTTATATGTTGTAAGGCTGATCTGTGCACGATAGTGCTGCATTTTGACATAAT
>NC_137689.1:44682236-44692236 GCF_963989245.1 Nansenia antarctica | reverse complement strand
GGTCCAGTGATAATGTGGTCCAGTGGTAATGTGGTCCAGTGATAATGTGGTCCAGTGTAATGTGGTCCAGTGATAATGTGGTCCAGTGATAATGTGACCTTGTGATAATGTGACCTTGTGATAATGTGGTCCAGTGACAATGTGGTCCAGTGGTAATGTGGCCTTGTGATAATGTGGTCCAGTGATAATGTGGTCCAGTGGTAATGTGGTCCAGTGATAATGTGGTCCAGTGATAATGTGGTCCAGTGATAATGTGGTCCAGTGGTAATGTGGTCCAGTGATAATGTGGTCCAGTGATAATGTGGTCCAGTGATAATGTGGTCCAGTGGTAATGTGGTCCAGTGATAATGTGGTCCAGTGATAATGAGGTCCAGTGGTAATGTGGTCCAGTGATAATGTGGTCCAGTGATAATGTGGTCCAGTGATACATGTGGTCCAGTGATAATGTGGTCCAGTGATAATGTGGTCCAGTGGTAATGTGGTCCAGTGATAATGTGGTCCAGTGATAATGTGGTCCAGTGGTAATGTGGTCCAGTGATAATGTGGTCCAGTGGTAATGTGGTCCAGTGATAATGTGGCCCTGGGATATTCCAGATGGATATAGCTTCATAACCTCCTCCTCTGTATGATTCTGTATGATTCTGTATGATTCTGTATGATTGCAACCAACCCGTTCTTCCTCTCACAGGGCGCCCCTGGTAGAATGGGTATGCAAGGCGAGATAGGCCTCTCAGGTTATGAGGTGAGTCTAAAATAAAGAAAAAGGTATGCTCGACTCCAAATAAAGTTGAGTTTTGTGTCTTTGGGTGCTGTATAGCCTAGCACTAGGACAGCCCAACCTATTTCACCTACTCTTACCACTGCCTCTGGTGTCAGATGACCATAGTCTTTAGAATGGGAAGCTGCTACTGTACTTACACACAACGACCACTAGTTGGCGCCTCTTGTAAATTAGCCTGCCTCCTACACAGAAAAACTGCAAAATAGCTTTATACTAGCTTATCCTGATGTGATTTTGAAAATGTAAGGATACTGGGTGGTAGAACGCACATATCTAGAAAAAGTCATGAAAGGAGGGTCCTGAAATTAGATTGAGTGCAAAGATATTATAGAATCAGCTTGTCGATAAAACGATGGAATGGATCAATCTATTGAGGATTGTGATCTTAAATGCGTTGTGTCATCTCAGGATAGATTAGGTGCGCAGCATACACGATTTGACAAGAAAATAGAATGTTCAACACGGGTCGGAATCTCTGTACTTGATTTATTAAGACAGTCAGCGAATGGTTCATCAGCATGGTAACCAGCATCCGGCATTCCACGACCATTCCACTACATTCAACGACATTCAACGACATCATTATGACATACAGACAGGCTTAAATACTCTCTCGACCACCCTCTGTCTGTGCCCTGGCGCCTAACCCCCAAGGTCTTTAAGATAACAACCTCTCGAGTCTGCATATTGTGGTGTTATTGCTACCCCTGAAGAGCAGGCTGACCTGGAAGGAACAGAATGTGTGTGTCTAAGTGTGTGGGTATGTGTTATGTGTGTGTCTGAGTGACATGAGAATAGTGTGTGTGTGTGTGTGTGTGTGTGTGTATGTGTGTGTGTGTGTGTGTGTGTATGTGTTATGTGTATGTCTGAGTGACATAAGCATATATGTTTCTAGAGAACCCCATAAGATCCAACAATATACACATGTTTTACTCACTTGGTCAAATGACCCCACCCACGGCTGTTCTAGTGCTAGTGACCCCACCCAAGGCTGTTCTAGTGCTAATGACCCCACCCACGGCTGTTCTAGTTTTAATGACCCCACCCACGGCTGTTCTAGTGTTAATGACCCCACCCACAGCTGTTCTAGTGTTAATGACCTTACCCATGGCTGTTCTAGTGCTAGTGACCCCACCCACGGCTGTTCTAGTGCTAGTGACCCCACCCACGGCTGTTCTAGTGCTAGTGACCCCACCCACGGCTGTTCTAGTGCTAGTGACCCCACCCACGGCTATTCTAGTGCTAGTGACCCCACCCACGGCTGTTCTAGTGCTAGTGACCCCACCCACGGCTGTTCTAGTGCTAGGGTTGATCCAAATACTGTAGATTATACGGCCAGCAAGTAGGCTTGACACCGAAACGTGTCCACAGTGACTGTGCTGATTATGTATTAAACCATCATGTATGTTTCTGTTTGAGAATGCTGGTCTATACTACCTGATGGTTTACAACATTTCTTAACTAGCTAGGTAATGGCCAAAGGTATCCTACAGTATGTAACTGTCTGAAGATGACAGAGCTGGTATAAATGTGATAAACAGTATGTGTGTCTATAATGTATGGTCCATCCCTGTGTGTGTGTCTATAATGTGTGGTCCATCCCTGTGTGTGTGTGTGTGTGTGTGTGTGTGTGTGTGTGTGTGTGTGTGTGTGTGTGTGTGTGTGTGTGTGTGCAGGGACATCAGGGACCACTGGGCCCGCTTGGGCGTCCAGGACCAAAAGGTGAAAAGGTACACCTCCCTGACTCTGTCTAACGACATCCCATCTCCATCAACACGCTCTAGATGTGTGTCTCAGGTTGGGCCCTCCAGGCCACCGAGCCTGCAGACAAACCAATCACTTTGAACTGAGAAATGTCAACTTTAACCATGAAACAAACACTTGTATACATACACTGTGATAGTTGTTTTTGCTTTTCCTGCTTTAAATGTAATACTTCTACCATCCTATCAACCCTTGGCTAGCAACGATCATTGAATCATGTCATAAACATGGCATGGTATTTTCCACGAAGAGAAAAGAAGAGGGTTAAAATATAGAGCCAGATAAAAGCTTATGTGTTTTTGTTCTTGCAATTTCTCATCCACTATACCGATCCAGTTAGGACCACAATAACAACAGCACCCCTCTCCTTTAAGAGATGGACTGATCCAGTTAGAACCACAATAACAACAGCACCCCTCTCCTTTAAGAGAGGGACTGATCCCGTTAGGACCACAATAACAACGACACCACTCTCCTTTAAGAGATGGACTGATCCAGTTAGGACCACAATAACAACGACACCCCTCTCCTTTAAGAGATGGACTGATCCAGTTAAGACCACAATAACAACGACACCCCTCTCCTTTAAGAGATGGACTGATCCAGTTAGGACCACAATAACAACGACACCCCTCTCCTTTAAGAGATGGACTGATCCAGTTAAGACCACAATAACAACGACACCCCTCTCCTTTAAGAGATGGACTGATCCAGTTAGGACCACAATAACAACGACACCCCTCTCCTTTAAGAGATGGACTGATCCAGTTAGGACCACAATAACAACGACACCCCTCTCCTTTAAGAGATGGACTGATCTAGTTAGGACCACAATAACAACAGCACCCCTCTCTTTTAAGAGATGGACTGATCCAGTTAGGACCACAATAACAACAGCACCCCTCTCTTTTAAGAGATGGACTGATCCAGTTAGGACCACAATAACAACAGCATCCCTCTCCTTTAAGAGATGGACTGATCCAGTTAGGACCACAATAACAACGACACCCCTCTCCTTTAAGAGATGGACTGATCCAGTTAAGACCACAATAACAACGACACCCCTCTCCTTTAAGAGATGGACTGATCCAGTTAGGACCACAATAACAACGACACCCCTCTCCTTTAAGTGATGGACTGATCCAGTTAGGACCACAATAACAACGACACCCCTCTCCTTTAAGAGATGGACCGATCCAGTTAGGACCACAATAACAACAGCACCCCTCTCCTTTAAGAGATGGACTGATCCAGTTAAGACCACAATAACAACAGCACCCCTCTCCTTTAAGAGATGGACTGATCCAGTTAGGACCACAATAACAACGACACCCCTCTCTTTTAAGAGATCGACTGATCCAGTTAGGACCACAATAACAACGACACCCCTCTCTTTTAAGAGATGGACTGATCCAGTTAGGACCACAATAACAACGACACCCCTCTCCTTTAAGAGATGGACTGATCCAGTTAGGACCACAATAACAACGACACCCCTCTCCTTTAAGAGATGGACTGATCCAGTTAGGACCACAATAACAACGACACCCCTCTCCTTTAAGAGATGGACTGATCCAGTTAGGTAAAGTCTTTGCTTCTCCTCCTCAGGGCGAGCAGGGGGATGATGGGAAGGTTGAAGGTCCTGCCGGCCCGCAAGGCGACAGAGTGAGTCACCCTTCCCTCTCACACTCCTGCCTTCATTCTGACGTTCTGTTTCAAGTGTGAAGATGGGTCATTTGTACTACTTATCTTTTGTTTTCTTCTGGTATCCAGGGTCCTCCGGGAGACAGGGGAGAGAGGGGAGAATCAGGGGATCCAGGATACACGGTACGTGTCTTTAGATTCCGATAAAGGCCGTGGGATCTGTCAGTTCTGTCTGAAGGCCGTGGGATCTGTCAGTTCTGTCTGAAGGCTGTGGGATCTGTCAGTTCTGTCTGAAGGCCGTGGGATCTGTCAGTTCTGTCTGAAGGCCATGGGATCTGTCAGTTCTGTCTGTGTTTGTGTTGTGGCTTCATGATTTGGCCATTATTTTGTTCGTTGTAACCATTGTGATCTTCTCCTGTCGATTGTTCCACCATTGAATCCACTCTGTAGCATAGTACCTGACCGCAGTTCCCTGCGGATCTTAGTGTGTAGAGAGCATTGTGGGATTTGCAGATTAGCATACCGTCCCTGATTTCATTCAGTCTTATTTTCGTCATTCATTCCAAACAGTATGTATGTATTACTGTGTTATAACAATGCCAACAGTGTTGGGGTTGTTATCACAGTACGGTTCTGTGACTTCTCCTCAGGGCCAACAAGGAGTGGACGGAGGGAGAGGTAAAGCCGGAGCCACTGGACAGCCTGTGAGTGGACAGACATAGAGGATTTACACACACACTACACATCTGTGTTTCTGTATCAAGCACACAGTTAGTCTGGCACAAAGAAGCCGTCTGACGTTCAATGATTCCTTTTCTTAGGGACACGCAGGACCTCGGGGCCAGCAGGGGCCGAAGGGCTCTAAAGGAGATCAAGTAAGGATGTCAGACATTAGCACATTAGTGGAGGTCATCCCAGAGCTGTGTTGTTGTGTGTCTGTGTGTTGGTGAGAGCGTGAGAGTGTTGATCATGTTTGTTATTATTCATGTCTCCAACTCTACTCCAAACCTTCAGGCCTTCATCTCATGGTTCAGTCTGTCAGCCTGCTGTGGGACTGTGCTGCTAAAATACACATTTATCCACTTAGTGTCCTGAGGGCCGTTCCACTAAAGGTGGATTAGTATATCGGCGATTGAAATAAATCAGGCGATCAGGCAACTCGGGATTGGAATTCAAGCCTCAGGTGATTCCTCGAACGAGGATCAGGCTTGTGTGATGAGTGTTCACAGAACACCGGCTTACAAATCTTCGATATGGGCGCGTGCACGCAGACATAAAGAGCCCCGAAGAGTCGATCTGTCGAAATGAAGATACTCCACTCTGCAGGGGTTCAACATTTGCGCAGCATTCCGAATTATTGATCTTTATGAAGACGGAAAATAAGATGTAAAATAGTGCAATACTGCCGCAATTAACAAGGCGAGGGAAATGGTTTGGCAAGAAATTGCTGACCGATTAAATGCGTAGGTCATACTAGCCCCAGTTATTGTTATATGTTCATATTTTAATAAATGAATTTTACTACTGTGGTGATATCAGCAGCAGGCTACAAACCGTCATAACGCCACAATGGCCTAGTGGTATCGACCGCTGCCATAGTATCTATTCGTTATTTTTAGACGGTGGTTCAAATCCCTCTTCGGACACACTTTTTACTGCATTTCGTTGTCTGAATCTAATCTAAAATCTCATCTAAAAAAGTATGTAGGCTATAAAATGATGGTGCAGGCTAATTTACAAGAACTGACACGATTACAATGGTGTTTGAAGCCTTTGCATGAAATCTTCGGTTAAATGTAAAAAAATAAAAATAATCACTTAGTCAAGTCTCGAACTCGCAACCTTCAGAACTCTAGCTGGTTGCCTTAACCACTGCGCCAGCCAGACCGCTGTGTCAATAGCAATGCAAGTTGATAGACACACCTATTTATTTTATTTTATTTTTTACACTTTTTAATTTATTTATCCATCGATCTATCTATCTATCACACTTTCAAAATATCAGGTTATCTATCACACAATCAAACTATCTATCTATCGATCGATCACACTTTCAAATTATCAAATTATCTATCTATCACACAGTCAAACTATCTAATCTATCTATCTCGTGTGAAGTGGGAACTAATATTTCCTAAAAGACACTTGATGGAACTGTCGTTCGGGATGTAGTTTCCGCCTGTGAGCCTTTTTTCACGCACGTATTACTTTAGCCAGTCTTTTAGCCTGCTCGCGACCAGGCTAATTATATCTTTTTTTTTGTAATCAATTATTTATTGCAAAACAGTACACATGAAAAACTCACATTAATACACCAAACAAAATAAGTGTCTGCCCTGATTTTTCCCCCCCTTATCTTAAGCCCCCCCTAGGCTAATTATATCTGACTCAGAAGGAGCTCAACCAAGCAGCAAATTATTTGAGCCACATTGATGGAACCGAACGCAAGCTAACATTATCGAGGCTTAGAACTTTATCGAGGCTTAGAAGATAATCCACCTTAGTGGAATGGGCCCCTGGAGTCTTTACTACACACAAACACATGGGGGCATTAGCTATGGACATGACCCAAGTCAACTGTGTAAGATGTTTCTAACTTTACTATTCTTCTCTGTCTGTCTGTCTGCCTGTCTGTCTGTCTGTCTGTCTACCTTTCTTCCCTTCTCTCTCCCCCTCTCTCTGTTTAGGGTAATAAAGGAAAACAGGGTCAGAGAGGACAATCTGGAAGCAGAGGATCGCTGGTAAGGAAGAGATTTGTGTTTCCCTCCTATTCTCTGTTTCCTGGTCCTTGGCCTCGTATTCTCTGTCTCCTGCAATCCATCTAGTTGATTATGTTATCAGGGTTTTATTTAGGCTACATTTCAGCCCTCACGTCACAGTGGGCTGGAGGTTGGCTTGTGCTTCAATTATGTTTTCGGAGGAAACTACTTTGTTATGGCTGACTAAAATAAAGTTCTATATGTGGAATTGAAAGCCGGTCAAACTGATTTTGAACGTATGTTATATCAAAACAGATTAAAAGAAATGACTGTATGAATGACATGAGAGGACAAGGCTTGACTCATACTGTGCATGGGCTGATGCCTCTGTTCTCTTCTCTCTTCCTCAGGGTGTGGTGGGTCTCCCTGGCCCAAGGGGCGTGGTGGGGCGAGAGGGGCTGGAGGGCGTGCCTGGCGTAGATGGAGTCCCAGGAAAGGACGGCAGCAACGGCATGCCGGTAAGAGTGTGTGTGTGTGTGTGTGGAGCGTGGAGCCTCCCACCGTTGTCTGAAAAAGTCCAGGGCCGTTTTGTTGTCCCGGTAACACATCACACTCCAGAGAGCAACTCCTGAGTCTTAGTCAGTATGTTAGTCAGTATGTTAGTCAGTATGTTAGTCAGTATGTTAGTCAGTATGGTAGTCAGTATGGTAGTCAGTATGGTAGTCAGTATGTTAGTCAGTATGTTAATCAGTATCTTAGTCAGTATGTTAGTCAGTATGTTAGTCAGTATGTTAGTCAGTATGTTAGTCAGTATGGTAGTCAGTATGTTAGTCAGTATGTTAGTCAGTATGTTAGTCAGTATGTTAGTCAGTATCTGTACCAGTACCCTGTCAGTACCCTCACTCCATTGTCTCCGCAGGGCGAGTACGGTGACGATGGGGAGTTCGGTCTCCTTGGCAACGCTGGTCATCCTGGCAAAGTGGGCGTAGCAGGACTCCGGGGCGATCAGGGCGGCTTTGGACCAAAGGTGAGAGAAACGATGTGCAGCGTGTGCAGTTGCGATTTCCCCCCAACATGTTGGTGAGGCCACTGTCAAATACACACAGATGCATGCCAGTGGAACCACAGTCAAATCAAACACATCACCCATCATGGGTATAGGGTTAGGGTTATGGTTAGGGTTATAGGGTTAGGGTTATAGGCTGCAATCAATAAGTTGGACACAGACGTGTTTCTGGGATTTCTACTCAGCCCCAGGGGAATAATAGGCTACTTGGCAAAATGTGGCATTTTAGAAATGCATTTCATGTAATTCAATAATAATTATAAGAATAATAATTAATGCAATTCCTAATTATAAATGACTCAACTTATTAGCAGAGTGTTTTATTTATTTTTTCAAGATTAAGATCATTTTTAAGATTAAGATTTCTTCTGGGTGCAATCATGCATCTTCTATTTCCAACATGTTAGCTGTCTGTTTAGCTACGACCACTTGCTACACAGTGTGATCACTTTTTGCCAGTCCAATTTGCACGCAGCAGAACCCAGGAAAGCAATAGGAAAGATGCCAGACATCGAAAGAATGTATCAGCAGGTTTGTGTGGTGGTGCCTCCAGGTCTGCAGTCTGGCAGCACCTTTCTGAACCACCAGGGAGCGGGCCTCTCGTGCTCTCCTTTGACTCAATGGAGACTCCGTCTTTAGCACGCACACTACCATCTGCCCCACTCATAGCCTTTCACTGAGAGAGCAGGGCCGGAGTTGTTCTGGCCCCACTACCAAAGAAAAGTTACCTGGGGACAATAACCTCCCAGGACCTCAGGTGGGAGGAGAACATCACCTCCACCATCCAGGACCTCAGGTGGGAGGAGGACATCACCTCCACCACCCAGGACCTCAGGTGGGAGGAGGACATCACCTCCACCATCCAGGACCTCAGGTGGGAGGAGAACATCACCTCCACCATCCAGGACCTCAGGTGGGAGGAGAACATCACCTCCACCATCCAGGACCTCAGGTGGGAGGAGGACATCACCTCCACCATCCAGGACCTCAGGTGGGAGGAGAACATCACCTCCACCATCCAGGACCTCAGGTGGGAGGAGAACATCACCTCCACCATCCAGGACCTCAGGTGGGAGGAGGACATCACCTCCACCATCCAGGACCTCAGGTGGGAGGAGGACATCACCTCCACCATCCAGGACCTCAGGTGGGAGGAGAACATCACCTCCACCACCCAGGACCTCAGGTGGGAGGAGAACATCACCTCCACCACCCAGGACCTCAGGTGGGAGGAGGACATCACCTCCACCATCCAGGACCTCAGGTGGGAGGAGAACATCACCTCCACCATCCAGGACCTCAGGTGGGAGGAGGACATCACCTCCACCATCCAGGACCTCAGGTGGGAGGAGGACATCACCTCCACCATCCAGGACCTCAGGTGGGAGGAGGACATCACCTCCACCATCCAGGACCTCAGGTGGGAGGAGGACATCACCTCCACCATCCAGGACCTCAGGTGGGAGGAGAACATCACCTCCACCATCCAGGACCTCAGGTGGGAGGAGGACATCACCTCCACCATCCAGGACCTCAGGTGGGAGGAGGACATCACCTCCACCATCCAGGACCTCAGGTGGGAGGAGAACATCACCTCCACCATCCAGGACCTCAGGTGGGAGGAGGACATCACCTCCACCATCCAGGACCTCAGGTGGGAGGAGAACATCACCTCCACCATCCAGGACCTCAGGTGGGAGGAGGACATCACCTCCACCATCCAGGACCTCAGGTGGGAGGAGGACATCACCTCCACCATCCAGGACCTCAGGTGGGAGGAGGACATCACCTCCACCATCCAGAAGCCCAGCAGAGGAGGTTCTTCCTGCGGCAGCGAAGGGAAATTCAATAAGCAGCATAGTCGCTGATTGCTCCCACCCTGGTCACCACCTCTTCCCAAGACTTCCATCCAGAAAAAGGTTCCGGTTTATCAAGACCAAAAGCTTGTGCCACCTGAACAGTTTCTTCCCCATGGCAGTGGGCCTCACAAACAAGCCCCCAGCCTCTCACTGACTCTGGGACTTCCACCAGCCCACCCCCCCCCCC
>NC_137689.1:44597236-44672236 GCF_963989245.1 Nansenia antarctica | reverse complement strand
GAACACAAGTGTGTATAATTATGCAAGCCTTGTTGTATACAGTGGATCCCCTCTTGCTAATTTAATGTTATTTAAATGTTGTAAACGTGGTTGCCGACCGAGCAAGGTTCTCTTTGTCTAAGCAATAGTTATTTTCTCTGATAACTTTATGTATCAGTTAGCCCAACTGGTCTTGGAGTTTATAGATTTTTATTTTATGTGTAAATTTGGGGCTCCAGAGAACAAATTTATTGCAATGTTTGTTGTCTTTATTTTTTTATTTTTTCGTTTATTATTTTAGTTTTTTTTTTCCTCTATGATAATCAACATGTACTGTACCAGAACTTTGTTCTATGCTATAACTTGTGTTTTAAAGAAAATGATCAATATGTGAAAGTTCTGTTTTTGTCATTCAGTTTCAAACGATAAACGAGCTAAAAATACCTCACATTTTTACACATGACTGGGCGCTAAAGATTCTCTGGTTACTGTCTACATGAAGAAAAAAAAGCCTTTCCTATCAGCAAAGTAACTCATGCATCACACAGCAAGACCAACGCTGGTAACTTCATACATGTGTCTGTTTCCCTTGGATTTTTCAATGTTCAATAAATATTTTGAATCTGGGTTTGGACCATTGGTTTGAACACTTGCATACCCAATAAAAAGATTTTCTACATTCTGCAGTTTTCCTATTTTTCCACTAGGGGTCACCATTGCCATGTTTACAGGGCCATCAAGGTCCTCCTAGTTGATATCCTGCAGCATGAGTGAATCAGTTGTAATTAAGCAGTGCAAAGTCAGTCACTTCTCTCTTATTGTTGCATGAAGGCTCTAACGATGCGACAGTTAATGGTTAAAAGTTAAAGTTAATTTCTGAGAGCACATGTAATCCGGCCAATATCATTGACTACCCTGTCCCCACTGACACTGTTACTGTCACTACAGCATGGCAAGGAGAGGCCAAACTCTAGAACAGTGAGACCAATGAGACCACTGAGGAAGAGGGCATTATGAAACCCTACTGATACATCATGATTGATTGATTGATTGAAAACTTTATTAGAAGATTTGCAGAAGTAGGTACATGAAAGTACATATTACATACAAGGTCAACTAACAGGATAAAAACCCAAGAAAGCCACTGGCTTATTTCAATTGGGGTCCTTGATTCTCAATTCATCGTCCAGAACACTTTTTTCCATCATGTCTATAAAGCCAAAGGCAAATCACAGGTATTAAAGGAGCATTCTCTTCATGATCACGTGACACTGTGGTGCATGGAATGATTTGAGGATGACAGAAAGAATAGTAAAGATTTATAATATCAGGGCTGTAAAGCTCCACAGAACATACTATGGGTGAGTTGAAGGACTATGTGTTTCCCTTTGTACTAATATACACACCTGTGACTGACATACACCTGCCAGCACTTGAAGCTCAAAACGAGAGTGAATACCAACAGAAGAATATTGCAGGGGATTTTGGACAAATGTTTTGGGCCTCTACCCACACGTTTAGCTGTGTTACTCATTCCATGGATGTATGATCCTTACAAGTTGTACCTCATTGTAAAGGTGACCAATCAGGTTTTCCAACTATATAAAATACAATACCAATTGGTATTATTAAAGGGGAGGAATAATCAACCAAAAAAGTGTTTCCGGACTTTTTTTGAGGGGTTTATATACACTACCGTTCAAAAGTTTGGGGTCACCCAGACAATTTTGTGTTTTCCATGAAAACTCACACTTTTATTTATCAAATTAGTTGAAAATTAATAGAAAATATAGTCAAGACATTGACAAGGTTAGAAATAATGATTTTTATTTGAAATAATAATTTTATCCTTCAAACTTTGCTTTCATCAAAGAATGCTCCCTTTGCAGCAATTACAGCATTGCAGACCTTTGGCATTCTAGCTGTTAATTTGTTGAGGTAATCTGAAGAAATTTCACCCCACGCTTCCTGAAGCACCTCCCACAAGTTGGATTGGCTTGATGGGCACTTCTTGCGTACCATACGGTCAAGCTGCTCCCACAACAGCTCAATGGGGTTGAGATCTGGTGACTCCGCTGGCCACTCCATTACAGACAGAATACTAGCTGCTTCTTCCCTAAATAGTTCTTGCATAATTTGGAGGTGTGCCTTGGGTCATTGTCCTGTTGTAGGGGGAAATTGGCTCCAATCAAGCGCTGTCCACAGGGTATGGCATGGCGTTGCAACATTGAGTGATAGCCTTCCTTATTCAAAATCCCTTTTACCTTGTACAAGACCATCACATTACCTCCACCATGCTTGACAGATGGCGTCAGGCACTCTTCCAGCATCTTTTCACTTGTTCTGCATCTCACAAATGTTCTTCTGTGTGATCCAAACACCTCAAACTTCGATTTGTCTGTCCAGAACACTTTTTTCTTCCTCTGTCCAATGTCTGTGTTCTTTTGGCCATATTCATCTTTTCTATTTATTGGCCAGTCTCAGATATGGCTTTTTCTTTGCCACTCTGCCTAGAAGGCCAGCATCCCGGAGTCGCCTCTTCACTGTAGACGTTGACACTGGCATTTTGCGGGTACCATTTAATGAAGCTGCCAGTTCAGACCTGTGAAGCGTCTATTTCTCAAACTAGAGACTCTAATGTACTTGTCTTCTTGCTCAGTTGTGCACCGGGGCCTCCCACTTCTCTTTCTACTCTGGTTAGAGCCTGTTTGTGCTGTTCTCTGAAGGGAGTAGTACACACCGTTGTAGGAAATGTTCAGTTTCTTGGCAATTTCTCACATGGAATAGCCTTCATTTCTATGAACAAGAATAGACTGTCGAGTTTCATTTGAAAGTTCTCTTTTTCCGGCCATTTTGAGAGTACAATCGAACCCACAAATGTGATGCTCTAGATACTCAACTAGCTCAAAGGAAGGCCATTTGTATAGCTTCTCTAACCAGCAAAACCATTTTCAGCTGTGCTAACCTAATTGCACAAGGGGTTTCAAGGGTTTTCTAATAATCCATTAGCTTTTTAACGTGATTAGCAAACACAATGTACCATTAGAACACTGGAGTGACGGTTGCTGGAAATGGGCCTCTATACACCTATGTAGATATTCCATTAAAAACCAGATGTTTGCAGCTAGAATAGTCATTTTCCACATTAACAATGTATAGAGTATATTTCTGATTAATTTAATGTTATCTTCATTGAAAAAAACAGTGCTTTTCTTTAAAAATAAGGACATTTCTAAGTGACCCCAAACTTTTGAACGGTAGTGTATATCAGTGGAGGCTCCTCCATAGAGGTGGAGGAGGCCTGGCCTCCCCAATAATTTGAGAGAAGAGAGAGAGATTTAAAAAAGCAATAATTATATTTATTTTATTTATTTATTTATTTAACAAAAAACATATTTATTTACCTCCAGAGTGTGGAGGGCCACCAAAACACCTATAACTAATAATAAACCTATAGTAGCACACTTCCTAGTCATATTTTAAAAAAGAGCTAAAATCATCCAAAGTAATCCAAATAGGAATAACTCTAAAAAGTTGTAGCAGTTGTTGTTGTTGTACACCATATTGGGTGTCCGTACGATGGGGGGTGTAGCCGTAGCCCTGGGGGCCATTCCACTAAAGGTGGCTTAGTATATCGGCGATTGAAATAAATCATGCACTTTTTACTGCATTTCGTTGTCTGAATCTAATCTAAAATCTAATCTAAAAAACTATGTAGGCTATAAAATGATGGTGCAGGCTAATTTACAAGAACTGACACGATTACAATGGTGTTTGAAGCCTTTGCATGAAATCTTCGGTTAAATGTAAAAAAATAATTTAAAAAAATCACTTAGTCAAGTCTCGAACTCGCAACCTTTGGAACTCTAACTTGCTGCCTTAACCACTGCGCCAGCCAGACAGCTGTGATGACAGCAATGCAAGTTGATAGACATACCTATTTATTTTATTTTATTTTTTACACTTTTTAATTTATGTATCCATCGATCTATCTATCTATCGATCGATCACACTTTCAAATTATCAAATTATCTATCGATCACACAATCAAACTATCTAATCTATCTATCTCGTGTGAAGTGGGAACTAATATTTCCTAAAAGACACATGAGGAACTGTCGTTCGGGGTTTAGTTTCCGCCTGTGAGCCTTTTTTGACGCGCGTCTTACCATAGCCTGTGTTTTAGCCTGGTCGCGACTAGGCTAATTATATCTGACTCAGAAGGAGCTCAACCAAGCAGCGAATTATTTGAGCCACATTGATGGAACCGAACGCAAGCTAACATTTTCGAGGCATAGAACTTTATCGAGGCTTAGAACTTTATCGAGCTTCGTGGAATACCCCCCTGGTCCTCTGGTGAGCGTTAGCAATGTCCTCTGTGGTGGCCAGGTTGGTCCTCTCTGGCCCGCCATTAACCTCTCCAACCTTCCTCCACACAGATAGCAGTTTCTGTTGTTGTTGTTGTTGTTGTTGTTGTTGTAGTTGTAGTAGTTGTTGTTGTTGTTGTTCTTGGCTACGCGAGGCACTGATGGTGGGTCTAGTAGCCTTAGCCCCCCTGGTCCTCTGGTGAGCCTGTACCGTAGTGAGTTCGGTCATCCAGCTTGGCCGGCGGTTGACCAGGCCACTCTTGGCTGTGTGAGTGTCCGCCTGGAGATGAGGGGTGCTGGCCCAATGCCGGAGCACCATGGGGGCCGTGACTGTGTCCAGAAGGACCTCACCATGCGGGAGCTCCAGAGTGTGGAGGGCCACCAAAACACCAATAACCAATAATAAACCTATAGTGGCACACTTCCTAGTCATATTTAAGAAAAGAGCTAAAATCATCCAGTAACTTGAAAAAGCAGCTGCACTCGAAGAGAGACAGTTGAGTTGTGTTCGTTTGGAGTGTTGTAATGAAGTTGTCACAGTGGGCATTATGACATCATTGCTGTATTGGGAGGTTGAATTCCGATGATTAGAGTGAGAAGAGCCAAACTACTTTATTTTGATACACACACTACTATGTAATTTGTAATCATTAATAATAATCATTTATATAAATAATTCCCATGATGTTTAACTCGGGTGATTTTGTTTGTGAATTGTTATTTTCAAACGATTTATTCTGAATTAATAAATTATTCATTAAATATTATGAATGAATGAATGGTCTTTATTGTCATTGCTATAGTACAGGTACCAAACAACGAAATTTGGGAGGGGGGGGGGGGGGGGCTCCCCTGGTGCTAGGAAAGAAAAAAAAGAAAAAAAAGAAGAAGGGAAAGGAGCTGGTTTACATAAATAAAGGCTATGTACACTATCCACTACACTATACTGTACAGATAAAACGACTAGGGTTGTCATATTGCACATAGTGTTATTGCACATTCATTTAAAGTGTCGCAGTTTGCAGGCTTGAAATGTACACATTTGTGCCTCAGCACTACACCTGATTTTTCAATCCAGCAGCTGCCATCAATCCGTCCAGACTGTCCAGGGCCCAGAACCTAGGTCTTTGCTGTGTTCAGGGCCTGGATGGAATGTTCAAAACTCCATTCCAGCAGGAGCTGGTAATTTCCATTTCAAACCCTTTTTCTAACTTGTGACCGCGACAACAGTTTTTAAGGTACACAAAACATATGATACACAAATGTGCATCTGGTTCCCAGGATTCCTACGGTGTGAATATCTAAGTTGTGAACCCTAGGTGCTAACAACAAACACAGTCCTAAGATAATTTAAAAAGAATGAGACATAAATAGACATAAAATAGGGGGGATGTACAGTAAATAGGGGATAAGTGATCGGTAGGAATCTGAGAATGTATCTTACATGTGAACTTCGATACTTATATACACTATATGGCCTATTCACAGGGGGGTATATAGACAGGGGGAGTTAGCATGTAACTGTGTACTTTTTTATAAACATATACTAGTAAACTTATATACAGTATATGAACCCTAACACAAGAATGTAAACATATTGCACGGTTATAGAATATTGCACTATTCCTATGGTTGATGTGGTGTGATGTGTGGTCTGTTCTAGTCATCGTATGTCTATGTGGTCTGTTCTAGTCATTGTATGTCTATGTGGTCTGTTCTAGTCATTGTATGTCTATGTGGTCTGTTCTAGTCATTTTATGTCTATGTGGTGTGTTCTAGTCGTCGTATGTCTATGCGGTCTGTTCTAGTCGTTGTGCGTCTATGTGGTGTGTTCTAGTCATTGTATGTCTATGTGGTGTGTTCTAGTCATTGTATGTCTATGTGGTGTGTTCTAGTCATTGTATGTCTATGTGGTGTGTTCTAGTCATCATATGTCTATGTGGTGTGTCCGGTACCCAGCCAGGGCTATTTCAGGGGACTGGCAGCACTTATAATCATAGAAAAACAAGAAGTAGAACTAACATTTATATTAAATGTATTGTTTCGTTTATTGCTCCTTTACGAAATAAAAAAGTAAGAGAAGACTATGTAAAGACCGTTCGACCACGCCATGAAAATAGTTGGTTTGGTTGGATAATGAACGCACACTTCGCACTCCTTGTCTGTTGTGAACATTAAAACAGTTGTCTTGCTTGTCTGTCCATCCAAAGTAATCCAAATAGGAATAACTAAAAAAAGTTGTAGCAGTTGTTGTTGTTGTACACCATATTGGGTGTCCGTACATGGCTACGAGGGACCCTGGTCCTCTGGTGAGCCTGTTCCGTCGTCAATTCGGTCATCCCGCTTCCCCAACGGTTGAACAGGTCGTCACTCTGGGCCGTGTGGGTGTTCACCTGGAGACCTGGAGACGCGTGGGTGTCCACCTGGAGACCTGGAGACGCGTGGGTGTCCACCTGGAGACCTGGCGTGTGGGTGTCCACCTGGAGATGAGGAGCCCACTGCCGGAGCACGGGAATAAGTTGAGACGTGAGAAGTTGTGACACTTGTACTTTTTACAATGCTAAACTGCTATTTACACACAACGACCACTAGTTGGCCGCTTGTAAATTAGCCTGCTTCCTACACAGAAAAACGGCAAAATAGCTTTATATTAGCTTATCCTGATGTGATTTTGAAAATGTAAGAATACTTGAAATTTGATCGAGTGCAAAGATAGCTATATATTTAAAAAATTACTCAAATGACCCCTCATAGCTGTGTAAGATTTCCCTTCATCAACTGTAGTTATATAATTCCTTCTCTTCACTTTAATATTATTGACAAGGTAGTCAATGGTGACTTTTCAATGGTGTTTGTGGTGTCCGGACTGGACTTGTAAGTAATAATAGTAGAGAGAGAACGTGGTCCATCAAACGCAGGTTTATTCCTTTCAGCATGAGTATAGCAGCAAACTACTCAACATAACTTCTCAGCATGAATGAGTATGGCAGCCAACTACCCAGCATACACTTCAACTTCCTCCTTAGTCTAACACGTGATTCCGTCTTAAAGGGCAGGACACAACATTTCCCCCTTTCTGGAAAAGAGTTACTTGTACTAACAACAAGGCAAGCAAAAAAAATGAAATGGTAGATTCAGCATGTATAAACAAAACAATATCACATTACCCAATCAATATCACATAAGGAAACTTAAATATTATTAATCTAGGTAATGACAGTCTAATACAATAACAATAGACCAAAGTAGTGCAAACAGTATAAGTGCAACAATCCCCATACAACAGGAATACAATTCAACAACTGTCAGTGACCCATTATTAGGCTATTCAAGAGACATAGTCCTTTAGCCATCCAGACCTCTGGATATTACGTCTAGGCCTGGGTGAATGATCAACCACAGGCTCTACAGTGTCTCCGTCTGTGGTTGCGGCAGTGTCTGGGAAAGCAGTGAGATGAGAGGCATTCCAAGTCTTTCCATCACTCAGAATGTATGTGCTGTCCCCCACCTTCTTGCTTATGGTGAGAGGATCACTGTACCTTCTGTGACCTTTCATCACATGCAGAGGATTCTTAACCCGCACTTTGTCCCCTTTTTGAAAAGCAGGAGGACGTGCACCACGTTTGGCATCAGTGTAGGCCTTCATCTTGCGCTGTCGTTCACTGACTCTGTGGCGAATGTTCATCGTCGCCGGAGTACACTCAGGAGCAGGAGGTAACAGAGTCAGCTTGGTTCGCATGGGCCGACCGTGGAGCAGTTCAAAAGGAGATGAACCAGTAGTGGCATGAGGAGTGGCACGGTAGACCTGGAGAAAGTCTACCACAGCTGGTTTCCAAGGCTGATGTTGCTGAATGGCCAGCTGGATGGTTTGTTTCAGCACCCGATTGAACCTTTCTATGGCCCCATTAGCAGCAGGGTAGTAGAGAGAAGATCGGCTGTGTGAGATTTGTCTGTCTTTCAGGAAAGATGTGAATGATGCAGACGTAAACTGCACACCGTTGTCAGTGACAATGTTCAGCGGGTTCCCATGCCGGCTGAACACAGATGACATAAAGGCAAGCACAGTGTTAGTAGTGATGTCTCGGGTGAAGGCTACCTCAGGCCATTTACTAAAGTAGTCAGTCATTGTAACAGCGTATCTGCAGTCTGGAGCAGCTGTTTCGAATGGGCCGACTATATCCATGGCAACCTTTTGCCATGGCCCATCAGGAAGTGGTACAGGTTGCAGTGGACCTGGACGTGGCTTTGCTGTCTTGTCATTTGACTGGCACAAGTGGCAGGCACGGATAGCACTGAGCACCTGATCATCCATTTTAGGCCACCAGTACAGTTCACGAAGTCTCTGTTTGGTCCGCACCACTCCTTGGTGGGACTCGTGAGCAATGGAGATCAGTGCAGGGCGGAGAGCGTCAGGGACAAGCACTCTGGAGCCTCGAAATATGAAGCTGTCCTTCACAGACAGTTCATGGCGGAGTGGGTAGTATGGTAACAAGACAGGGTCGAGACCTTTAGAGGAAGGAGGCCAACCACTTGAGATGATGACGCGGAGCATTGTGAGCTCGGGACATGAGGCACAGGCAGAGTCCAGGTCAGCAGCAGAGAGAGACTCACTAGTAGAGGTGAGAAGAGCAACGTACTCCGTGTCGTCGTCAGCCGGAGCAGATGCAGCAGGCAGAGGTAAGCGAGACATGCAGTCGGCAGGTGCGTTGTCAGAGCCTGGACGGTAGGTGACATCGTAGTTGTAGGACATGAGACGGGCAGACCATCTTGCAACACGTAGACCAGCGCGACCGACACCCTTTGTAGTCATCAGTGTCGTGAGCGCTTGGTGGTCCGTCTTCAGAGTGAAACGGCGTCCCCACAAGTAAGTGCGCCACCGCTCCACAGCCCAGACGCAGGCCAGGGCTTCCTTTTCCACAACAGCATATTTGCGCTCAGCAGCAGAGAGAGTTCGAGATGCAAACGCAACAGTTCTCTCAACGTTGTCAGGGCCCACTTGTGACATCACAGCACCCAACCCGTAGTCAGATGCATCTGTAGATATGATAGTGTGCAGTGCAGGATCAAACAATGCTAGGGCTTGGCTCTTTACCAGCAGTTGCTTGACCCTTTCATAACTGGCTTGTGCTTCGTCAGTCCACTGAAATGCACTGTCCGTCTGTCTCAGGCATGCTCGCATAGGTTCCACCACAGTGGCATGGTTGGGCAGGAACTTAGAGTACCAGGAGAGCAAGCCGAGGAAGGAACGCAGTGTAGTAGCGTCAGTGGGTGCTGGAGCCTCAGCGATGGCCTGTATGCGTACAGTGTCTGGAAGCAGACCATCAGCAGAGACAGTGTGACCCAGGAATGGTAGACTGGGCTCACGGAAACGGCATTTGTCGTTATTAAGCTGCAAGCTAGCAGATTTCAGGCGTTGCAGGGTAACTTTAAGAGCCTCGTCATGTGTGTGCCTGTCACTGCCATGTATGATGACATCATCAATGTAGTACTCCACACCCGGCAGGTCAGCGAGAATGATGCTCATCATCTTCTGAAAGGCAGCTGGCGCTGATGCCAGTCCATATGGCACACGGCAGAACCGATACAGTCCATCATGGGTGATGAATGCCGTTAGGTCGCGTGACTCCTCAGCAAGAGGCACCTGGTAGTAGGCGTTAGCCAGGTCAATGGATGAGAAGATGGTGGAGCCTTTCAGGCTGGAAAGGAGCTCATCCATATGAGGCAGTGGAAAGGCGTCAATAATGACCGCCTTATTGGGCTCACGCAGGTCGACACACATCCTTATTTTTCCAGTCTTCTTTTGTATGACGACAATGGGGGACACCCAAGCAGAGGCGTCGACAGGTTCGATCACTCCAGCAGCGAGTAAGCGCTTCAGTTCATCAGAAACTGCGTCTCTGACAGACAGCGGTAGCCGGCGCAGCTTTTGGCGTACCGGTGTGACAGAGGAATCGACCTTCACGCGGTGCACAAAGTTTTCTGCACACCCTACAGCAGCGGGAGCAGATGCAGTAGTGCACTGGAGCACAGGAGTAGGCAGAGATGCAGAGTCATTAGGAGGCACCACTTTGTTGTTTGCAATATGCACACTTAACACAGTCATTAGGTCCCTCCCCATCAGTGAGGTCCCCCTCTCCACAATGAAGAAGGTACCTGGAGCAGTGCGGCCATGGAGAGAAACATCAGCAGACATGCACCCCAGCACTGGAATGCTGGTTTTAGAGTAAGACACCAGCCTGGCAGTCGGTTCAGTAAGTGGAATGTTTTTAAAGTACTGTGCGTAGATGCTCTGTGGCAGTATAGAGACAGATGAACCAGTGTCAACCAGCAATTCCACTTTACTGGACTGTGAGTGTTCTGAAATAATCTCCACAGTGCATGTGATCTTATCACTATTACGTGCAGAATGTTCAGTATATAACACTGTAAATTCAGGGAGATCAACCTCACGTACCTCCTTGGTGTGTGTCTGTGTACTGCGACACACCTTGGCAAAGTGACCCACTCTGTTGCATTGTCTGCATGTAACTGATGCAGCTGGGCAGTTAGTTGCATTAGCTAAATGTCCATCTGATCCACAGCGGTAACATGTTTTCCGCTGTGAAGCCTCCCCAGGCTTTGTACGCTTACCCCACTGTCCCCCTTTTCGTTGTGGAGTGTGCTGCACCGCCTGCACAGATGCAGCCCGCGGCTCACAGAAGGCCTTAGCTTGCTCCGTAGCAGCCTCAATCTGTGTAGCAGTTGTCATGGCCCTTTCCAGTGTAAGTTTATTGTCCATCAAAAGTCTTTCACGGATCCGCGGGTTGTGTAGATGTTCAACTAGCTGATCACGGATCGCCTCATCCGCACGATCGCCATAGTCGCACGTAGCTGCAAGTTCACGTAGTGCAATCACATACTGAAGGACCGTTTCATTCTGCATCTGTACTCTCTTACGGAAAGCATGGCGTTCAGCAACAGTGTTTGTCTTGGGCACAAAGTACTCCTCCAACGCAGTCATTGCAGTATCGTAATCTGCACCTGTGTTCGGGAGCGAGTAGAAGAGACGCTGTCCCTCGGTGCCCAGGCAGTGTAGTAAGACGGCTCTACGCCGTGCAGCAGGCCAAGCATTACCGCTAGCATTGATGACCAGCAAATAGTTCTCAAAAATTTTCCGCCATGTCTTGAATGGAATGGTGGGCTCACCAGGCGCAGGCAGGAAAAAACAGGGAAACGGCACGTTTACAGCCATTGTAAAAACTAGTAACTCCGATTACTCGTCGCCAATTGTGATGTCCGGACTGGACTTGTAAGTAATAATAGTAGAGCGAGAACGTGGTCCATCAAACGCAGGTTTATTCCTTTCAGCATGAGTATAGCAGCAAACTACTCAACATAACTTCTCAGCATGAATGAGTATGGCAGCCAACTACCCAGCATACACTTCAACTTCCTCCTTAGTCTAACACGTGATTCCGTCTTAAAGGGCAGGACACAACAGTGTTGTTTTTTCTTTTCTTTTTTGTGAAGAGTGTTGTGGCACACACATATCGATGCACACTTAGATGCACTACAAATACTGTCCATCTACTATGTGAATTATAACAAACATGGTGTTCTCTCCTAGCCCTCCTCTACCCCTCTCAGACCCCCACTGCCTCATCACATCACTGTACCTGCAGAAGGATTTCTCCAAACTTCCTCATCCAGCAAGCCCCGTTGGCTTTCTCTCTCTCCCCACTGGTGAGGTCAGATACACGTCCACCACGTGCACCGATCATGTCTGGATCCTTAGACACCCTGGTCCTCTGGTGAGCGTTAGCAATGTCCTCTGTGGTGGCCAGTTCGGTCCTCTCTGGCCTAACATTAACCTCTCCATCCTTCTTCCACACAGATAGCAGTTTCTGTTGTTGTTGTTGTTGTTGTTGTTGTTCTTGGCTACGCGAGGCACTGATGGTGGGTCTAGTAGCCTTAGCCCCCCTGGTCCTCTGGTGAGCCTGTACCGTAGTGAGTTCGGTCGTCCAGCTTGGCCGGCGGTTGACCAGGTCACTCTTGGCTGTGTGGGTGTCCGCCTGGAGATGAGGGGTGCTGGCCCAATGCCGGAGCACCATGGGGGGTGTAAGTGTGTCCAGAAGGACCTCACCATGCGGGAGCTCCAGAGTGTGGAGGGCCACCAAAACGCCAATAACCAATAATAAACCTATAGTAGCACACTTCCTAGTCATATTTAAAAAGAGCTAAAATCATCCAGTAACTTGAAAAAGCAGCTGCACTCGAAGAGAGACACTTGAGTTGTGTTCGTTTGGAGGGTTATAATGAAGTTGTCACAGTGGGCATTATGACATCATTGCTGTATTGGGAAGTTGAATTCCGATGATTAGAGTGGAGCCAAACTACTTTATTTTGATACACACAATACTATGTAATTTGTAAACATTTATAATAATCATTTATATAAATAATTCCCATTATGTTTAACTGGGGTGATTTTGTTTGTGAATTGTTATTTTCAAATGATTTATTCTGAATTATATAAAACGGAATTTAAATGGTAATTTCCATTTCAAACCCTATTTCTAACTTGTGACCGCGACAACAGTTTTTAAGGTACACAAAACATATTATAGACAGATGTGCATCTGGTTCCCAGGCTTCCTACGGTGTGAATATCTAAGTTGTGACACTTATACTTTTTGAGATAGAGCTGTCTGAAGCTGGGCATGCTTTTCTCAGGCTTCTATTGTATTGCTGGGCATGTGACGCATAGGTGACTCCTGATTGGTTTAAATCTCATGCTAGGAACACACAGACACAAACACATGCTCAGGTATCCGCTTGTTAAGTCTGACGTCAAAAGTGACGTTTAGCCATTTCCGAGTCCAAACCAGAAATTCCCCGCACCAGAGTACCTGTGAACTACAGCGGTAGAATGACAGTTTAATCGTTTTTTAGACTGGGGTCTATTCATACAACATGGGACACAGCACTTTCCCGTTTTCTCCATATTGTCAGGGTATTTGAGCCTCGGAAAAGCGCTATATAAATATAATTTATTATTATTATTTCGGCATTTCGAAGACAGCGCCTCAGCCAACGTTGGACCCGGAAACACGTCACGACGTAACAAGTGGATAGAAGCTAGATGACAGAGGAATAGCCCTGATCTGTTTACAAAGTGTTGCTATGACAACAAAAACACATCATAATAGGTCATGTAATAGTGAGAAGCCCCTGGTGTTGGGGTTATGATAATAGTCTAGCAGGAAGGGCCCTCAGATTTTGAGATACCCCTACCCGAGGTAGAGCAAGTTACAACAATGATTTTTCTTATCTTTAGGGTCTCCCATTAATGAAATTGATTGTTGTAAAATTTTATTTTTGGGGAAAAGATGTTTTTTTGGTTGTTCTTTAGAGCTACCCCAATCCCTGAAAAAGAGCCAAATTAGACCAGGCCGAATATGGGGAAGGTGACAAAAAAGCCCATAACTTGAGAATGATCACTCTTTTCCTCTTCAGATTTGCTGAGGTATGAACCAGGTGGTTGTCCTACATCACCAAATAGTCAGACAACTATTTACCTAAATAAATACTGAATTATAGTCCTGTAAACTTAGCTTTAGTTTAGACGGAAATTGTACTTTTTGGTGACAGGAACATAGGACTCCATCACTTTTCTCTCATTTATCAGAAAAACAGAAATCCCTGAAAAATATATCATTACTGAATTGTCTAGGGTGCTATTGAACAATAACCAGTAGTTGTATGGAAATATCTCATACAGTTCTATTGCAAATGAGATTTCTTTAGACATAGGCCTACCTCTTCTCTGATACAGTCAAATTCCGAATGGGGGATAAGTGGCATAATAGCCTATAAGTTAAGAATGCTCACTCTGATGGTCATCATATTTGGAGAGGGAAATACCAGGTGGCTGAACTACATCACAAAATAGTCAGAATAAGAGTAACCCAATAAAATAAAGTTTATTAGTTCTAAATTACAAGCCTCTAAAACATAGGTGTAAATAGTACAGGTTTTATTAAAACTGGAACCTTAATTCAAAGTACAATTAAATACAGTCCTCAAACATTAGGGGACACATTTTGACATTCTGCACAGCAGGTGCAGAACTCTGTACAGGGAAGGCCAACAGAGAGGCACTGGCACTTTCCACTCTCTCCACACTTTGCATCTTTGCAATATAAATGAGTGATGTCTCTCACTTCTGTAGGTGCTGGGGGTTTTGTAAAAAGGACAGGTTGAATGGCCCCATCTCTGATAATCCACCCCTTGCCAATAGGACTCCATAACAGGGGTTTGGGCATGTGGCTGTGACACCATACCGCTGTCTGGAACATTGCTCTCTGCACATGCTGCTGAAATGCATCCTCTGTTGGCGGCAGATTTGCAGAGGCTGTATCAGATGTTGATGCAATTATGAACCTCAGTTCATCCAGGTTTGTGCACATCAATCCATTTTCCATTTTCTTTTTTCCATATAGGAGAAGCGCAAATTCTCTTGCGACTGGCAAAGACTCTTCCAAGCTGGCAGAGAGTCCAAAATGGGCCAGATCTTTGAGCTCGCTGAGATGGGTCTTGAGTTTGTTGAATGCTGTTGTCTTTCCTATTCTGTACAAACTACTTGTTGTGTCACAGCCAGTGAGTGCATGACATGCTGGTAGACAGTTAGACATGTCTTTTCCAATCTTCTCAGATATGGTGTTGATGGGGACATAGCTCTCTCTCATTCCATGGCCTGTATGCATGTACACCAGAGATGAACCAAACATTTCTTTGCTTGCATAGTATATGAGCAGTACTTCCACATCTGTGTCATCAGACCTCACAATGATGCGGGAATATGACTCTGCAAGATGTATGGCATGGAGCACCATCCTTGTGTCTGCCTCCTCCTGATCACTGTACAGTGATGTCAAACTGCTGACTCCTGCTGTGCAGATGCTCTTCACCTCCTCCCCTTTGTCAAATCCACCTGCCAAGATGATGGAGTCATCTGAGTGTAGTCTCTATGGGGCTGCAGTGACAATGTAGTTGCTCACAAACATGCACAGTGCAGTCTTGTTTCCACTACTCCTCAAGTACTTCCTGTAGTTTGGGACATTTGTGTTGCCAGTGATAACATGTGTAGGCCTTCCATCACTTGCACCTCTCCTTTGCCTCTCCAGGTCTTTGATTGACTGTGGGCCGTCATACCTGTCAAATACCATGACCACACATTGCATTTCATCCTGCCAGCAGCCCGGAACCATGGTATTGCTTCAAACATGCAGTTGAGATGAAGGTCAAAGTTAGCTTCACGCTCTGATCGTAGCATTCTGAGTAAGAGATCAGCCCCTTTGAGGAAATTCAGCCAGTACTTAAAAGTTGCTGATTGTTGAACTCCCCTCTCTGAAAACTGTTGTATTCTTCTCCTCAGTTCAGGAAGGTCTGTCTCCACTTCACTTAAGAACTGTCTGGCAGAGACCTGGTCGTCGCCATGAAAGGCATGCTGCACATCTCGCAGGAGGTGTTCTTGTTCAGCAGACAATGGACTTTGGCCTTTTTTGTTCAGCCACGAGACCAGTGCCATCCAGAAGAGCCTGAACAGAGCCTCTGAAACAACCTTGATGCTCCTCACACCTCTTGTCAGTTGTTTCCCCTGAAGCATCTGCCGAGCTGTTGCGTCAGCATAGACTCCAGACTCGGTTATCATGTCAAAGAGGCCCCCGTCTGCATACACCTTCCCAATGCTTGCCAGAAAGGCCATGGTGACGTGCATTCCTCCAATTCTCATGGTGATCTTGCCATCCAAAGCTTCAGGTTTGCTCCACAGAATTAGCTGTGCTTTGCTGTAGATGGCAAGGTCAGCAGTTACAAGTATATGCCTCTGTCCCAGTTCTTGAGCAAGCTGTGTGAGCTGCAAAAGAGCTGTATAGATTGTAGATAGGTCTGATGGTGAAGCTCTTATGAAGGGCATATATTGTACTGTTGTTAATGGGATGTCTGACGTGGATACATAGGCATTGAATGCAGACCATCCTGGGATTCTCTGGTCTTCTTCTTTCATGATACGGCTCACCTTCCAAAGTAAGTCTTGGCCTTCTGCTGCCTGAGCTTTTGTGCTGTCTGATTTGAGGACCTGTGGTAGAACTGCTGGTGGTTCAGATCGCCTACCTGGCTTGATGTATCTGAAATTCAAGAACAAGTCATTAGGCATCTTTTGTCATATAATTCAATCTTTAACAAAATGCCCTTACAAACAACAACACTCCAGATTCCTTAGATTATGATGTGTGACCTCACAAATAATGTGTAACTTGAATATTGGACAAATGCTAGTCTGACTTACACAAGTGTAATGTGAAACTTGAAGCCTCCAGTGCACATTACACATTTTACATTTTAATATTGGATTATATTGCATTAACATACAGTATATCAGAGCCATTTCAATCAAGTATTGCATGTGTCTGGCAGATAGTTGGTCTATAATATTTACCTCTGAACCTCTTCATTATCCAAATCACAGCTGTCCAGGGCATGGAGAGATCTCTCTGGGATTCTCAGGATGGGGTTGTGTGCTGTGGCAACATCACCTCTTCTGTATACAACAATTGCCATGGAATCTGTTGTATTTTTGCCATCCAGCGTCTCTTCATTCTGGTCAAAGTTGTCAATGGCTGCATCGATTATCCCATGTTCTGTGGTTCTTGTCAGTCCATTTGGAATGTAAACACCTTTGCTTCTCTGTAATTGATCTGCTGCTACTGATGTGAGAAATTGACGCACTTCATCATACGACACACAATGACCCATCATGTGTAGCTTGTTGATAAGGGCCTTGCTGCCAAACTCATGATGGATCATAATCCCAAGTCCTAGTGTGATAGGTGTACGCCTGCTGCAGCACTGTGCAATTAGATCATGGCAAAAGGTTATAACACTTGTGTTATTCTTCAGAGCTGGGTCCTCATCACAGGTCTGCACATTTTTAAATGCACCTGCATTGACACACCAGTTCACAAAATCATACAGAGTGTTTGGCACATATTCACTGCACTGGAGAAGGGAAAGCTTGTCACTGCTTATGTAGAATTGAGGCTCATGCTCAACCTTTTCCATAGTTTTCCTCAATATACCTGCAGCCTGGTGGAGGATTTGAGTGTCAGTGAGGGTCTCTGTTCTCTGTGGAGGCATTGTCTCCCTGTCTTCTGTTATGTTTTCTCTGAGGAGAGAAGCTTCTCTCATTGCATGGCCAACAGTCATGACACCAGAACAGATCAGATCAGATTTTCCAGGACGTTCAATGAAGATGAGTTTATCCCCATAATGCTGGTTCATCTTTTCTTTGAGTTTCCAGGATTTATACATTGTTGGTTCTGTAGCTGTACTCAGTTTTCCTTTATAGCTCTCAGTTACAGCACTCAGTGTTGTGACAGTCATATGCTTTGAATTAGTTAATTCTTCAGTTAGCTCAATGAAAGCTCTTTCATGTTCATTTAACTTCTTTTCTGTTAAATGTTTGTTTCTAGCTGCTAGAATGTTCCTTTCTGAAAGATAGTGTCCTAGGCAACTTCTGTGATACTTTGCATCATAGGCAAAAAGATCTTCATAGGTCAGCATACGGTGATGTATTATTTCATCAAACCTCTCTGAGGCTGCGTTGAGGACCTTTGACCTTGTACTTTCACCTGTACCGGTACATATAGGGGTCAGGCCTTCTCTCTTTGTGACTTTCTGGCTGCAATTGAAACATTGGCTGCAAATGAAACACTAGCTACGGATGTCAAATCTAGTGTCTCTGGACAGTCTAAGTCTTTTACTGATCCTGGGGTGGTTCTTGATCACTGGTTGTAGGCGTATAGTTATGTGTGCTTGAATAACTGGCCCGACATGACCTGTGATATGAAACCTTGACCTTGAAGGACAGTATGTCATCTGAGTGGGGCGATAGTCTCTTATGAACTTCATCATCTCGTCCTTGAGCAACGTTCAGTATGGTTCTGAGTCCTTGTAAGCTGGGCTCTGCTAGCCTCTGCCTAGATCCGAATGCCTGCACTATGGTTTAAAAGCTCACAAATCTAACAACATATTCAACAACATATTAATATCATAGTTGGACATATGTGTTACCTGTTATCTGTCATTAGATTGGTGATAATCTGAACAGAACTGTCAATCCACAGCCCCTCTCCCTCTGAGATGGAGAATGTTATGGCTGCTGCTGCCCAGTTGGCTACACAGTTTTGAAACATGCAGCTGTCACTCAAACCAGAGTGGCAGAGAGTGTTCCACTGTCAAGCTTCAAAATTATTTCTATACTGTACTTTGAATTAAGGTTCCAGTTTTAATAAAACCTGTACTATTTACACCTATGTTTTAGAGGCTTGCAATTTAGAACTAATAAACTTTATTTTATTGGGTTACTCTTATTCTGACTATTTGGTGATGTAGTTCAGCCACCTGGTATTTCCCTCTCCAAATATAATGACCATCAGAGTGAGCATTCTTAACTTATAGGCTATTATGCCACTTATCCCCCATTCGGAATTTGACTGTATCAGAGAAGAGGTAGGCCTATGTCTAAAGAAATCTCATTTGCAATAGAACTGTATGAGATATTTCCATACAACTACTGGTTATTGTTCAATAGCACCCTAGACAATTCAGTAATGATATATTTTTCAGGGATTTCTGTTTTTCTGATAAATGAGAGAAAAGTGATGGAGTCCTATGTTCCTGTCACCAAAAAGTACAATTTCCGTCTAAACTAAAGCTAAGTTTACAGGACTATAATTCAGTATTTATTTAGGTAAATAGTTGTCTGACTATTTGGTGATGTAGGACAACCACCTGGTTCATACCTCAGCAAATCTGAAGAGGAAAAGAGTGATCATTCTCAAGTTATGGGCTTTTTTGTCACCTTCCCCATATTCGGCCTGGTCTAATTTGGCTCTTTTTCAGGGATTGGGGTAGCTCTAAAGAACAACCAAAAAAACATCTTTTCCCCAAAAATAAAATTTTACAACAATCAATTTCATTAATGGGAGACCCTAAAGATAAGAAAAATCATTGTTGTAACTTGCTCTACCTCGGGTAGGGGTATCTCAAAAACTAAAGCCTTTTTTGAGGACTTGCTGCTAGACTATAAGGTAATACATACATATTGTATTGCAGTGGAGGCTCCTCCATAGAGGTGGAGGAGGCCTGGCCTCCCCAATAATTTGAGAGAAGAGAGAGAGATTTTAAAAAAGCAATAATTATATTTACTTTATTTATTTATTTATTTATTTAACAAAAAACATTTTTTTTAAATATATTAATATTATTTCCGTTTTGTTCATAAATCTGAATTTTTCCATTGCTAAAACCCAATATTGCAATTGTAAAGCACTTACAGGCCAGAATCCCTATCTGTTTGTATTGAGGGAGGCCAGGCCTCCCCAGGAAAGTGGTTTCTCATAGAAGTCAATGTAATGCAATTTTTTTCATGGCAATATGTGATTGGCCAAATCACTGAAAATGGGTGGGCAAGGGAGGCCTGGCCTCACCATGCATTGAGTCCAGGGCTGAAAGATTGACATTTTGTTCGTCCAATCACATGAAGCCATTTTGAGAATTCGCCAGTCACTTCAGTCAAAGAAACACTCGCCATAGTGGCTACGAGTGTCCTATCAACTTGAAAATAATAGCTAATTTGGCTTTGCTTAAAATGACCTGAAGTCGGCGAGATTCTGATTATTTATACATTGAATAGGTAGACAACATTTAGGATTTATTGAACAGTTTTATTTTTAATGTAGTCGATTTCGTTTTATTACAAGTCAATTTAATATTCTTCCATATCAAATTACTGCATTTTTAAACATTCTTTGAAAAAAATTGGCCTCCTCAATTCTGGAAGTCACCAGCCTCCACTGGTGTATATATATGGTAAATAAAGGCAAACTATATACAGTATATATATATATATAATATATATATATATATAATTTGCCTTTATTTACCATCAGATAGGCCTATGCATTTTTAATTGCACAGCCCCAGATAGGCTATGAATAACAATAGGGAATAGGAGGCTTAATTTCAGAAGGTCTATTAGTTATTAGATAACGGTTGGTTGGATATTCATGCAATATGAATGTGGGTGTAGGGGATGCACAAACAATCTGGTATTAGGAATCAATCTATAAAAACATAGGAGTCTACAGTATCTTGGGGTTTCAGTATGAGAAAATGCATTTCAAGCCAGGTAAACCAGCTTCTGATTATTATTTTTTTAACGACACATGTTGACATTTTGAAACTCAAACTTCCAAATATGGACCTCCCCTAATGTAACTGCACCAATCATCGACATATGTTTACTTGTTATGACCAATCGGTGTGTTCCTGCCACTGCGCGCTCGTTTGGGTTCCGCCCTAGAATCTACAACGTTTCACGGGTGGTGACGTCACGTTGTACATAATCAAAATGGCGGTAGTAAAGACGGCTTTGAATTGTGTACAAACGTTCTAAGGTTCATATAGAGTTTTTAATATAATAATGTGATACTAAGTAAAAGAAAACACTGCACTCTAAACTAGCAACTATATCGGGATGGATTCCATCTCGGGGGATGATCAGACGCTTCCTGTTGACATAAATGGAAGGTAAAGCAACTTCTAGCTAGCTTACTTGCTCTCCTCTCTTCAAATATGTTTAAAAGTGAGCTGTGTGGTACCTTTCTTTCAGGAAAACGAGTACTATACGGGTTGCTACACCAGTTACTGAGCCAGTCATGTCGTCTTCTACATTAACTAACGGTGGTCAGATTTGGGGGTAGTTGGTAGCTAGCGTGCTAACTCGAGTTGTCGTTGGGCTTGTGTTGTCAGTCGCTGTTGACCTCATCATCCCTCTGACAGCATGTGTGACAGTGTTGACCTCATCATCCCTCTGACAGCATGTGTGACAGTGTTCACCTCATCATCCCTCTGACAGCATGTGTGACAGTGTTCACCTCATCATCCCTCTGACAGCATGTGTGACAGTGTTGACCTCATCATCCCTCTGACAGCATGTGTGATAGTGTTGACCTCATCATCCCTCTGACAGCATGTGTGACAGTGTTGACCTCATCATCCCTCTGACAGCATGTGTGACAGTGTTGACCTCATCATCCCTCTGACAGCATGTGTGACAGTGTTCACCTCATCATCCCTCTGACAGCATGTGTGATAGTGTTGACCTCATCATCCCTCTGACAGCATGTGTGACAGTGTTGACCTCATCATCCCTCTGACAGCATGTGTGATAGTGTTGACCTCATCATCCCTCTGACAGCATGTGTGACAGTGTTGACCTCATCATCCCTCTGACAGCATGTGTGACAGTGTGTGGTAGAAACACAGAACAACCCCAGATAGTGACACTGCCCAACATTAGCTTCCTACAGTTGACTAACTGTAGACTGACTTTATATACATTATTATCCAATATTGTACAGATGTTGAACATTATTATATTGTCGTTCTGTAATCTGTTTACATACCGGTGTTATTGTTGCAAGCTAGCTAACATTACACTTGGGGGGTATTCCATGAACTCTCGCGAGATTTCGTGACGTTAGAATTATAAGGTTCTATCTCCGTTTAGGGTAGTTCAGAGATATTGAGCGTCAAAGTTTTTACATTCCATTATGTTCTGTGAGATGGAACCTTTGTATTTTATGAATTACTAACTCAAAAATGTCAACATTTTAAAAATAACACCACACAGGCATTAATAAACACCTAATGGACCAGATTATGTAAAAATCTCAATTCTGACAAAAATTGAGATAGAACCTTATAATTCTAACGTCACGATTTGTCAAAACAAGCCTAGATTTGCCTTTAGCAACGTTCATGGAATACCCCCCCCCCCCCCCCGTTTCTGAAACGCTTCTAGTTATGCGTCCTGTGATATATTTAACTCCACGGGTGACCTGCAATGCATGGTGATCTGGCACCAGAGAGGAGATGCTGCTATGTCAACCTCTCTTCTCTGTCAGTGTTGGAGGGGGGGGGGGCATGGAGAGCGGAAGCGGACTCGCGTTCAGCAGTAGCTCGTATTGGTTAGCCTGCTTTTCTAACGGCGTTTCAGAAACGGCTTCTTCTCCTTGTGCTACTAACGGATTATGTGTGTCCCTGTATCATGATGCTAGCCAAGAAGAGAGGGTCTAACATCGGTAGGTGACAAGACTCCCAGATGTATCCTAATCCTAGGCTCTAGCTAGTTTGATTACTAGTCTAACCCTAGTTAGATAGCCAAACCGTCACTGTCTAGTTGACTAGTTACTTAGTTATACCGTAGAAAGTATCACCTGTAGTTTCCCGTGCATTGTTTGATGTCGTAGCCCACTAATAATAAATAAGTGATCTCGGGGGTACGACGTGTTAACCCGTCATCCAGGTGGCAAAGCCACCGCGGTAATTCAAGACGGAGGCTAAGCGATCAGTGGTGGTGTGAATTACTTCATTCTGAAACCTGACTCGGTTTACTCTGCGATAAAACAGTGCTGTTTATAACTGATACCGGTTACAACTGCGTGTTACACTTTATGCAGTGCATTTAAAAAAAAAAAAAAAAGACATTCGGAATGATTAGGGAAAACGTGAAAAGAGGAAGTTGATGTTTTTTTGCCTCTCTCTTAAATGGATGACTCAAGTCATTTGTCAAGTCACAGTTCGCCTCCCCTTCACACTCCTAGTAGAGGAGTGTGAACACACAGATATCACACACATTAGTGTCTGGGCAGAGGCCAGGCTGGAGAAACATCAGCTGCACAACAGTGCCAGGTGGAGGATGAGGGGAAGGAAGTCATACAGAGCTGGGCATATTATTAGAGCCAAGAGTCAAGGGCACTTGAAATAGATCAGCTGGTTGGTGGAACTGCCATGTTCTTTTGTTCTCATTTAGCAGCACCATCGCCATGTGTCTTACAGTTACCTGTACTGCCTTAAGGTCATCCATCATCAGTGTTCACCAGATTACATTGTGTGTGATTCATTGTTGAGCGATGGAGTGAGTGAGATGTGACAGTCCTCTCCTTGTGATGTCTGGCTGACGGGTCCACAGTGGCTGTTTGTCTAGAAATGAAACTGTCTCTGGGTCTGTCTGTCCCCCCCCCCTCCTCCACTCTGTCCAGTCCAGAGAAAGGCTCTGTCAGACTCAGAGTTAAAGTTGTGCTATTTATGGAGCGTCCTTAGGGGCTGGGGAACAGGCAAGTGTGAGTAATGCATCAACATCAGAATCATTTTCCCTTTGTGCATTTCAAAACAGGGTAGCCTATTTGATTACAGAACATCGCCTTGGACTGTGTCACAGAAGGGTGTTCCATAGTTTTGCTTGCTTGTGATATTGATGATTGATGAATACCTCACCATGTTTCATCTTCAAATGTTCATAACCTGTCTGCATTCCCCTAACAGATGAATTGTGTCTTTAGTTGCAGTATGTCCAGTCTACCAGATTCCATAGATGTTGGTGATTTTTCCATGGACAACATGACAGGTACAGTCTGTCGTCACACACACACACACACACACACACACACACACACACACACACACACACACACACACACACACACACACACACACACACACACACACATTGTTTCCCATGTGTGCTAATTAATTGCCTGTTGGTGCGTTACTGTGACTTCATTACACAATGTGTTGTCTACAGAGAGAAAGGCTGATTAACATCATGTATCTATGTATTTTTGTTGCGCTCTTGTTGAAGACTCAAGTACAGTTTGAAACCAAATAGGTCTGAAGTAGTTAGGATAGACAATGAGAAATGAATAGAGCTATTCGCGGCAGCTGTGGCTCAGGCGGTAGAGACGGTGTCTAATGGTTGGCAGATCGGCGGTTCGAACCCCCGGCTGGCTGCTAGGATTGGGCGGTTTTCCAGTTTAACCGAAAACCTTGGCATTCAAAAACAGCAACGGTTTTTGTCAATACTGTCATAAAACTGTCATAAATTGCAATATATAATAAATGCCGTAAGAGTGTTCGTCCAGTACTGTACCACTAATCCTAACCACTGTCTGTGTGGTTGAAGATACTATAAAAGTGATGACAGAACTAATCGCGTGTCACATGACAGCTTCGCAGAAAGATAACTAAGTGACCGCAAATGTAATGCTGTATTTATCCACGGGGTATTACTACATTTACTTTGAAAACTCTATATTTTGACAGCTCTACCATGGGTACTTTTATTTTGATAGTGTTTTCTTTGCTGATAGGCTTATGACAGTTCAAGACAAGTCAGAGTCACATTGATTTAATGAGAAAGAGGCTTGTGGTTTTCATGAAAAGCTTGAAGTATGTTCACTGCATAATTCAGTGAAAGTCAAATATTTCTGTGATTATTGAGCAGTATTAAAAAACTGAAATACCTTGAGCAGCAGTTGAAACTTTGCGTGAGAACCAAGCTAATGAGAAAGAGCAGCTCATTCAATTAAGACGCTCTTCCAAGATGTCGTTCTTCATAGATCTTCCTTGCACCCTTGGTGAGCGGAGCTAGGTGTGTTAAGTGTTCCATGTATTTTCATCTACGGTGTAGCCTTCTAAAGTGTGCCTTTCCACTTATATTCGTGAAACCATGAAGTAGCCTAATTGTGTTGCGACTGTGCTTCCAGTGTTTTCACGGTTTTCAACATGAATGTATTCAGGTTTGCAGAAACGGCTTCGTCAAAGCCCTACAACAATGTCATTTTGAATCCCGCGGTTTAACCGAAAACCAGGGTTTTATTCAGGAACGGTTTAGGCCTAACGCTATACAAAATTGGAAACCGTCCAACCCTACTGACTAGGGCTGTCCCTAACGACTATTTTTCTAACGATTAATCTAGCGGTTATTTTTTCGGTTAGTCGATTACTCTAACGACTAATTTAACGATTAGTCTAACGATTATTATTTTTTTACTGTTCGATTAATGTATCACTTAATTTTCCCCAAATAAATGTCAAAAACTTCTCTTATTAACATTTCAGTATTTTATTCAATTATTCTTGTACAAATATATAAATTAAGCTTCTGCACTGCAGGGCAATATTCCACAACAAAAAATATCCTCTCTTTCTTACAGTCCAACATAACATTTAATATTATAAAATATAAAAGTTAACTTCAAATAAAAGGAAAAGTGCAAGTAATAACTCCGCTTCAAGTGCTCGTTCATTGCTCGTTCATAACTTATCCGCTGTTATCCAAAGCATCTTACATTGCAGTGCATACATTCTCAGTATATATGGTCCCAGCGGGAATCAAACCCACAACCTAAGCGTCGTAGCGCCGTGCTCTACCAACACACACACACACACACACACACACACACACACACACACACACACACACACACACACAGATGCAAACACATACACACACACACAGATACACACACATACAGACACACACACACCAGTGTTTCCCCTAGGTTTGCTGCCTTGGGGGGGTGGCATGGACCGTGGCATGAACCCCCCCCCCCCCCAGGGGTAAGACCCTGCGACATACCAGCGTCATGTCCAGGGGGTGTACTAACTTGTACATTTAGGCCCCGTCCCAATTCACCCCTAGCCCTTCGTTTTCACCCCTATGGCTCGATTTGCGCGTTCACGTTTAGGGGGAGGGCTGTCCCAATTCATATTTCATCGAGCCATGGCTTCATTTCGAGGGCTAACTATGACTTCGTTTCGAGCGATTCCAGGACCAGACTAGCTTTGAAGCCATAGGGGTACGCTACCCCTTGATTCCAGGATGCATTGCGAATCATCTACAGAAATCTTATGTCGCTCTATTCAATGCAGAAATTTCATTTTAATTCTCTGTAATTACTTTCAAATAAAGATTTGAAAAATTATGATAACCATCTTATTGTCTTAGTTTAATGTCATTACAATGCATTATAGACCTTTTATTTATAACAAGCATAACCAAAAAAATCGCTTTTATGTCGGTGCTGTGTCTAACGTTACAGTAACGTAACGCTGCATGACAGTCGAGCATTTCAGAGATGTACAATCATAAATCCATTATTACCTGTGGCGTTTGACAGTGGATGATGGTACACATATGTAAAGTTATCTATCAAACGTTCGGCTGACTTGTACATGATGCGCATTTTGACCTATTTCCACCCGCAATCTAATCCGAGCAGTTGTTATTAGGTAATATTATTAATGGGTTGTATCATTCATTTCAATGCATTATAGACCTTTTCTTTATAACAAGCACAACAACAACAAAACGTTATTATGCCGATGTGCTGTGTGTCTAACGTTACAAGCTGATTTGTGCATGACAGCCGCGCATTGACATATTTCCATGTCTGATGGCATATGACACGTGAAATGTAACTACAGTTAAGGATACGCGTAAAGGATGATGATCTATCACCGTTCGACTCTACTGAGAAATGTTTCCGCTTATTTGTCATCTCTCCTTCACGGTCAAATGTGGCCGTGTCCCCAAGGGATCCTCCTCTTTCTACGTTTTTGACCACTATGATGGATTGATTTTTGGATTCTAGACGACGAATTGTTCTGAGAAAGGCGCTTGGTAACGTGATTTTTGGACAACACTTTATGACTACTGATGGACTCGTGTCGTGTGTATGTGGTGGCTGAGGATTGAGTCACGAGTATCTTTGGAGGAACATCGTGCGCTGACAGATCTGGTTAATACTCTGTGTTTTGGTTGGAGTCATTCATTGTCATTATTGCGATGTCCACAAAAAAGACATCGCTGACGGAAGAGACTAAAAAAGGAACGTCTAAACACTACAGTGTGTTGATAACAAACGAAAAAAGATCCTTATAGCACACGCAACAGAAATAAACACAGCTGAAGAAGGCATTGCGAGATCGCGTCACCCGTACCGCGTCTATTTAAACCACTGTTGTTGACGTCATGAAGGGCTGTCCCAATTCATAGGGGTAGATTTTGCTTGTGGCTCTGTTAGAAGGCCTTGGCTTCGAATCGAGTCACACTCGAAAACGAGCCATAGGGGTAGAAAAGGGAATTGGGATTGGCCCTAAGCCGCCTCACGCTACGGAAACAGGAGATAGGCTCCTGCCCTATGGGCCATTAGGCTCGAGATCCACTTACTTATGTGGTCTTGACTACCTGTCCACTTTCTCACCTGGTTCTTGCGCTCTCTCTCTCTGGTGCACCATCCTGCTCTCTCTCCTTCTCTCCCTCTCTATCCTCCTTTCTCCCTCTTTTGCTGTCAACCAAAAGGCAAACATAACAACCAGAGTATTTACAATCTAATAAGAGGTATAAATTGATCCATATCAATTTATAACATAATTATAATTGAATATTGGATTGCTGTGGGCAATGCAGTCAGATAATGTCATTTTGACTTTACTCTCTCACCTGAAAATAAATCGTATGTCCACCTATAAAAAACAGAGTGAAATTTTGTGTTTTTCTCCCACCCAATTATTTGTGCTAGTTTCCTGCAATTTGACATACTTAACCACAACATTCACACCTCCCACCCTAACCTAAGTATAACAACCATGTCACAGTTGGTGATGAGGGTGTTGACCACTTCTCTTAAAAATACATAGCCTACATCGCGTGTATGTGAGTCGAAGGAATTGCAGCTCACAGACAAGTTTATTTCGTGCAAAAAACCTTGTGATATTAATAAACAATTTGCAGTTTGAAAGTACCAGTAGGCTACCAGATATGATGTTGTATGCACATACTGGCTACGTTCTTACATGCAGCTCGCGTGAACAGATTCTTCCATCAGCGCCTCCCGCTTCGATTTCAGACTCAAGTTAACGCACGTGCAGAAAGATGCAAGTTTCCAGTCAGATGGATTTTTATTTTTTTAACCCCAAATATATATATATTTTAACCCAAATCAACATAACAGGGGGTAATTTCCGTAGGACATTTTCTCTTATCTTTTTTACTCCAGGACCCAAGATAATGAATGTGATGTTCAAAATTGGTGAAGTGTCCCTTTAACCAAACCCTTCACCCTAACCTCAGGAGTGGAAGTCCCAGAGAGGCAGGGGGCTTTTTGTGAGGGTGTGTGAGATAAACAGCCAAGACAGGATACATACAGGTGAGGCCAACTGACGGTAGAACTTGCATACTTACCAACATTCACACCTCCCACCCTAACCTAAGTATAACAACTAGGGATGCACAATATTATCGGCACCGATATTTATCGGCCCGATAATGGGAAATTAATGTTATTAAATATTTATCGTTTTTATTACATTTTAGCCGATAATATGAAGCCGGAAATATTTCTGGTTCCGGTTGACGCGCTCATGATGTTGCGTCTGCGTACAGTCACGCAGTGTAGAGACGAGAGCGAAACATGTCTTCCCCGGTGTGGACATTCTTCACAGTTTCTGAGGCAGATAGTGCGTTTGCAATTTGCAATACATCGACAAAAGTTCGGAGAGGAGGGCAAAGGTCTACGAGTTACAACACAACGAATCTCATAAGTCACCTTAAGATTCACCATTGCAAGCATGCTGTATGGAAGGAATATGATTTTGGCATTGAATACAGCGATGAGGGAACGAAAACAGTTAACAGAAACGCGTGTCGCAGAAATGCTTCACGCGTGTCGTATATGCACATAATATGCGCACAATGCATATATGGGCTACACCACTCGCATACGAGAGCCCAGCCCTTTTCAGTTGCTTTATTAAGCATACTAGTGTAGCCTACTATGTGCCTTGTGTCATTCTGTTTATCTGCAGACTAAGCAGCCATTTGGCACTAGTTTCTGTAAAAGTTCTATAAAACTTTTGGTTCTTTAAAAGTCTTTATTTTTGTATTGACTGATGCACTTTATTTATTTATTTTTTGATATTTTATTTATGCATTTTCAATTTACAGGGATAGACAAGATGCACTTTATTTTTGACACTTTTTTGATCGAATTACTCTTAGGTGAGCCTTTTTTGTTTTCATAAAAGGAGGCCAGATCTTGGCTAAAAAAAGCATTGTGCACTGTCTATAACAGATTCTGTTTGTTAGAGGAAATAATAAATGAACATTTGAAGAGTCAGAAGTGTTGTCTTTGTTGTGTTAACAATAGTGATGTAAGTTAGATTTGGTGAGATCACTATGGAATATTAAATCATCAATCTTTGCTCACTACATAGCCTTTCTTACCTTCAGGTGTGCATGAACTACAGGTTATCAACTGTGAAATTATATCTGTTCTCATATCGGTTATCATATCGGTTATCGGCCACGAGAAGCGGGTAAACATCGGTATCGGTTGGAAAAAAATGCATATCGTGCATCCCTAATAACAACGATGTCACCGTTGGTGATGAGGGTGTTGGCCACTTCTCTTAAAAATACATACATCGCGTGTATGTGAGTCGAAGAAATTGCCGCTCACAGAGAAGTTTATTTCATGCAAAAAAACCTTGTGATATTCATAAACAACATGCAGTTTGAAAGTACCAGTAGGCTACCAGATACGATGTTGTATGCACATTTTTTATTTTATTTTATTTATTGACAAAAAAATACAATACATCGGCCAAGCAATGATCCTACTTGTAATTGTCAGGGATAGAGCGATAAAGTCTGTGACTTGTTTCCGTCGCTGTCCCTGGTGTTAGAGACTTGCTACGTGCTCGCGTGAACACAGGTTCTTCCATCTGCGCTCGCCTCCCGCTTCGACTGTAGACTCAAGTTAACGCGCGTGCAGAAAGATGCCACGAAACTAATGTCCGGTAGCTTTCTTTCAAGGTAAATAAAAGTCCCGTAAAACTATTTCTCGCCGTGAGAAATAGAGGTGCGGCATGAGAACTGGTTGAAATGCGTGAGTCTCACGGCCAAAGCGTGAGACTTGGCAGCTCTGTTTGACACTATTTTACATTCCATGGAAATATAATCAGACACTTTCTCGTCACAATAATAACGACCAATTTGAACCAACTTGCTCTGTTAGAACACTCAGCAATTATATTTGCGTTTTAACTTGCTTACTTTCCATCTGCAGACATCTCACCCTGCAAAAACTCTCTCGCGTCGCGCGCGCACACTCGGGCACAATCTCGCGGCTCGCCCCCCCAAGGCAATGGTAGGGGAAACACTGCACACAGACACCTACACACACACACACACACATACACACAGATGCACACACACAGATGAACGCATACACACACAGATGCACACACACACACACACACGCACACACACACACACACACACTCATAGGGCTTTCACACCGGCAAAGAACCGCGTTCATACCAGTGTAACCTGAACCATCCGCGTCATCAACGATGGGTGATGAAGGGGCGGGATAAACAAACAAAATTCACAACTAGATGGCAGCTACTTCACTGGAAATGAGGATAATATCTTCCACTACAGTATCTGAAATAAACACAATTTTCTATGAAACAAAACAAAAGACACTTTCTACACGCATTCTCTTACTAATCAGCTGCTCCGTTACTGGAATAGAAATGGCTTACGAAATTCGCGTTCTTGCATGTCGCGCGGGTGTGTGCGTGTGTGTGTGTGTTTGCTGAGCAAGATAAGAGGAAGGAACCCTAACCCTAACCCTAACCCTAATGAAACTTTTGATATTGTTTTTGATCACTAATGATTAGATTTAGATTAGACTACATTTTGTCTACTTCCTCCTTGCTGGTCTCCACTGGTCGCAGCCATGTTGTTTATTTGCGACGCACCGACGCACATTACGCAAGTCGACGCGTCGTCCCAGCCCTACTACTGACCACGTGTCGAGGTGTCCCTGGGCAAGACGCGGAACCCCAAATTCCTCCCAATGAGCGGGTTGGCACCTTGCCTGGTTGCCTGCCGCCATTGGTGTGTGAATGAGAGCCATTGTAAAGCTTTGGAATAAGGCGCTATAGAAGTCAGTCTATATAGAAGTCCATTTACCATTTATTGTAAACAATTGATCTACTGTCTCCAGGTGGAAATCTGACATGTTCGATAGACCCGGGAACACACAGCAGTGAAACACACATTGCACTGTGTCTGGCTCAGCTGTAAATCCCCTTGGTAACCAGATACCTGAGACAATTATAGCAGGCTCACTAGTGGGTGACACGCCACCAGCATGACTCTGGCCAGGGTTCCCTCTGGGCCTCAGGGGACAGCGTGGTTGTGTGTAGTGGAGCCTTCAGGGACCGTGGCGTTGAACGTGACCAGTGGACATCAAGGCCACGAGTTTGACAGAAGAAAATAAACTGCTACAAGAAGGAAAAGTAATTGGTCTTGCGTTGAGAAGTCAGTCGCACTTGTGAAGCGGTTCTTATTGTAGTTGAAAAATGTGCTGTTCATTTATTTAGAACGTTATATGAGTGGTTGAGTGGTTGGCTCACTGACCTCAGCCGGTCTAAACAGGGCAGCTCTCCCCACATCTCTCCTCTCTGGTACCTCTGTAGAGACATGAAGTCTGCAGCACTGTGTTCATCACAGTCACCTACTCGTTTACACTTTTGGCATTTAGCAGACGTCTTTATCCAAAGCGACTTACAACAAATACATTTGACTAAGAATCATCTATCCACCAGTCCTAGCAGGAAAAAGTAGTCTATGCTTTTTCAGAGGTTTGGGGTCTACGTCCGCCCATTACTAAAACTATTATTGTTGGCCTTTATTTGCACTTACAGTAGAGACGAATGGCTTGTTTGAGATTAGCACGTCAGAGCGTGTGTGTGGAGGGAGCTGAGCCCCGCCCTTCGTGAAACGAGGAGACAAGCGGACAAGCGTGGCAGCAAAACGCACAGAGGAGAAACATTAAATGAGGGTGCACATAAATTAGGCAAATGACACAGAATAAACATATTCCGACCACATAATAAACATATTTCGGCCATATACAACTGGGAGAAAAATATTATTATAAAAAAAACAAAAAACTGCTATGCTTGGGCCTGGGGCCATTTGCAGTTGTTGTGCTAGAAGAAGGAAGAGATTTATTTATTTATTTTTAAACTCTGTATTTGTGTCACAGTGTCTGTATTCTTCACCACCACAATGGTTTACTGGGTTTTTCACAGAACATTCTAGTACCCAATGTCACGATAGAAAAGTATACCATCGTTAAGTATTCTGAAATTAACCAGAATGAATAAAAAACATTAAATAATTGTTTTTTTGTTTTTTTACAGCACCCTCGTTCCCAGATAAGATGTCTCCTGTCAAAGCCTTCACCATGAAGGACTATGAGAATGTAAGTGTTTTTAAAAGCTGAGGGTTGAGTGTATACACTGAGCATGGAGCAGTCTAGTCCTGGTTCTGGCCATGAGAGATTTACAAACATTCTAGATGAATCTTCTAAAGAATGCATGCACCCACGCTGATCCCAGCAGCTGCTTTTAATAAACCTTATTCTCTGTCTGGACAAACTGATATTCTGCTTTTAATAAACCTTATTCTCTGTCTGGACAAACTGATATTCTGCTTTTAATAAACCTTATTCTCTGTCTGGACAAACTGGGGAGAATCACCATACATGGACATTTACTGTACCAGTATGGGGGAGTGAGAGAAGCCTGAAGGCTGCATTTCATGCTCAGATTTCCCCCAATGCTGGCTGGCTGATTAGAAGACTCCAGCCTCCCCCAGCCCCAGATGTGTGTTGTTACAGGCCCGCAGCATAATGATGCACAGTCTGACTAACCACCCCCCCCCCCAGCCCCCCCCACACACACACACACACACACACACACACACACACACACACACTCACTCCCTCTCCCCTTCCCTCTAACCACTAGCACTCAAAAAGGGCAAGCTTACAGTACTGTGCTAGCTCCCCCTCTCTCTACCTTCCTCCACTGAAGTATGGCCAGTAGCTGCCTTTTCTCCAGGATTAGATGCTCAGCTGCTCTCTGTCATTTTGACCTCGTTTATTTGGATTATTGTTATCTACTACAAAAGTCACTGAAATAAACGGTCCTGCCTTCCACAGAAGAATCAAATGCATCTTTAAGTGTGATATTTATGTCCAATAAAGCTTTCCTTCCCACTCCAAATGAGAGATTATATAAGTGTGTGTTCCTGCTCTGCCCACAGCAAATTACCGCTCTGAAGAAGGAGAACTTCAATCTGAAGCTGCGCATTTACTTCATGGAGGAGCACAGGCAGCAGAGATGTGACACGTCCACAGAGGACGTTTATAGAACGGTGTGTGTTTATTGTGTGTGTTTATTGTGTGTGTTTATTGTGTGTGTTTATTGTGTTTGTTTATTGTGTGTGTTTATTTGTGTGTTTGTTTGTGTGTTTATTGTGTGTGTTTATTGTGTGTGTTTTGTCGGTGGGTGGGTGGGTGGGTGGGTGGGTGTTCCATTTTCCGTAATTCACAGCCTTTGGTGTCATAATGTCATATGTGACTCTGTTCTTCCTAATGGGGATGTAACAGTAAGAATGACCACATGGTCCCAGCCCTGCATACAACAGGGCTTTGTTCCACCCTGACCTCACTGCCCTGGTGCCCCACAGCTGCTTAGAGCCCAACATCCCCACATTGATCATTCCATTTTCGCATTACCGTTTCGCAGTCTTTTCCAGTTCATGCTATATAATAGGGGTGCAACGGTACACAAACATTTCGGTTCGGGACGTACTACAGTTTTAAAGTCACGGTTCGATACGTTTTCGGTACAGCAGGATAACAATTCACAAAACATATACATTTGTGATGTAGTGCTCAGTTACTGTAATTCGGTGGCCCTAGATGTCCACACATTGGTTGTGAGATCGATAGCAGGTGCCTTGGATAAGTCGTGGACAACTGTAGTTTGTGCTTGTTTACAAAGAGCTGATATGATTTGTGTGTGTTTAAAACCTGTGTTCTCCCCAACGGAGTATGGTCCGCTGCTATAGAAACACCTATGGCGTTTGTTATTGCTTTGGCCTGGTCTGAATTGTTAGAGAGGCTAGAGAGAGAGCTTTGCTCCGATCCACCTGTCTTTGTCCATCGTCATTGTAGGTAACTGAGAAACCGTAATTTTCCCTAAACTAAACTACTGACAAACTCTCTGTAGTTGTGTTTCCATACAAGTTAAGCGAATTTCGGAAATGTGAATCAAGCTGTGTGTTTCCATAAAAGTTAAGCGAATTTTGAAATGCAAATCATGAAATGTGGAGCGTTTCCATTAACTTGGTTGGAGCGAATAAGCTAGGCTACGTAAAACGTCATTTCGTCAGAGTATTTCGTCAGTATTTACATGTATGTAGTTTGATGTAAAGAACTCTCCCAATTGCAATGCAAAAACACATACGAAATATTTTTAAAAGTACAATAAAGCTTTATTTCTTTAAACAAAGTGTGGTGTGCATCTCCAGCAGTGCGATATCTGTAAACATACTATCTGTAGTCTCTCCTCTCAGGGTTGCCAGATGGGATTGACAATTTCGAGCCTAACCAGTCTAAAAAACGCTAAATCTACCAAAAACCAGCCCATCTGGCAACCCTCTCTCCGCTGCTTCAAACTCTTCCACTTGTTGCGCAAAATGGGCCAGGGTTTGTCAGATTCACATAAGGCAAAAAACCACTGCAAGCGAGCGTATCGACTTTGTGCGAATTAGAGGTGATTCGCATCGAGTGAAAGCGAATCAAGCCGTTTCCATAAAATTTCTCATGCGAATCATCTCAAACTGATGCGAATCAGAATGTTTTATGGAAACGCACCTTGTGACATGTGTGCGCAACTGCGCATGCGTACTGGCTGAGGTTACTTCAAAGAACGCTGCATTCGTTTGGTACACATGTGTACCGAACCGAATCACCCATACCGAAGATGTTTGTCACAAATACGTGTACCCCTACTCTATAATTATTCACCTGTGTTTGAGCATCAATTCACTAAATGTGTTTCATTGTAGCTACACGCATCCCAAACTATAATGGGTGAAGGACTTGTTTTTTTGTAGGAGATTTGCTTCTCTAAACACGTCTTGCAGTAGGTAGCGTTTGGTTGCACTTCACTCAACGGTACTGTTTCCAGAATATCTACTGGCTAGTTATGTTAACTATGGGTGCTTTTTGGTGTAATCTGAGAATGGAACAGCATGAGAATGAATCAGGGTTTGACTCTACTTGATTGCCCCTCCCAGAACATTGAGCTGAAAGTGGAGGCGGAGTCTATGAAGAGAGAGCTGGCAGAGAAGCAGGATCTACTGGTGTCGGCATCGTGAGTACAGTCCACCCATGCTGTCAATCGCTCTGCGCAGACGCTGTCTTTTACCCTTCACTTATCACTGATGTCATCACTTAGTTCAACAGTAGTTCTGATTGTCATTAAAATGTAGTCGTGATTGACATTTTGACTTATCAAATTTCCCTGTCATCATCAGTCAGTATCACTAAGCCTGGACAGGCAGTCAGAAATCATCACTGACCGTTTGCATGTTATGTTCCATGTGTCTTCCTCCAGGAAAGCATTGGAGAGTTTGGCTATCAGAGAGTCCAGTGACACGCTGCGTGCCAGAGAGCGTGGCCAGAGAGAGATGGATGCCCTCAGGGACAAACTCAACAAGAGGATTGGTGATCTGGAGCAGGTGAGCTGGGCTAGGAGCTAGAATAACAGCCAAGCTAGGAGTCCATCCTAACATTCATTCACAGGGGTCCCACGGGTCCTTGAAATACTTGAAAGTTTGTGAACTTGAGAAAAAGAAATCAAGGTCTTAAACGTTTTTGAAAATAGACATGGATCATTGAAAGTGCTTGAATTCCCCTCTCTCTATTCAAAAAAGGTTTACTTAGCTCGTCAACTAGTAAATAGGTCTCTGTATTGCTTAACTTTACACATATTTCACGATATATTGTTTTGCTGTGCTTTGGTAGAGAAGGCAAGAGGCCATCTAGTGTTCACACATTCAAGCCTCTCTTTTTAATTGTTGTTTGTGAGCGGATAGTTCCTATTATATCAATTCTCATCCAGGTCTGTCTCAAACTATGCTGTGTTGGGTCCTTGAATTTGAGGGAATTGAGTCTTGAAAGCCATTGAAAGGTGCTTGAATTTGATGTTTCAGAAGGTGTGGGAACCCTGCATTCAGCAAGCATAGTAAATCTATGAATATGTGACAGTCAATTGTTGTGTTATACATTGAAATCTGAAAATAGTTGAAGAAGATATGCTTATTTGAATTTTGGCCCATGTCAAACCAAATAGCGGAGAAAAGAAAGGCAAAAAAACAAAACAAACAAAAAGTTTTTGCGTGATTTGAGGATTGCCGACATGCAGCCCTTTTTACCGTGTTACATATGAGACATGGAATCAATTTGTCGAGCTGATTGGAGAGGTAACAACAAAGAGCCGTAGTATGGGAGGCTCATTCCCTTCTGCTCTGTCTCTCCAGGGTCTGAGGGTGGCCGAGGAGGAGGTGGAGAAGATGGCCACCATTGCAGAGCAGGAGAAGCTGAGGAACATTAACCTGGAGAAGCAGCTTCTGGCTGGCACCTTCACCCCCGTCCCCACCCCCGTCCACGACCTGCAGCAGGCTCTACAGGAGAGGAACAGGTAGCAACGGAGGCAATGCCATTCATTCATTCTGGATATTTCATTAAGTGTTAACCTAGTACGTTTGTAGTAGTAGTTTGGGTATTTGTTCATCTATTTATTTAACCTAAGTAACTGAGAATTCTCCTTGAAGAAGAAAATAGAACAAATAAAATATCGTAGTGCAGTGGGTTTGGGAGGGGTGGTAGCAGTGTTTAGGAGGGGGGTAGCAGTGTTTAGGAGGGGGGTAGCAGTGTTTAGGAGGGGGGGTAGCAGTGTTTAGGAGGGGAGGTAGCAGTGTTTAGGAGGGGTGGTAGCAGTGTTTAGGAGGGGAGGTAGCAGTGTTTAGGAGGGGAGGTAGCAGTGTTTAGGAGGGGGGGTAGCAGTGTTTAGGAGGGGAGGTAGCAGTGTTTAGGAGGGGGGGTAGCAGTGTTTAGGAGGAGAGGTAGCAGTGTTTAGGAGGGGTGGTAGCAGTGTTTAGGAGGGGGGGTAGCAGTGTTTAGGAGGGGGGGTAGCAGTGTTTAGGAGGGGAGGTAGCAGTGTTTAGGAGGAGAGGTAGCAGTGTTTAGGAGGGGGGGTAGCAGTGTTTGGGAGGGGGGTAGCAGTGTTTAGGAGGGGTGGTAGCAGTGTTTAGGAGGAGAGGTAGCAGTGTTTAGGAGGGGAGGTAGCAGTGTTTAGGAGGGGGGGTAGCAGTGTTTAGGAGGGGGGTAGCAGTGTTTAGGAGGGGTGGTAGCAGTGTTTGGAATGGAATGGAATGGACTTTATTTGTCATTGCTACAGTACAGGTACCAAACAACGAAATTTAGGAGGGGTGGCTCCCCTGGTGTTAGGAAAGGGAAAAAAAGAACACATTTTAGAAAAAGCATAAAAGCATAAAATCACAAGAAGGTAAGGAGCTGGTTTACATCAATAAAGGCTATGTACACAATCCACTGTACTATACTGCACAGATAGTCAACTAGGGTTGTCATATTGCACAAAAGTATTTTTTCACATTATTTTAAAGTGTCACAGTTTGCAGGCTTGAAAATGTACATGTTTGTGCCTCAGCACTAGCTGCCATACAATCCGTCCGGACTGTCCTGGGCCCAGAACTTAGGCCTTTTCTGTGTTCAGGGCCTTGACGGCCCTGTGGTAGAAGCAGTCCTTCAGTCTGTTTGTCTTAGCGGCCGGGGTCCTGTACCTCCTGTACGAGGGCAGCTTGACAAAGTGTACGTGCCCAGGGTGGGTCGGGTCCCTGGAGATCTTGGAGGCCCTCCTGAGACAGCGTGTGTTGTACAGCTCCTCCAGAGAGGGGAGGGGGGCGCCGGTGATCTTCTGTGCTGTTCTCACGACTCTCTGTAGCGCGTTTCTCTCCGCTGTTGTGCAGCTGTGGAACCAGTTGGAGATGCCGTAGGTGAGGATGCTCTCCACTGCGCCGTGGTAGAAGGCCACCAGTATCTCCTGCTTGTTGTGTTCTTTCCTGAGGCATCTCAGGGTGTATAGCCGCTGTTGTGCCCTCTTGATGGTGCCTTTTGTGTTGTCCTTCCAGGCCAGGTCATCCCGCATGTTGTGTCCCAGGAATCGGAGGGTTGAGACTCTCTCCACGCTCTCTCCGTCGATGAGCAGGGGCTGGATCTCGGACTTTTTCCTCCTGAAGTCTACGATGAATTCCTGGGTCTTTGACTTGTTTAGCAGCAGGTTGTTAACCTTGCACAGCTTGCTCAGTTGCTCTACCTCATCCCTGTACGCCGCCTCGTCCCCCCCCGAGATACATCCCACCACGGTGGTGTCGTCTGCAAACTTTACGATGTAGTTGCTGGGGTGGACGGGGGTGAAGTCGTGGGTGTAGAGGTTGTAGAGGATGGGGCTTACCACGCAGCCCTGGGGGGACCCAGTGCTGAGGCTGAGGGCTGTGGAGGTGTGGGGGCCCACCCGCACCCTCTGGGGGCGGTCGGTCAGGAAGTCCTTGATCCACGCACATATAGAGTGTGATAGACCCAGGTCTAGTAGTTTGGTCACTAGCCTGTCTGGAAGGATGGTGTTGAAGGCGGAGCTGAAGTCCACGAAGAGCAGTCTCGCGTAGCTGTTTCCCCTCTCCAGGTGAGATAGAGTGGCGTGGAGAGTCGTCGCTATGGCGTCCTCTGTGGACCTGTGGGCTCTGTAGGCGAACTGGTATGGATCCAGGTTGGGCGGGAGGCGTGTGAGTATGTGGGCCCGGACTAGTTTCTCGAAGCACTTCATGATGATTGGTGTGAGTGCCACCGGGCGGTAGTCGTTTAGGCAGCTCACCGTGCTTTTCTTCGGGACTGGGATGATAGTTGAGGTTTTCAGGCAGGGTGGGACGGTGGCCTGGGACAGGGACTGGTTAAAGATGTTGGTGAAAACCCCGGCCAGCTGGTCGGCGCAGTCTCTCAGCACCCGTCCCAGGACGCCATCCGGCCCCGAGGCTTTCCTGGGGTCCACCGCCTTCAGTACGCGTCTCACCTCATGCTCTGTGAGGGTGAGGCTGCTGAGAGCTGGAGAGAGTGGTGTTTGTGTTGTGGTTACCTCCGTTCGCCCCTCGTCGAACCGGGCGTAGAAGGTGTTCAGCTTTCCCGCCAGCAGGGGGTCGTCCTCTGCGGCTGTGAGCCTGTTGGCTCTGAAGTTTGTCATCTGCTGAACCCCCTGCCACATCCGCCTGGAGTCGTTGCTCAGGAGGCATTCCTCAATCTTCTCTCTGTGCTCTGCCTTGGCCGCTTTGATGCCGCGCTTTAGGTTGGCCCTGGTGGAGCTGTACAGCGGTGTGCGCTTCCCTGCGAAGAAGGCGTTGTCCCTCTCATTTATCAGTTTTTGGACCTTCCCAGTCATCCATGGCTTCGTGTTGGGGTAGACCCGGACCCGTTTGTCCACGGTGACTGAGTTGGTGCAGTTCACTATGTGGTTCAGAACCGACGACGTGTACTGTTCCAGGTCCTCATGCTCATATTCCTGCCATAGGGTGTCATTTAGGCAGATCTGCAGTGGAGCGGACCCTTCTGGCCAGGTTCTGACAGTCTTAGTGGTGGTGGGAGCACTTTTCCCCATTGTAGTGTATGCAGGAATCAGGAGGATTGACACATGGTCAGACATGCCTAGATGAGCTAGCGGACTAGCCTTGTAAGCACGTTTGATGTTGGTGTATACCTTATCCAGTGTTTTTTCTCCTCTCGTTGCACATTTTACATGCTGATAGAACTTGGGTAGTACTGCCTTCAGGTCGACATGATTAAAGTCCCCCGCTATGATGTGAATAGCCTGTGGATCAGTGCTTTGTTGGCTACTAATGACGTCATATAGTCGCGCCAATGCTACTTTGCTGTCTGAGCTAGGCGCTATATACACACATGTAATTAGCACCGCGTTAAACTCCCTAGGGAGGTATGTGGGTCGGCATTTAACAGTCAAGTATTCTAGGTCTGGGGAGCAGTGGCTACTTACAGTTTTCGTGTTTAAGCACCAGCTATCCTTCGTCGATATTATGATCCCACCTCCTCTTGACTTCCCGCTACGCTCCGTTCGGTCGGCGCGATGTAGCGTGCGCCCCTCTAAGCTAACAGTAGCGTCCACAATGTTGTCATTTAGCCAGGTTTCGGTCAGAATAATCACACAGCTATCCCCTACGATGCTGTTTTTAGCCACCTGTAGTCTCAGTTCATCCATCTTGTTCGTCAGGGATCTGACGTTAGAGAGGAAAATGCTTGGTAAAGCTGGTTTGTTTGGGCTTCTCCTTAGCCTTGCTAGCAGGCCTCCCCGGCGGGGAGCCACTGGGCGGTAGTCGTTTAGGCAGCTCACCGTGCTTTTCTTCGGGACTGGGATGATAGTTGAGGTTTTCAGGCAGGGTGGGACGGTGGCCTGGGACAGGGACTGGTTAAAGATGTTGGTGAAAACCCCGGCCAGCTGGTCGGCACAGTCTCTCAGCACCCGTCCCAGGACGCCATCCGGCCCCGCTGGTTTAGGAGGGGGGGTAGCAGTGTTGGGGAGGGGGGGTAGCAGTGTTTAGGAGGGGGGTAGCAGTGTTTAGGAGGGGTGGTAGCAGTGTTTAGGAGGGGTGGTAGCAGTGTTTAGGAGGGGGGTTAGCAGTGTTTAGGAGGAGAGGTAGCAGTGTTTAGGAGGGGTGGTAGCAGTGTTTAGGAGGGGTGGTAGCAGTGTTTAGGAGGAGAGGTAGCAGTGTTTAGGAGGGGAGGTAGCAGTGTTTAGGAGGGGTGGTAGCAGTGTTTAGGAGGGGGGTAGCAGTGTTTAGGAGGGGGGTTAGCAGTGTTTAGGAGGGGTGGTAGCAGTGTTTAGGAGGGGGGTTAGCAGTGTTTAGGAGGGGTGGTAGCAGTGTTTAGGAGGGGAGGTAGCAGTGTTTAGGAGGGGGGGTAGCAGTGTTTAGGAGGGGTGGTAGCAGTGTTTAGGAGGGGGGGTAGCAGTGTTTAGGAGGGGTGGTAGCAGTGTTTAGGAGGGGAGGTAGCAGTGTTTAGGAGGGGGGGTAGCAGTGTTTAGGAGGGGGGGTAGCAGTGTTGGGGAGGGGAGGTAGCAGTGTTTAGGAGGGAGGAGGAGGGAGGAGGTGGGTTGAGGAGGGAGGAGGAGGGTTGAGGAGGGAGGAGGAGGGTTGAGGAGGGTTGACCGAATTGTCTCTGAAATTAGAGAGACTTGAGATTCGATTTTCCTTTAGCGACGTTGATGGAATACCCCCCAGGTCACACAGCCTTAACAACAACAAACAACTCATACCAGCAACACAGCTACCAATAACACAACGATCTTTGCTTATATAGTGTTGTTTATTACATTGTTGTTGTGGTGTTTTTATTATATTGCTCTATGTCTTATGCACCAACCACACCAAGTCAATTTCCTGTGTGAGAATATACTTGACAATAAAAATAATTCTGATTCTGATTTCAACAAGATTAAGTTGACTTACTCAGGTTAGGGAAAAGATAGCTCCTCTCACTTAGTCCAAAATGTATTTGACAGTGTCAGAGCTAACCAGGCAGACATAATTGCAGAAAAGTTGAAACTCCACCCAGTGCAAATTGACAGCAATAGCCTTCAAACATAATTGCTTTCAATAGAAACTAACTTCAACTTCAACAACAACAACCACCACCACCTCCTACTAGGAACACAGCTACCAAAAATACAATGATTTAAACAAGATTAAGTTGACTTACTCAGGCTAACAGAAAGATAGCTTTTCTCACTTAATCTAAAATGCATTTTGCCTGTCCTGTGGTCTGTGGTCTCTTTAGTGTCATAGAGCAGCTGAGAATATCAGTGCAGAACCAGGAAGCTGTGATTCAACAGCTACAGAGGAACAGCAGAGACCAGGGGACGGATGCACCAACCACTGACCACGTCAGACAACTCTCTGCTCTGGTTGGCCAAAGAGATGAGGAACTTCAGGTACTGTGGGATTCTTGTCATTTGTGGTTGTGAGTAGAGGATCATGTTAGCTATTATCTCTGTGCACTCTCCCAGTCCAACAGGCAGAATCCTAGCTTGAGATATGTGACAGGGTCTGGTGAAACAGTCCTCAAGTAGGGCGAGGTCATTTTTCAGTGTTTTCCAGATTATGAAAGTGCAGATTGGAAGCTTTCAAATGGTGTATCATACATTGAAATTGTATGACATTTGAATTGTATGAAATTGAAAATAGTTGAAGAGGATATGCTTATTCGAATGTTGGTACAACTCAAACCAAATACCGGAGAAACTCGCTGTGAATCAAAACTCACGCATTTGCTACCATTGTGTTGGCAGCTAATAGCAGCTAAGAAGGAACATCGCTATGAACATCTAACTGCATATTTAGCTCATCACAACATGCTGATAGAACATCAACATGCTAAAAACACATAACTACACATAATTAGAGTATTATTATGATTAGATAATTACACAGTCCTTGCTTTTCAACACGTCCTAAAACGTACATTTGTTTATAAGCCATATATCACTTACCCAGTAGCCTGAAGCAGGACGGGACGTGATACAGTGAATCCAATTCACAAATGATAAGTATATATAGTGATCCTAAAACTGTTGTTTGTTATATTGAGTGGGCTCTTCAACACTTACATTTTTGTAATATGAAAAAAACGATTTACCTTTTGAATCGGCTTTGAATTGCCGACATGCAGACCTTTTCACCAGACCGTGTCACATATACCTGGATGTGTAACTCACAGGGATGGAACAGTTCTATCTCTATGCTTTTGCTCCACACTCCATTGATATCTGTTTGTGTGATTGAAAGTCTAACATGAAAGTCAGTGGAATCACACACACAGATCTCAAGTTTGATTGGTCCCTCAGTGAGTTCCAGTGGGAGGCCTCCTGGTGTGATGATGTGTGTGTGTGTGTGTGTGTGTGTGTGTGTGTGTTCTGCTGCCTTACAGGCCCTGAGGGAGGAGCTGGGCAGAGAGAAGGGCAGGACTGAGAGGCACCAGGAGGTTGGTCTGCCTTTATTCAATGTCTCTGTTGGTTCCACACTGATGTCCTGCAGCTTCTCTGACCTCTAGGGGCTCTGGAGCGCTGGAACACTAAACCATGTGCAAAGACCGCTTTGGTCGCTCCGTTATCCGTTTCCAACATTTGCAGTGCAGTCCTCTTTGTAGAGGAAAACAGGCATCTTCATGTCATATTCAGTTATCACCACACCCTCATTGCTGGAGACCTGCCCCCCTCCACCTATACACCAAACTGAAACTTTGCTGAATGGAATTACCAACGCTGCCACTTAGTGTTTAGCAATGATCTTTAATGGAAGCAAATTGGAGCCGTAGGAGTTTGAGTGTTTGACCTGCGTTCACTTATCTCCATGTGATTGGGGTTATTGTACAGCTCCTTTATTTTCAGATGGGTCACAGTACACCCTCCAGGCATTAGCTATCCACTCATCTGTCTCCTGTGTTAATGTGTAAAGTCGGTCAAGTACACACGCACACACACACACACACACACACACACACACACACACACACACACACGATACAATGTGTCCTACTTTGCTGTGTGACACACAACAGACGTAGTCTATCACTCTCAGGAAGACCTTGCCTGTGGGTCTCGAGATGAAATGCAATGGCATGCTTTATGTGTTAAGCATTTGATTTGATTTGATTTGATTTTATTAATTCATGCTTGCAGTGGAGCCAAGGCCCCACTGAAAAACTGCAGAACTTACATGACAAGCGATAATTCATACATGACAAAAAAATATTAGCAGCGTACACAACAATTTTAAGGTTAAAAATATTTCAAGGCGGCAAAGCAAGGGCAGGTAGCAGTCATGGTAGCCATGCTGTGTTTTTTGTGGGTCTAGATAATGTCATTGTACATAGTGTTGTTCCGATACCATTTTTTGATCCCGATACCGATACCTGACCGTGCAGTACTTGCCGATACCGAGTACCGATCCGATACCACGGCGTTTGAAAAAACAAAACAAAAAAACATGTTTTTTGAGCCGCATACTCACCTCGATGTAAAATTATTGCTAACACTTAGTCTGGCACTGCTCAAAACCTGAAGATGTTCCAGTTAAGCAGCATACTCTCAATTAGGGATGGGACGATTATCGTGTTTATCGTTAATCGCGATAAAAACACCCGCGATAACTTTATCGTGGAGAATTTTAATTAGTTGAATAATCGTCATAATCGTTTTTTATTTTTTTTATTTTTTTAATTTTTTTAAATGACTGGACTTTTTAAATAGGCACTACATTTGATAAACACTGCTTTGTCTGACTAGTGGTCCCCAGCTGATGACCCAGTTAGGCCCACATAGGTGTTCAGTGAGGTGTCACAGCACACCTGTTCTAAAGGCACTGTTGGAGGTGCGTCAGGCAGCAATGCCCAGCAGGAGTACCATCACCTGTATCATGATTTGATCTGTCTGTTTTTATTGTATGTATTAATGTATGTGACCTATGTGTGTTTTTTGTTGTTGTTGTTAATATTTTTATTGAGTTTCACAGAGACATGTACACAACAGGACATAACAACAACAACTAGTATCCGTGGGGGAGGTTATTGTCCCATTAATAGTAGAAAACTAGTTTTGCACTTTGTTATGCAGTACATTGTCCATAAACAATAACAGAACATGTTCTTTCTCTTTTCTTTTTTTTTTAAACAAACTAACAAACAAAAAACAAAGACAAACAAAACAAAACAAAAACAAAAAAACAGGGGGGGAGGAGGCCATGTCACATATCAGAAATAAACAGAAAAGAAAATGACAACAAATGCCATAATATATGGGGGGATCACCCCCATCGGAGACAGCATCCATGTCTTACAGTCCTAAACACAGCGGCAGCACAACACCAGCACAGTAAATAATATTGTGACCCATACATTGTAGATCTGTTACACATTAGTCTTGTGTACTTTCTTGAGTGTAATCCACCAAACCTTTCATTACAATGGCAGCCAGTCTGGTACCAATATAATCTAAGAACGGAGACCAAATCTTATAGAATGTCTTTATCTTACACTTATACTTATATGTCAGATATTCCATAGGAATCATATCAAAAATTACCTTGTGCCATCCAGCTATTGTAGGCGGTTTGCAGTCTATCCATTTCAGCAATATATTTTTCCTTGCACAAAAAGTGAGGATACACAGAAGTCTTTTGGAATGCATACTTTTAAGTTGTTTGTCTGGCAACCCAAACAATAGACACATGGGGTCCTTATCCAATGTAACATCTAGAATTAGATGAATTTTATCCACTATACCTTTCCAGTAATCATCTATATATCTACAAGTCCAAACACAATGAACAAAGCTCCCAACCTCGGTAATACACTTTGTACACATTTCCGATTTGTTATGATCCATTTTATGTCTAAGTTGGGGAGTAATCTGCAAACGTTGTAGTAGTCTAAATTGCGTTTCCTTCGTCCTATTACAGATTGAGATGTCGTTTGCCGATTGCCATATTAGTGACCAAGTTGCTGCATCAGTATTAATGTTCAGGTCATTATTCCAGTCTTTGGGCGTAAATGCAGGTTTGCCTTTATCATATTTCGAAAGTGCTCTATACCCAAGCCCCAGAATGCCTCTCGTCTTTCCAGCAGAGACTATCTCCTCCAGCGGAGAGGGTTGGTGACAGAGGCCAGTGTCTTTTTGGCTATTTAAAAAACTTCGTATCTGAAGGTATCTGAAAAACTCATTTCGTGGTAGGTCATATTTCTTACATAATTGGTCAAATGAAAGTAGTATTTCCGTATCATATAAATGTCCGATAGTAACCATCCCTTTGCTGTCCCACCGCTTGAAACCCCTATCCGTGGCACCAGGGGAGAAGTCTATGTTGCCCCAAACTGGCGAGAGGGAGGATGTAATAATCGTATGTTATAAATAAATAGTAATATAATTGAGATTTCTCACATGAGCCGCGCGTGAATATCCTCACAGAAATTTGTCTCGCGCGATTGTTCAGCCTGCATGGGTAACGTGACTGTCAAGTCAGCCTTGTCAGTCAGTCACTAACGTATGCTAGCCTTCTCACCATGGCTGTACGGCCCCGTGTCCATTGCCTCACCTTTCCAGGGTTGCACGCAGGCTTCTATGCATACCTGCAACTAGTGTTCCTTCAGAGAGAGTGTTTAGTGCCAGTGGGCACATACTCACACCTCTCCGAGCACAGCTAAAGGCAGAAAAAGTGAACATGTTGACATTTTTGCACTTTAACCTATCTTGAAGCTTTCACGTCTCTAAGCCACAAGGCTAGCACTCAGTTTGATGACAGAAAAGTGTCAGTGTTCAAGTTTTGTTTGACAGTATTTTTTTCCTTTATTTATGCAGTGATACCTTATAATTTATCATTACCTTATTTAAGATTTTATTAAAGATTTTTATTTTTGTCAAGATGTTTTTAAAATGATGTTAATGTTATTAACATGATTCAATAAAAATACAACAAAATCTAAGTTAAAGTGATTACAGTGTGTTTTATTGGCATTCTAAAAAAAAGTTTCTTCTTTTTTTTTTTTTTTTTTTCATTCTCGCGATAATATCGTGGATCGCGATTATTTTGCCCACGATAATCGTGACATTACATTTTCTAATCGTCCCACCCCTACTCTCAATTGCTTCTGCAATTGCTTCACCAGTGTGGGACCCCTTGAACTCGTTTGCATGCAGCACAACGCTTTCCCGGTTGTATGATTCGGAGTCCACCCAGTGAGCAGTTAAACTAAGCAGGGACAGTGGGGAGACGTCGCTGGTCCAAATATCCGTAGTGAAGCTGATGGCCTGCACCTTTCCTAGCTTATCTGAAACATGCTCAGTCACCTTCTTATTGAGGGCAGGGACGGCCGTCTCCGTGATGTATTTGCGACCTGGTATTTTGTATTTAGGTACAGCGTGAGCCATAAAAAGGCGGAATCCCACATTGTCAACAAAGGAGAGGGGCAGGTCACAGAGCACAATCATTTCAGACATTTTCTCAGTCATCTTTCTTGCCATTTCACTCGTCGCATCCCACTGGTCCTTTTTATGGAATGAGCTACTCAGCGTTTGTTGTTTTGGTCCATCCGTTCTCTTGCTTGCTGTCGCAGCTGCAGTAGATGACAGAAACTCTTTGTGCTCTTTAATATGTTTTGCCTTTAAATGCTTAATTAAGTTGCTAGTATTGAAACTGGCAGCTTTAGTGCCACCCCTCGACACATTGAGACCGCAAATTGTGCATTTAGCCGTTGTACACACCGGACTATCCACCTTGAAATATCTCCATGCGTGTTTGTTTTTCCGCGATAGTGAAAAGCTGCCACGCCATTGGTTGAGAGCAGCTGCTCTGGGCCAATAGCGTTCCAGCAGAGGGGCATGTCTGGGCATGTCTGTGTTAGGAAGGCTGTGTCAGGCTTCGTGCTGCGCAACGTGCTGCGTTTGAACAAGAGTTTGGTATCGGGTGTTATTATTTGTTAGTACTCGCCGATACCGATACCAGCATTTTTGTGCGTATCGGTGGCCATGCCGATACTAGTATCGGTATCGGAACAACACTAATTGTACAGCCTAACTGCAGTATGACGGGTTGAGTTTTTCAGCCTGCTGGTCTTGGCCTTTGGTTCAGCCAGCTTGTGCTGGTTCCTTAATGTCCTGGCAGTGCAGCTGCCTCGTGTTGGACGTAGCAGGTCGTGCAGAGGGTGTTGCTCGTCATGCATGTTCCTGACCAGCTTCACTGCAGCCTCCTAGCTCCTGGTCTGGAGTGCTGGTAGTAGAAGCAGTTTTTCTCAGTATGGCTCTCTTGACTCTTTAAGTGCTGTTGGTTTCTCTGTGTGTTTTCTGTTTTGTTGTGGAGAGCCAGGGGCTTTGACATTTATATCATATCAGATGAAGCTGACTTCATTATTCGATAGCCAGAGTCAAGCCTCTCCTCAAGAAACCAACCCTTGACCCGTCCTCTGTCCACAACTACAGACCGGTATCCCTTCTCTCCTTCTCTTCTAAGACCCTTGAACGCGCTGCATCAAACAACTGACTGACTATCTCCGTCAGAACAATGTCCTGGACCCCCACCAATCCATGAGCCATGAGTTCAAATCCCACCTGGAACGCCACACCACGTGTGCTCCTGGCTACATCTCATTGGCTTTGGTGTCCTATAGACGGAACGGGACAGAATTGTGAACCCCACCTACCTAACTCATGACCTTTCCTGGAACTTGTCAAGCGCTGACTACTCTCTGGGCCCAGGTTACTGTGTTAATACTGGAGTTCCTCTCTGGGTTCTTTATGAGGAACTTGTCTTAAAACCCCTAACCTATTGGACTCAGGGCCATCAGTTTGTGGTCTTTCTGTCAGATTAGTGGGTTTACGGTGAGGTGCGTATGTGTGTGCGTGTGTGTGACTGACTGACTGAAAGGGAAAGGGACAGACCTGGCATCACTGTGCTCTCCGGGTTGGTGAGATGAAGCAGCAGGAGACAAGCAGAGATGAGATGACCAGACAAGCAGAGATGAGATGACCAGACAAGCAGAGATGAGATGACCAGACAAGCAGAGATCACCAGACAAGCAGAGATGACCAGACAAGCAGAGATGACCAGACAAGCAGAGATGAGATGACCAGACAAGCAGAGATGACCAGACAAGCAGAGATGAGATGACCAGACAAGCAGAGATGACCAGACAAGCAGAGATGAGATCACCAGACAAGCAGAGATGACCAGACAAGCAGAGATGAGATGACCAGACAAGCAGAGATGACCAGACAAGCAGAGATGACCAGACAAGCAGAGATGACCAGACAAGCAGAGATGAGATGACCAGACAAGCAGAGATGACCAGACAAGCAGAGATGAGATGACCAGACAAGCAGAGATGACCAGACAAGCAGAGATGACCAGACAAGCAGAGATGACCAGACAAGCAGAGATGACCAGACAAGCAGAGATGAGATGACCAGACAAGCAGAGATGAGATGACCAGACAAGCAGAGATGAGATGACCAGACAAGCAGAGATGAGATGACCAGACAAGCAGAGATGACCAGACAAGACTCCCTCTAATCTCAAAGCTGTTTAAGGAGCACAGCCAACAACAAAGAGGGAGCTGGTTTCTACCATCATCGCACCCAAACCATCCCCTCCAGCCTCCCAGGGAGCCACCTACAGTATGAGGGACCAACCTAGAGCCTGTCCTTGTCTGGGAGGGACGGAGGATGGGGGTCAGTGGGGATTACAGGGGCAGCAGCAGCTGCAGCAGCAGCCAGAACTAAGATGACCACTGTGGTCCCAGGGATTTGGTCTGATTAAATGTGTGATGCAGAAGAGAGAGGGAGGGAGGGATTAGCAGTGGCTTAGGGCTCAGTCCTCCTCTCCGTCACTGAGAGAGGCAGACCTAGTCAGCTGTGTCATGGCTGGCAGGCTTACGACAGCAGGACAGAGGAGAGTTTGTGTGTGTGAGAGGCTCTATATCTATGGAGCCTGTTTGACGTTGCGTGTGTCGTGTCGCACTGTAGAGAGTGAGCGGAGGGCGTCATGAGGGACCCGTGTCGTCTGTGCGGGGCACGTACGGTGGGCGGCCAGTGCCGCTGGATCTTCGGCTCCTCGGGGAAGGGGAAGCTCCGGGGGATCCTCTCTCACGTGCTGGGTCGGGAGCTGACGCGCGACGGCCGCGGAGAGTTCCTCTGCGGGAAGTGCGTGTTTCAGCTGGAGGCGGTGGCGCAGTGCGACGCGATCGTCAGGCGGCTCCAGGACGAGCACAACGCCCAGGTCCAGAAGCTGCAGGCCGAGAAGGAGCGCCTGGCCCAATGCATCGCCCACCTCTACAAGCGCCACAACCCGGCCCCGGAGAGCGGGGACGACGGGGACAGCACCGGCACCACGAAGATTCCCCTCAGGCCACTGGGAGGGGGAAGCCCCGAGGAGCCTGGAGGTGGGGGTCATACCTCAGAGGGGCAGCAGCAGAGGAAGGTTAGTCGTCTGTCTGAGGGTCTTGTCAGGCGGCGTGCGAGTCTGGACCTCCTGCGTGGTACAGAAGCAGTTCCAGGGCGCCCTGCTGGCCCCAGGAGACAGACCGCGGCAGACTGGGGGGAAGGTGCTATGAGGAACCCCGGTCTCCGGTCTGCACACCGTCGCTCTCAAAGCGTGTACTCTGGCACGGTCAACCACAAGGGCACCCTCACCGGTGGCCTCAGGGGCCCTTCCTTCTCTGTTCAGTCCCAAACCCCCTCAGCGCCCCGTCTGTCCCAAACCCCCTCAGCGTCTTCAGTCCCATCAGGCCCCCCACTACAGAGACAGCTCAGAGAACCAAAGTCGCGGGGTTTTAGAGTGAACGGCCCCTCTGGTGCAGCAGGCAAGGGTCAGACCAAACCTCCGGTCGGCCGCTCCCCAAGCCAGCCCTCCGTGATCTCAGACCTGCTCCAGCTGCTGCGCTCCATCCCCAGGCGGCCGGTCCCAGCACCTCCTGCGAGCCGCATCCCCGTCCTGCTGAGGCCCGGTGCTGGGCACTGGCTCCCTGGCCGCCTCTCCCCTGGGGCCAGGCAAAGACAGAGAGAAGCAGAGCGGTCTTTACAGGACCTCGCTGAGGAGTTCAATGACGATTACACACCTCTCAGAGCAGAGGTAGCTAGTTCTGTCACCTCAGCCGAAACCACCTGGAGGTTAATGGAAATGTGGCATTTCACATAATTGCAATGATTGACGGTTTTGAAAGCAGTTTTCTTTCAGCCCTTGTGCGCCAGTTTGTTCAAGTGTTTGTCTTTTGTTAAAGCCCCGACTAATCTTCCTGAATTGCATCTTTACCTTCAGGGTTTTACTGAGAAGCAGAGTGAAATCACCAGATTGGAAACCACCAACAAGCAGCTGAGTGAGGAACTGAACCAGACTAAGAGCACAAACCAGAACCTCGCTCAGACGCTGGAGGATGCCCAAAACCACAGCAAAGTAAGAGCGGGGGAAGAGTTTTGACTGTGATTCTCTTTGTGTACGTATTTGAGGTTGTTGATTGCCTGACGTCTGATGTCCTTTTACAGACACTGTCTGGTACACTGGAGGAGAGAGAGAATGAGCTCGCCTCTGAGAAGAAGAACGCCTTGAAACGAGACAGAACCATCCAGGGCCTCAGCCTGGTGCTTAAAGAAAAGGAAAAAGAGGTGGGATTTGATAGAATGTTTCAACAGCATTTCTAAATATGATGGATGTCAACCATGTTAATTGTGACGATGAAGACTCATGCTGTTACGACTGCACCTCTACTGCACAGATTGAGATAATGTCCTTATGCAACATACTCACACTAACCTACCTGTCTGTCTGTCTGTGTGTGATGCAGATTGAGGAGCTGTGTCATGAGATTGAGGACAGGGATGAGGCTTTAGCCAAAGCTAGGGAGGCGGCACACAAAGCCCAACTCCAGAAATATCAGGCAAGCAAACATCCGCCACTCTTTCCTTTTAACTTTACCTTAGTGTGTGTGTGTGTGTGTGTGTGTGTGTGTGTGTATCTGTGTGTATCTGTGTGTGTGTGTGTGTGTGTGTGTGTGTGTGTGTCTGTGTGTGTGTGTGTGTCTGTCTGTGTGTGTGTGTGTGTGTGTGTCTGTGTGTGTGTCTGTGTCTGTGTCTGTCTGCCTGCCTGCGTGCGGGGGGGCGTGCGTGCGTGCGGGGGGGGGGGCTTGTAAAAAAAAGTCTAGCTGCCCTCTAAACACCAGTGTATGGATGTTCTGTCAGGGAGCTGAGGAACACCAGTCTCTGCTGATGGAGAAGCAGGGGGAGCTGGCCCAGCTCCAGGGGGAGCACTACTCCAAGGTGCTGGAGGCCCAGAAACTGCAGCGCTCCCTGGGCAGGAGGGAGCAGGAGCTGTCTGACCTGCAGCAGGCCAAGGAGCAGGTGGACCTGGAGCTGGACGACCTGCAGCAGCAGAAGAAGAAGGGAGACAAAGCTCTCAACGTAAGACTGGCAGAGTCAGAGCCATTTACTGGTTTCTTGATCAAAGTTGGGATGTGGGCAAGCTTCAAGCAGGCATGTGATGCAACACCGTGTAACATGTCATTATCATGTGAACACCTACTGTTTAGCGACACTTACATTAAAAAAGTTGTTCTATTCTTATTAGATTGTTTCATTTCTTTCTCCCAGTCAGTGTTGTCTTTGTCTCCCCCAGGACCTCCAGAACCAGCTGAAGAAGCTGGGTGGGGAGATCGGTGAGAAGGAGAGTGCTCTGGAGCAGCAGTACCAGGACCTGCTGGAGGAGACCAAGAGGAAGCTCCAGACCCTCGAGGTCACCATCCAACGCCTCACCTGCAGCCTGGCCGACAAGGAGCAGCAGCTTCAGGTAGAGAACAACCACAGTTCCACCAGCCTGGACGTTGTTGCACTGTCCATAGATTGAAGACCCATCTCTTCAGGCTACACCTTAACTATTCCTCCTGAAACCTCCCTATATACATATATATATCGATAATTAACTGCATTGTGATGCATCGTTACATCCCTACCAAGAGGTCATGTAACTGTGGTTAATCTGTGATTATTTTGGGTGGTATGTTTGTAATAACTCTCTCTCTCTCTCTCTCTGATTGACTTTAGGAGTACATGAACATAGTCAGAGATTTTGAGCACAGTAGAAGCCCTGGAGGAGACAACGTCATGTTGTCAAAGCTGCATGAACGACTGAAGGAGAAAGAGAAGGCTCTGGAGGTGCCATCTTTCACCTCTGTGTTTTAACCTCCTCACTGACGTTTTGTTCTTTTTCATTTCTTATATTGTGACGCTCTCATTACTTTAATACCGGCGTCCTTATTGTGCATCAACAGCAAGCGTTGGATGAGAAGTTTGCCGCCATTGAAGAGAAGGACAATGAGATCCACCAGCTTCACCTGTCTCTCAGAGAGAAGCAGAGAGACCTGGAGAGGCTCAACAACCTGCTGTCTCACAACGAGGAGACCATCAACGTAGGAACCTTTATCCCATCTCATTCATGTCACAAACCTCTCAATGGGGGAGTCTTCACGCAGAGTGCATTTTAGTCCACGCTTAATGTAGCTTTTGCAACCTTTTTTTGAGCATTCTCTCCTGGTGTGACCCTTCAGAGCTTTGACACGCTGATAAAGGAGAAGGATGTGGAGCTGCAGCACCTGGCCAACACCCTGAAGAACCTGCAGAGGGCCAAGCAGGACCTGGAGGACAACCTGAACCGCTCCCTCAGGGAGAAGGACTCCATCATCAGCCAGCTGCAGCTCTCTCTGGAGGGAAAGACCCAGGACATGGAGGTGAGACCTGTCCCTCAGCACACTCGCTCACAAAACACTTGCTCACACTCACCCTATACACCAATGCAGTCCGACTGCCAGTACGCGTAAGTGCACTCTTTATGTCAGTGGGACAACCCCGGGATAGATCTCTCACTTTCTCTCTCACTCCTCGTTCTCCTCTCTCTCTCTCTCTCTCTCTCCTCCCACTAACTGTTTGTAGGACATGGCTGGTGCGATGCTAAGCCAGTCCCAGACACAGGCACGTGATCTGGCGGAGCAGATGGGTCAGAGGTTGAAGGTGACAGAGGCCATGCTGGCAGAGGCGGTGAAGGCCAGGGAGAGGCTGGTGTCTGACAACGAGAGTGCTGTGGAGAGTCTGCTGGCCACTGTCAGCAGCAAAGACCAGCTCCTTAAAGTACGAACAGAGATGTACCACACACACACACACACACACACACACACACACACACACACCTCATTGACATGTTGTTTACATGCATGCTCTCCCTCTGTTACGCACCATTGATATTGTACAATTCTTCCAGGTTCAGTTCAGCTTCACCGGGGCGGTCTTTGTCTAACGTCAGTTGTTTCTCTTGTTTCTCAGGAGTCAGCTGAGCACTATAACCGCACCTTGTCTGAGCGCACTCAGGAGATCCAGGAGCTGAGACGACAGCTGATCGACAGGCACCAGCAGCTCGTCTCCGCAGAGAGAAACAGCTCCACGGCAACACACGAGGGTTACCTAGAGACTGCGGCACTCAAGGCCCTGCTGACGGAAAAGGACGCCACCATCAATGTGAGAACCAACAGGCTAGAACCACACTGACGTGACCAGACGATGTTTCAACCGATTTCTCTTTCAAATTCTCCTGGGAAAATACACCAGCTTCCTGAAAATGTTCATGCATAATAAACTCTCTGTGTTTTGATTGTGATTGTCTTCCAGAAGCTGCTGGAGCGCGGGCAGGAGAGAGACCACTTCCTGGCTGAGATGAGGCAGGAGGCGGCTCCGCTACCTCAGGTGTTGGAGCTCAGACAGACCATCCAGGTGCTGCAGGAAAGACTAGAAGAGAGGGAAGGTAAGGCACCTGGCCTAAGCTCTCAAAGATGAAAGATGTTGGGTGGAAAAACCTTTGTCAGTTATTACTGCGCTTGACCTCCTGGCCCAGTTAACTCAAACTCCTTTGCCGTCCACTCTAAAAGCTGATGTCTCCAAGAGAAACAACGAAGACAACATGGAGAAAATCCCTCTCACCAAGAAAACGGTCGTCGTCCTGAAGAAGGAGCTTGCGCAGAAGACCGAGGCTCTGAACAAGAAGTTGAAGAGGGAGAACGAGCTTAAGGTGAGTACGACTCAAATCGGTGCTTTAATCAGTATTTCTGTTTTGTGGGTGAGCTTGTCAGGGGGTTAACATTGTTTCCTTGTCTCCCAGATGGCCCTGGCTGAGCTGCAGTCAGTGCTGGCTGAGCTGGAGGGCCGTATCGAGGGCAACGTAGCCAACATAGAATCCCTGACCGCCACACTGGAGACCAAAGATGAGATTATCAATGTAAGTTGAGGGTCATTCATTCATTCATTCATTCATACACAGCAGGAGGTAGAGCCGCCGTCTAATGATCCTGTGGCGCAGGAGGTAGAGCCGCCGTCTAATGATCGCAAGGTTGGCAGATCGGCGGTTCGAGCCCCGACTGGCCACATGTTGAAGTGTTCTTGGGCAAGACACTGAACCCCAAATTGCTCCCAGTGAGCGGGCCAGCGCCTTGCATGGTAGCTTGCCGCCATTGGTGTGTGAATGGGTGAATGAGAGGCCGTTGTAAAAGCGCTTTGGATAAAGGCGTTATATCAGTGAAATCCTTTACACTCACTCACTCAGGCTCTGGAGCTCTTAAGCCGTGTACAACAGGAAAGGCGAGATGAAACTGTAGAAAATGATGGAACTAAAATGATCTGGTTAGCCAGCCAGATTTCCCTCACAGAAACAACAGAAAATGTTTGCTGACGTTAGCCAAGTGATGCGACTAGCTTGAAAGCTAGTTATAAAGCTAACTGTCAACAAAATTGCTGTGACAGCTCCATCTCATCTTGAGACTGAAAGATTTCACATTTTCGATCTTAATCTAAAATTGGGTAGTTCAGGTCAAAAAACGTTGCATCGCTTCTTGGCTTTAGGGTGGACTCTGGGTCATGGTTAGCTTTCCATCGGCTAATTCACTGTTCTTGAAGGTTCTTGTACCATGCTCTATCTGGGGCCATGCTCTACCATGCTTTTATCATGCTCTATCTGGGGCCATGCTCTACCATGCTCTATCTGGGGCCATGCTCTACCATGCTCTGTCTGGGGCCATGCTCTACCATGCTTTATCATGCTCTGTCTGGGGCCATGCTCTACCATGCTTTATCATGCTCTGTCTGGGGCCATGCTCTACCATGCTCTATCTGGGGCCATGCTCTACCATGCTCTGTCTGCTGTCCTTGTATAAAAGGAGAAGTGTGGGGGGGGGGGGGGTCTTAGTATTATGTTTATAAATTTTTTAGGGTTTTGAGCCCTCAGTGATGTTTTCAGATGTACCTGTTTCCTCGTTCCTCACTCCTCTGACTTGTCTCTCCTGACAGGACCTCCACCAGCGTCTGGGCCAGCACGGGGACAGCCAGACCACTCACTCCGAGGATCTGGCTACCGAGGCTTGGGTGGAACGCTCTCTCCCTGGCCTTCCTCAAAGAGAGAGAACCATCATCGGGGGAGACAGCCAGCAAGAGGTATCGACATTATGCCGTATTCCAGCCAAGTTCGACTCAAAGGTTTGACGACCTTAAGTCTCTGTTTTTGACCTACAAGCACATTCGGGACGATGTGATCTTGTTGACTTTGTCCCTGTGTCCCTGTGTCCCCCTCCCCAGGTTCGGGCCGTGCCCAGCCTGGCAGCTCTCCAGGTGGAGCATGGTTCTCTTAACCGGGCCCTGAGGGCTGAGCAGCAGCTGTACTCCAGCCTGGTCAGGACCGTGAAGGAGCAGGACAGGTACGACGGACGTTCCAATGACCATTTGTTCTATAGGGTGTCAGGAGAAAGTCACTGTAGATGGGGGGTGGGGGGTGGATTGCAGTGCTTCTGCTCCAGCCCAGCACTGTAACTAACCGTGGTGTCTAGATGGACTACCACACAGGACCAGGAGTGTAGAACACTGGGTAACGGTACTGAGGTGGTGTGTTGTGTTGCAGCGCCCAGCGTCTCCACGGCTTGCAGATGGAGCTGACAGCGGTGCGTCTCCTCAGGCAGCAGCTGGAGGAGGGCGTCAGGACCAACCAGGAGCTGAAAGACGGCCTGGAGAGAGAGCTGCAGAGAACCACGCTGGGAGAAGGTGCGCCTCACACAGTGTTCTAAGGATTCACTTAGAAATACACTCCGACATGTTCAGTCTACCCATAGGGCTCAGGGTTGTATTGGTGCTGTCAATGTTGGGGTTTATTCTTTTGTAATGCCACTGAGACACAACACCTGCTCGTTGTCATGATGTCTCTCTGCACTGTCCTCAGTTCACTAACACTGCCTGGTGGAACCCATCCTCCATCCGTCTGTCTCTCTGCACGTCCTCAGTTCACTAACACTGCCTGGTGGCGAGCCCATCCTCCATCCGTCCGTCCGTCTGTCTTGTCTGCATGTACACCTGCTCCTCCTCTTTATCGGTGTGTTTGCCTCTTGTTGTCTCTTGTTTGTCATCCTTCTCCTTTCCTGTCTGCATGTTGTAAATCTAGCCCACATTCCTCCTTCAACTCGCTGTCAATGTCACGCCACCTCTCTTAACAACCCTAAACCCTAAACCCTCTCATTTGTGAAGTCAAGGTTATCTGCTGAATAAAGCATGTTTTCTGTGTCTCTGTCATTCTCATGTATGCCATTGACACGTTTACGTTGGTGTTGGTGATCCCCAGTGTCTCATCGCATCACTTCCTTTACATTCCACACGCTATCATTTGTATTAATCCACAAACTCATAAACCAGATTAATAAGGTTACTGATTGTCATTCTAAAACTTGAGGTAAATGCTCTTTTACTATGATCCGATGGTAGGAGGTACAGAGAGTATGGCTCTATCTTCAATGACAGACAAATAATCTCGCCTCCTTCTCTTATGTTTACAGAATAGGATAATAATGTCACTAGTTGGTGTAATACAGGCCTATATTTACACAGTACTGTAATGCTGTCGAGCCTCTCCTCAAGAAACCACCCCTTGACGCGTCTTCTGTCCACAACGACAGACCTGTATCCCTTCTCTTTCTGTTCTAAAACCCTTGAACACGCTGCATCTAAGCAGCTGACTGACTATCTGTGTGCCATCACATGCCTTCCCTCCCGTAAAGAGAGCCATGTGTATAGGTAGGTAGAGAGCCACGTGTATAGGTATGTAGAGAGACACGTGTATAGGTATGTAGAGAGACACGTGTATAGGTAGGTAGAGAGCCACGTGTATAGGTAGGTAGAGAGCCACGTGTATAGGTAGGTAGAGAGCCATGTGTATAGGTAGGTAGAGAGAGCCACGTTTATAGGTAGGTAGAGAGCCACGTGTATAGGTAGGTAGAGAGCCACGTGTATAGGTAGGTAGAGAGCCATGTGTATAGGTAGGTAGAGAGAGCCACGTGTATAGGTAGGTAGAGAGCCACGTGTATAGGTAGGTAGAGAGAGACACGTGTATAGGTAGGTAGAGAGCCACGTGTATAGGTAGGTAGAGAGAGCCACGTTTATAGGTAGGTAGAGAGCCATGTGTATAGGTAGGTAGAGAGAGCCACGTTTATAGGTAGGTAGAGAGAGCCACGTTTATAGGTAGGTAGAGAGCCATGTGTATAGGTAGGTAGAGAGCCAGGTGTATAGGTAGGTAGAGAGCCACGTTTATAGGTAGGTAGAGAGCCAGGTGTATAGGTAGGTAGAGAGCCAGGTGTATAGGTAGGTAGAGAGCCACGTTTATAGGTAGGTAGAGAGCCAGGTGTATAGGTAGGTAGAGAGCCACGTGTATAGGTAGGTAGAGAGAGACACGTGTATAGGTAGGTAGAGAGAGACATGTGTATAGGTAGGTAGAGAGAGACACGTGTATAGGTAGGTAGAGAGAGACATGTGTATAGGTAGGTAGAGAGAGACACGTGTATAGGTAGGTAGAGAGCCAGGTGTATAGGTAGGTAGAGAGAGACACGTGTATAGGTAGGTAGAGAGAGACACGTGTATAGGTAGGTAGGGAGTCAGGTGTATAGGTAGGTAGAGAGAGACACGTGTATAGGTAGGTAGAGAGAGACACGTGTATAGGTAGGTAGGGAGCCAGGTGTATAGGTAGGTAGAGAGAGACACGTGTATAGGTAGGTAGAGAGAGACACGTGTATAGGTAGGTAGAGAGAGACACGTGTATAGGTAGGTAGAGAGACACGTGTATAGGTAGGTAGAGAGAGACATGTGTATAGGTAGGTAGAGAGAGACACGTGTATAGGTAGGTAGAGAGCCATGTGTATAGGTAGGTAGAAAGAGACACGTGTATAGGTAGGTAGAGAGCCATGTGTATAGGTAGGTAGAGAGAGACATGTGTATAGGTAGGTACTAGAGAGCCATGTGTATAGGTAGGTAGAGAGCCACGTGTATAGGTAGGTAGAGAGAGACACGTGTATAGGTAGGTAGAGAGCCACGTGTATAGGTAGGTAGTGCTGGACAGTCTTGCTGGCCTCCTCGGGGACTCACCCCCATGTCTCTGTGCAGGCCGCCAGGGTCAGACAGACCGGGTGGACCCTAAAGAGCTGGAGAGCCTGAGGCACCAGCTGGAGGACGCCCAGCGCTGGAACGCCTTCCTTCAGGCCCGCCTCGGAGCCATCCAGAACCGCGGAGGAGGGGTGGGGGGGGCCAACGACACTGGTGAGACTAGGATACCGCTGGTTTACTGTTTCTACTTAGAGTTTCGTTTTTATTTCCATATCTGTTTTCTCTATTTGTAAAGCACTTTGTAACATTGTTTTTAAAAAGTGCTATATAAATACAGTTTAGTATTATTATTATTATTATTACTACTACGAACCTAGAAACTTCGGCATTATACTGCAATCCCATTCCCTTTAATGGGAATGTTTGTGCTCTGTCTGGTGTGGCAGCTTTGGTACAGTAGTGACTATCTCTGCCGTTGCAGCTGACACCCTGAGTTTCATGGCTGACCAGACATCCTACATGAGTATCTGTGTAGGGGAGGGGCTGGAGGAGGACCTGGCCCAGCTGTCTGTCCAACAGCTCAGGGAGAAGGTGAGCTTCCCTCAAACACCTGGATTTAGTCAGCATACCATTAAAACACAGGGCTGGGGTCATGGACGCAGATTAAGACTAACCCTAGACTAAAGAGCATCCTCAATGGAGATTTTTTTCCATTGCAAGTGTGATTAAATCCTTGACTAGGCTTAAGCCTTGTCTGTGAAACCGGCCCGTAGAGAAATAGTGGGTGACATTTGTAAGTATTAGTCGTGACTCGTGACAATGTGTTAATGTGAATGTCTTCATGGTCTTTAGTATTCAGACGGTGTAAGTGACTGTAAGTGTCTCTGTGCCTCAGGTTGTGGAGCTGCAGGACTTAGTCAACAGACTGCAGGCTGTGAATGAAGCCCTGCAGGGGAGGCTATCAGACCCTGACCACCCGAGGGAGGGCCACAGCCTGGGCTCAGACCCTGACCACCCGAGGGAGGACCACAGCCTGGGCTCAGACCATGACCACCCGAGGGAGGACCACAGCCTGGGCTCAGACACTGACCACCCGAGGGAGGACCACAGCCTGGGCTCAGACCATGACCACCCGAGGGAGGACCACAGCCTGGGCTCAGACACTGACCACCCGAGGGAGGACCACAGCCTGGGCTCAGACCATGACCACCCGAGGGAGGACCACAGCCTGGGCTCAGACCCTGACCACCCGAGGGAGGACCACAGCCTGGGCTCAGACCCTGACCACCCGAGGGAGGACCACAGCCTGGGCTCAGACACTGACCACCCGAGGGAGGACCACAGCCTGGGCTCAGACACTGACCACCCGAGGGAGGACCACAGCCTGGGCTCAGACACTGACCACCCGAGGGAGGACCACAGCCTGGGCTCAGACACTGACCACCCGAGGGAGGACCACAGCCTGGGCTCAGACACTGACCACCCGAGGGAGGACCACAGCCTGGGCTCAGACAGTAGCTGTGGGAGAGAGGTACAGTTGACACTCGGGGATGCCAAAACTTCCATTAGTCTCTTTTTTACACCCAGTGCCCTCTAACCTCTGACTATACCTGTTGACCGTTAACCTTTACTCCTGTCCTCTGACTATACCTGTTGACCGTTAACCTTTACTCCTGTCCTTGGTAGTTCAGTTTATTTTGTGTCCTATTAATAGCCTGTATGTCTGTTGTGCTGTATATGGTGTTTTCCCTCTAACAGATATACTGTTTGTCTGCAGTAGAAAGCATTTCCCCCCCCCTCTCTCTCTCCACCCCTCTTAACCCATCCCTGTTCTCCTGTCTCCCTGTCTCATTGAATGGTTTTCTTACCCCATACCACATTAGACACGTCACGCCATCCTGCCTTTGCTGTGAAGTGTGTCTTATGGATTCTGTTCCATCATTGCATTTTCTTTTACCGAGCCATGTGTGTCACCCTCGCCTCCCATTCCACTAATGTAGCGTCGGGAGGAGAGGCGGGAGCGGCGGCCGGCACCCAGGAGGATAGACCTCAGCTCTGGCCCGGATAACTGGAGTCAAACACAGGACAGCCTGGCACAGGTACACACAGCTACAGGATAGGTGGTTAGGAAGCAAGCCCCTGGCTTTTCTGCTGCTTGAAGAGGAATTTCATGTAAATCACAATTTCTGGAAATAATTCAACCCATTTTAGGTCGATGATGGGAGACCATCTGAGGTTGCGGGGGGGAAAGGTTCCCTGGCACGGTCCCAGAGGGGTTTCTCCCCCAGTGAGAGCGAGGACAGCCGAAAGGGAGAGCAGCTCAGGTCTCTCCTGGCCGACTGCGGGGCCCAGTCAGCCACCCAGCTCAGGTGAGACAGACCGACATCCTCGCTCTATTTCACACTATTATCTTGGTGTTCTTACTAAAATAACAAACTTCAAACATGTTTGGTCTGTACTGTAGATCCACTTATAATATCCATTTCCATTGGAAGGGGTAACGGTATTGTGCTTGTCACCACAAATGTAACCCCTTGGTGGACAAGTGACATCTATGAAACTGAATAGTATTGAAGTGAATGTTGTCTGCTCCAGGGAGGAGCTCCAGAGGCTGAGGTTGGAGAACGTGGACCTGCAGGGGCTCCTGAAGGAGGAGAAGTCCACAGAGTCCAAGGAGAGAGCCGACAGCTCAGGAGAAAGCAGCGACGGACAGGGGAACCTGCGCCAGGCCGTGGAGAGGCTCAAATCAGAGGCCAAAGGTCACCGCAAGGTCATCAGGCTACTGAAGGAGCAGCTGGAGCAAAACTGCGCCCTGGTGTCCGGCAGAGAGAACCGCCTTGACCCAGAGCTCATCGTCAGTACGACCCGGGAGATGGAACGGCCGCGCTCGGAGCAGGAAGGAGCGCACAGGCGGGAGAAACCGCTAGATGGATCAAGGACAGTGGAAACACACGGAGATGGCCACCCCACCCAGGGAAGCAGCCACCACACCAAGGCTCAGTCACAAAGCAAGAGCCAGCGTCAACAGACCACAAGACATGGCGTGAGTGCTGTGTTTTTTGGATAACAAAACAGACATGTCGTTATTTTTTGTTGGTTTGTTTTAATGCTTCTCTGCTCTTTTTCATATTGTAGGCTGGTGTCAAATCTCGCCTCCCTGTTCCTGTAAGATTCAACAAAAAGCAGGCCGGCAGCACCAGGGAGCCTGAGCACCAGCAGACGGAGGAGAGCTCTGAGCATCTGAGAGCCCTACTGCTACTGCAGCTCCAGCAGCTAGAGTTGGACCACGACCACAGGGCTGTGTATGGCTCAGACCAGCGCACTTCCTCAGACCCAGACTCCCACGGGTCTTCTGGAGCTGCCCTCGACAGCCACCCGGAGTCTGACCACAGCCCGGACGCCAGACAGGGCCCAGGTCCAGACACAGAACTCCTCGCCCAGCTGGAGCTCCTCCACCAGGAGTGTCAGGACAAGGAGCAGCTCGTCACCCGTCTGGAGGAGCAGCTCGCCCAGTGGGACCAACTACAGGCTCGACTGCGGGAGAAGGAAGTGTTGAACCGGCAGTATGTAGAAGCCTTACAGGCTGCAGAGTCCACCATCGCCTACCTGACCGCCTGCAACCTGGACAGCCAGGGGGGAGTAGGGCCAGGCTCAGACGCCAGTCTACGAAGACAGTGCGTGGAGCTCCAGAAGGCTCTGCAGGAGAAGGAGAGACTCAACAGCCAGCTGATGGAATGTCTGAACACGGCTGCGTCGGCCATGGCCTCTCTCGGTGCCGACCGCTCCTCTTCCGACGCCCTGGACGGACCCAGCAGCGACCCCCAGGAGCTGTGTGAGAGGCTGGAAGCGGCCCTGTGCCCGGTCAGAGGGTCTCTGGACGGTAAGGGGACGGAGAGGAGCCCCGGCGGGTCGCAGGGTCCGGACCCAGAGCTGCAGCGGCAGGCGGACGCCCTGCAGGAGGCGCTGTGGGAGCAGAGCCGGCTCAACGCCGAGCTGCAGGAGAGGCTGAGCGTCGCAGAGGAGAACAGCGGCAACAACACCACTGCCCCCGCAGTCCTGGAGGGCAACTCCAGCAGGCAGCCAGAGGGAGTGTCTCAGGGAGGGAAAGGGCCAAAGGGACAACACAGTAGAGAGTCACGTCACATGAAGAGCAAGGCGGGACCCTCTGAGAAGAAGAACAGCTCAGACCTGGAGGAAACAGCCAAGCGTCTCTCTGAGTGCCTCAGAGCCACGGAGTCTGCCATAGCGTCACTCCTAGCACAGTGCATCGGCACAGGCACCTCCACCTCTGTTCAACCCGCTCAGGCCAGCTTGGACCTCCAGCAGCACCTGGACCAGCTGCTGACTGCTCTGCAGGAAAGGACGGGACTCGGTGGCCCGGGCCACCACACAGAACAGACACAACAGACCAGCAGAACCGCCACCCTCCGCCAGAGCACACCCGGCGATGGAACCAACAGGGCACGCTCTCCACCACAGGAGCTCCACCACAACATCTGCCTCCTCCAGAGGGTCTTCACGGAGCACGCCCAGAGGATCTCTGAGCTGCAGGCCGAGCTGCAGGAGGAGAAGGGACGCAGCGGGGAGCGCGACGCCCAGCCGAGGAGGAGCGGACAAGACGCAGCACCGCAGAACGCACAGAACGCACAGCTGGAGAGCCTGCAGAGAGCTCTGAGAGAGAAGAGGAAGACCTGCAAGAGCCTGGAGGAGAAGCTGGCCACGGCCCAGTCCGTCATCGCGCTGCAGAACTCCGCTAGGAAGTCCGCCGGCGGGGCGACACAGAAAGGTAAGGAAGTGATCTCTCAAAAGCTCAAACGGGTGAACAGACAGAGAGATCGACAAAGTTTCTGAAATGTCAGGTCTATCTATATACAACATGTCTTCACTTAAAAGTTTTGGAGTCTCAATGGAATAGAGATGTTTCAAATGTACTCTCGACGAGCAACCCCGCATTTGCTGGTTTTTCCACATCTCTAGTGCAAGATCTGCATGGGAGATGTGTCGTTAAGCATGACGGCACCTTTCGATTCTAGACGACTTGTTCTGAAAAGAGCATTTAGCTAAATTGGCCACGCCCCTTCAGCATGACGGAGTGACAGTTATCGGCTGTGTTGGTGTTAAACTATCGCCTGTGGTTTAACAACGTCGGACACAAGCCAAATGACACGAGCCCCCACGTGTCACCGACTGTCCTCTTGAGAGACGAATGAGTGAGAACCTTCTAGAGCTTCTCTTCTTAACCCCCTCCCCACGTGTTGCCTCTAGCGCCCCCGCTGCAGCAGGATGACAAAGGCGTGCAGGTGGATTTGCAGGACCTGGGTTACGAAACCAGTGGCAAGAGTGAGAACTCTTTGGATAGGGAGGAGAGCAGTAGCACAGGTAGACATCCAGACCAGACGCTGCATGTACCCGCTGTGTGGAGAGACTAATCACCATGGTGACTGACATCTTGCATGACGAATGAACCACCGGGCTATAAAACAACTGTCTCACTGATGCTGCCTGCTGTTTGTTGGCTCTTTCTCTATAACCCCCCAACAAGTCTGTCCTGTTGGGTGTTAACCTGGACTGACCTGGTCTGCCTGCTCCTCCCTGTCTCTCTGTCCCTGTCTCAACCTGCATGTTTGCATCCTGGTGGGTTGGCTCGCTCTGTGGGACGGGACCTCCTACATCTCCTCAGGGGAGTCCCTCTGATTGGTCAACTGAAGATCAAACACCTCCTTCCTTTCCATCTCTGTCAGCTTGTGCTTAGTCTGTGGGGAGTGTACCCCTGTTTAACGAGTGTGTGTGTGTGTGTGTGTGTGCATCTGTGTGTGTGTGTGTGTGTGTGTGTCTGTGTGTGTGTGTGTGTGTGTGTGTGTGTGTGTGTGTGTGTGTGTGCGCGCACGTGTGGGTGTGTGTGTGTGTGTGTGTGTCTCTGTGTCTGTGTGTGTATGTGTGTGTGTGTGTGTGTGTGCGTACGTGCGTGCGTGCGTGCGTGTCTGGGTGTGTGTGCGTTTCTGTGTGTGCGTGTTCTTATGTCTGTGTGTGCGTGTGCGTGTGTGTCTGTGTCTGTGTGTCTCTGTGTGTGTGTGTGCGTGTGTGTGTGTGTGTGTGTGTGCGCGCGTGTTCTTGTGTGTGTTGGTTCCCCAGACATCGATGGTGGTCTGCAGCCTCGCCTCAGTGCGTCCAGCCTCCCTGACCAGGGTCCCTTCTCCTCCACGGAGCACCTGGACTCTGCCTCCAGCACCTCCTACCCCAGCACACCCCCCCTCAGCTGCCCCAAGGTACCCCTCTCCTACTCCCCCCCCCCTCTGCTGCCCCAAGGTACCCCTCTCCTACCCCCACAAGCTTGTGTTGTGACTCAACCTAGTTCTGTGTTTCGAAATAAAAGTCTGAACAATTTGATTTGTCGCCGGCATGCAGGGATGCAAACAACTCGCTGTTCAGCGCTTTTCGCTTTTTTCACGTCAATTTGGGTGACTTATGTGAATCGTCTGTGTGTTTGTGTGTCCCTACAGTCTGAATGTTTTTATTTGCTGTGAACCGGAAACGTCACTCCGTTGAGCACAGTTTGATTAGACCGTCAATACTAGCTCTGTAGTTTTTTTTGCTAACATTATTGTATTCCGTGTCAGAGCAGCTTAAGCTATTAGGCTAGCTAGCTTAGCTACGTTAGCTTAACTGGACCTCAAGGTTTTCAGCAGGTTCGAGCAGTTCAGCGTTATAGCGTTAGCTAGCTGGCTATAAGTTAACTTAGGCTGTGTTCACCAACGAGCTGTATATTTAGCTAAACGGCACCAAGCTAAGGTAAATAGATAGCTAGTGTTAGCTAGTGCTAATTTTCACCATCTCTGTAGTCAGCTCTAAAATACGCGATCAAAACAGTGCAAGCAACCCATGCTGTTCTGTGAATGAGACGAGCTATTGACTGATGGCTGCCTACTGCCAAATCATATTATTACAGTAAACATGTCGGTAGTTTGGCATCTGTTGTCTGAACAACAACGAGAGGCTCATTCCGACATTGACTTCTGTTTTCGTTTTCGCGATTTCAAAATAAAAGCACGAGCTAAGCGTTGTTAAAAATCAATAACACATCCCTAGTCAACTAACACAGCTTGTTTTGTGAGCCTGCTAACGATGTAAAGTAGTGTTCTAGTTAACTAGGTAGCAGTGGGGATTACTCAGCAAATCCAATGCATTGCAATAGTTTGGCTTGACTAGCGAGTGTGATGTGATTTTCAACAATGTTGAAATGTATTTCCGTTTTCAAATTTAAAGTCCGAACATTTTGACCTAAACTGCCAGCATATCCAATGCAGAGGTGGGTTGTGTGAGTGTAGAGAAGAGTAGCCAACAACATTGACTTAATGGTGTAGAATCTTCTTGTCGGTAATTAGATGGAATGGATCAATCTATTGAGGATTCGTTATCTTAAATGCGTTGTGTCATCTCAGATAGATTAGGTGTGCAGCATACACGATTGACAAGTAAATAGAACATTCAACACGGGTCGGAATCTCTGTACTATAAGATTTATATAAGACAGCAGCAAATGGTTCGTCAGCACAGTACCAGCATTCGACATTCGACGACATCATTGTGAAATACAGACAGGTTTAAATACTTTCCATGCTATCTCAGATGTTACGTTATGAAATGAGCTCACCCTCCCTGGCGCCTAACTTAGGTTAGCCAAGGTCTTAAGATAACAACCCCTGAATCTGTCTATTGTGGCGTCATTGCTAACCATGAAGATCAGGCTGACCTGGAAGGAACAGAATGTGTGTGTATGTGAGTTAGGGATGGACGGTTTCCAATTATTGAAACCGAAAAACCGTCAGAGAGTAAAACCGCGGTTTTCCGGTTAACCGAAAAATACAGTAAAAAAAAAAAAAAGTTAAAAATTTTTTTTTCAAATAATTGAGCCCTACTGCTACAATACACTCATGTCGAACACCATTAAAACATCGTAAGCACAGTCGCAACACATTTAGGCTACTTAGTTTCACAAATATAAGTGGAAAGGCAGACTTTTGTAAGCTACACCATACATGAAAACACATGAACACTTAACACACCAGCTCTGCTGATCCAGGGTGCACGCCTGCACGGAAGATCATCTCTTGGAACAGCGTCTTCATTGAATGAACTGCTTTCTCAATATCTTGGTTCTTAGACAAAGTTTCAGCTGCTGCTCAATGTATTTAAATATTTGAATACTGCTCAATAATCACTGAAATATTAGACTTAGAATTATGCAGTGAACATACTTAAAGCTTTTCATAAAAACCACATGCCGCGAGACTGACTCGTCCTGAACTGTCGTAAGTCAATCAACAAAGAATGCCCCATCAAAATAAAAGTGCCCATGGTAGAGCTGTCAAAATAGAGCTTTCAAAATAAATGTACTAATACAGATAGAGATAAATACAGAACTACCTTTGCGTCACTAAGTGACCGCGTATCTTCTGAGACATGCGTTCTGTCATCACTTTCAGTAGCGCCTTCACACACAGTGGCGCTTTGCACAAACACTCTTGATCCGTATAGCTCTTGTTTTATTATATTGTGGTTTAGTAAATACTGCACTTGGAGTTACATTCAATGCATGATTTGTGCTATAGAACATAAATAAAGTTTGATTGATTGATTGATATCAAATCAAATCACATTTTATTTCTATAGAGCATTTCTCACAAAAGTGACCCAATACGCTTTACAGAGAGCAGCGAAAATGATCTTATTAAATGTAAGCGAGTAATTGTAAAAAACCTTTCCTATCTACCAATAACTGAAGGCAACTATCTTTCCCATAGAGTGATTCGTTACCCTTAAATATAATCCCAATTAGATATTAATCCTCAGTTATTCTTCACAACTGACCAAACCTCTCACTCATTGCGCGGCAGATTCAGACTGTATCATTGTTATTTTCACACACGACAAACATGTGACATGTTCCAGTTTTATTCTTATTCTATTTTATTCTTCAAAAAAAAAAAAAAAAAAAAAAAAAAAAAATCCGGTTTCAGACGGTTTTGATAAAAAACCGTTTCTATTTTTAGAAACCCCGGTTTTCGGTTTAACCGAAAAACCGTCCATCCCTAATGTGAGTGGGTATGTGTTATGTGTGTGTCTGAGTGACCTGAGAATAGAGTGTATATGTGTGTGTATGTATGTGTATGTGTGTGTCTGAGTGACATAAGCATATATGTTTCTAGACAATCCCATGAAGATCTAACAATGGTTTTGTGAGAGGAGCTTCTTCAGAGCAAACGATTGATTTAAGTCATAACCGCTTTTTATAACACTAGCTCTCGCCCAACCGCCCCTCCCGTCCGCAACGACTTCGGGTAGTTCTCTCTTTTCCCACCATAGTTGTGTTTGCATCCCTGCAAATGATCAGACCGTGTCACATTGTTATGTCTGTCATGTGAATCGGCCAGACCAGGCAGACAGTGTTTCTAGAGAGACGTGTTTCTCCCTCCAGGTGAGTCTGAAGAGCCTGCAGGCGTTCAGTGAGTACGGCCTGTCTGAGGACCCGGCCCGGCTCCGGGCCCAGGTGAGGGAGCTGAGGGGCCAGCTGGAGGCCCAGCACAGAGTCCTGCTCCACACCCAGGGCCTCCTGCGCAGGAACTCCCTCTCCAGCGACCTGCTCACCCTCACCTCCGACCCAGTCACTGGGAGAGAGGAGGAGCAGGAGGAAGAGGAGGAGGAGGAGGAGGAGGGGAGGCAGAGGGGCGGCCGTGGCCAGACGAGGACCCTCCAGGCTCAGGAGCACAGGGAGGAAGAGGAGGAGGAGGAGGAGGAGGAGGTGATGAAGGAGAAGATGAACCGCCTGAGCGTGGAGCTGGAGAGTGAGAGGACTCTGAACAGGAGCATGAGTGAGCAGATCCAGCAGGCCCAGCGACGCAGCCGCTCTGCCTCACCAGCCAGGTCAGCCCTCCTCCTCTTTAGAAACCTGAAGTGGCTCATTTTACCTGATGGCCCAATTTAGCTGATATCATCCTACATTTTTACATTTCAGTGAATATGAGTATTGCCATGCTTGTATCGCAATAATATCATATGGTGACCCATGTTGTGATAGAGTATGAAAACCTTTATGATTTTGAATATTATTTTATTGAAAATTATACTATGGATATTTGTTTACTTTTCAAAAAATGCCGGTTGAGAGAGGACGCTGGCGTTGCTTGTTAGCTGCTTCTCCGCCCGAAATCTAGGTGTAATTGCAGTATACAGAGTAGATTGTCCTACAAAGACACTTAGACTAGATTTAGATTAGTAATCTAAAATTTAATTAGACCCCTATACTTTCTTTTATTTATCTTTTGTTTCTTTTTATTATTACTACTCAATCGTTTCAGTTTGTAAAGCGTCTGTGAGTGTCTAGAAAAGAGCTATATAAGTCCAATGTATTATTATTATTATTATTATTCATCACCACCACCACCACCACCACCACCAACAAAGCCATTGTAACCATGTCTTCTCCCTCCAGGATGGACTCCCTGGTTCAGTCCCAGGCCAGGGAGCTGTCCCAGCTGAGGCAGCAGATCAAGGAGAGCCGGGGGCTCGGGGCTCTGCAGCGCCGCCAGCTGGAGGAGTTGAGCAGGGCGTTGGAGGAGCTGCTGCAGGCCAGCGACGTGGACTACTACGTGGGGGAGGTGTTCAGAGAGCAGTTGGACAAGAGCCTGAACGTGCTGGAGAGGCTGGAGGGCCGGCTGGAGAGAGGTACGACCCTACACACACCCAGGAGCACAGAGCCGTGCGCAGTGTGAGGTAGAGCTGTGAGGTAGAGCTGTGAGGTAGAGCTGTGAGGTAGAGCTGTGGCGCGGGAGGTAGGTCGCAAGGTTAACAATTGCAAGGTTGGCAGATCGGCGGTTCGAGCCCCGGCTGGCCACATGCCGAAGTGTCCTTGGGCAAGACACTGAACCCCAAAATTGCTTCCAGTGAGCGGGCCGGCGCCTTGCATGGTAGCTTGCCGCCATTGGTGTGTGAATGTGTGTGAATGGGTGAATGAGAGGCCGTTGTAAAGCGCTTTGGATAAAGTCAATTTACCATTTAGCTCCTGCAGAAGCCTGCTGGCAGGATGGAGCGATGCCTTCTCCTTAGTTGAACTTACCTTCCGGTTACATGAAATACTATTTAATCAGACAACAAAACGTACAAGAAATGTTAAGCCTACACGTTATACAACGCTAATATCAGCTATTTGGATAATATCCCGATGGGCACAGTAAAGTATGGCCTTCCTCAAGTCTTTTAAGTGACACGTGTACACATAACACTTTATGCTCAGCCAGCCTACTCACACTTTTGCCAAAACACACACACATCACCAGCCAATATGTGTCCTATGGGCCAACAAGCCGTTCACCACTCCCAAAACTGATGTTTTAACTGGGCCAATATGATGTCGTCAAGTTTAAGGCATTTTACCGGCTTTTAGAGAGCAGCTGTTCGTTAGAAGAACTGGCCAGTGGCCACGTCATGATTTATTGATGTCGCGGCCGCCGTAAGAACAACAGCATACTTTTGGAAAAAAGAGAGCGGTGAAAGTGACCGAGTGGTAGCGAAGGAGAGGAGACAGAGAGCAAGAAAGCAGGGAGCTATGATTGATGGTGTGAGACGAGCTCTCTCACCACGGCTCGTGTGTCTCTGTCTGCCAGGAGACGCTCATCAAGATAACGACGACGGCGCGCCGCTGGAGTTGGCTCAGAGGTACGTCTCAGACCACACACACCTCACTCCCCCTCACCTATCACACACAGTGACTGCTCTCTCGCTCACGTGTCACACACACACTGACTGATCTTGGCTTGTTATAACTCTCTAGTCTTCATTAGCTTATGTATGTTTTGAGAAACAAAATGTTGCTACTATTAATCAAATAAGACCTGTGAGACGGATGTTGTTTACAGTGCACTCCTCGCCAGACTATTTTCATGAGGACACTTCGTCTGAGGGAGGTAAAATTAGGTCTTGGCTTGGTGATGGTGTCTGGATGCTCGGCCAGTTGAAGCCCCCCCCCCCAGGCTGTGTGTGTGTGTGTGTGTGTGTGTGTGTGTGTGTGTGTGTGTGTGTGTGTGTGTGTGTGTTTGTGTGTGTGTGTGTGTGTGTGTGCGTGCAGCCAGCCAACTGCCATTGACCTGATTACACAGTGACCTGTTTATATCACACCAGACGACATCACTCTGTATTCACTGGCCCCAGTAGACACACAGCCGTCTCACTCCACCTTGTGTGTGGTTGTAATAATAATAATAATAATAATAATAATAATAATAATAATACCTTTATTTGTATAACGCTTTTCCTGCAAATGTTGCAGCTCAAAGTGCTCCAATCATTATATAATCATCATGTAATTATTTAGTCATTTAAAGGCAATATTAAAAAGATGTTTTTTTTTGTCTTGACTTGAACATATTTGCTGAAGTTGCATCCCTAATGTAAACTGGCAGTGCATTCCACAATTTGGGTGCGTTGGGTGCATACAACACAAGTTGTATGTGGTTATAGGGTAATGGTGGCCTAGTGGATAGTGTTGGACTGGCGATGAGAAGGTCATGAGTTCAAATCCTACCTGGGAACACCACCACTAGTGTGCCCTTGAGTAAGGCACTTAGCTCTAAGTTACTCCAAGGAGACTGTCCCTGTAACCTCGAATTGTAAGTCGCTTTGGATAAAAGCGTCTGCTAAATGGTAAGAATGTAAATGTAACGTCAACGTAACAGCAGAGGAATGTGAAGTCTCAACCCTCTCGCCTGTCACTGGACAGCCCTGCCAAGCTCCCACAGGAGTTGCAGTACCTCCTCTCCCAGCTAGAGGGCGAAAGAAAGCAGTCGGACAGCCCTGCTAGTCTACAGCAGGAGGTAGAGTACCTTCGCCTGCAGCTAGAGGGCGAGAGAGAGCTACTGCAGCAGCAGCTACGCTTTCTGGTCCATCATAACCAGAGTTTGGCAGAATGCACCAGGGAGCAGCTGGATGTGTGAGTGACCAGACCCCCACTAGGACTAGGAAGCATGTGTTTGACCTGAACTCTCCTTCCTGCTTTACTCCCAAGCCAAATGGTTCGACCTCAACGTCCCATGCTCTTCAGATACGGACACAGTCAATATGATGTTTCTTTCCCTTTTGGCACATTGTTGTCTTCCTCTCTGTGTTTGTGTACACAGCATTGGCTGCTCTCCCTCAGCTGTTCAGAGACATTGGTTGTATGTCAGAGAACTCTTCCCTCTGAGCTACTTGCCCACCTCTCTGATTGTGTGTGCTGACTTGTCGCTCTCCTGTTTCACACTGTGTTTCAAGTAGGGATGCACTGATATCACTTTGTTTGGGGTATTTTTACGAGTTTTTGGGGTAGTTTTACGAGTATGAGCACTTGAGCATGGTATCGGGTACGAGTACTGGTATCGGTATCGGTGCATCCCTAGTTTAATGTTCTCTCAGATTGTGTGGATGTTTTCCCTCTCTCTTTCTATCTCTCTGACCGAGCTGTTCTGTGGAAGCTGTCTCTTCTGACTCTCTCTTTCTCTTTCTCTCTCTGTCCCAGGCTCTCCAAAGAGCTGCAGGAGAAGAACCGTCTTGTTCAGAGTTTACAGAGTCAACTCCGTGGCCAAACTCCCAGCAGCCACCACAGTTCTGACTCTGAGGTGTCTGCCAGGATCTCCCAGGAAGCCTCCTGCCATAACAGCCCTGCTGCTGCCATGAAACCCAATGGCAACCAAGTCTTTCATGGTAAAAAAGAACAACCGTAATCCTATAGTAGATTGTAATGTTATTATGGTCGCCAAGACAGTTTCTATTGTTGTTTTATTTATTGTTTATTGTGGATCCCCATTAGTCTACACCAGGGGTGGCCAACCCGAGGCTTGCGAGCCGCATGTGGCTCTTTGCCTGTCTCTGTGCGGCTCTTTAATCCATTCATTAAAAGTGCGTGGTTCGCTCTCTGTGTCTCAATAGGCGTCGTTTTGGTATGGCAATTCATGGCACTCGCCATACCTGGCTTAACATTTTTTAAAATCTGAAACACGTTTAGTCATTTTGGTGATTTTATCCACTACACACAACGGTAACTCAAAACCTCCCGGCTCCATCTCACCCCACTAGCCAAGCGCTGTAGTGGAGCGCAGGGTTGCCAGACGGGATTGACAATTTCAAGCCCAACCAGTCTAAAAGCTGCCGATTCCACCCGTCCAGAGTGACCAAAAGTAGGCCTATCTGGCAACACTGGAGCGGGACATCGGTTCCTCAATAAACAAGCCACGAGTAACTTTAATGTTAAAACCTTGTCCACGATTCTCGTTCATTCAGGTGTGTTAAACAAACGGTATAAATGCCATTTACATGGTTCAAATGTAACATATTAAGTTATGTCATGTTCATGTCATGTTCTGTCAGTACAAACATGTTCTAATGTTATTTTAGTGAGTTCGCTAGTTAGCGAACATTAAAGATTACGAGAGCTAGTTTACGTATGTCAACAATGTCTCTATTCTCAATAATGTCAGTAATAATTGTACCACATTGAGGCCAGTAACACTGACTTGTGTGTGAGTAAGTTATATGTGTGTGCAAGCATGTTTTTGATATTATCAATCGTCTCACTTTTACTAGGTGAGCTGGTAAAACAAATATGCCAGGGGAAAAAAGGAAAATGGACATAAAGACCTCTTTTGGTCAAAGGGCAGCAGAGACAAGTACAGGGACACAGGTGCGGTCTAAACAGGTGACAGGGACAGGGACACAGGTGAGGACTAAATCTAGCGTTTTAACAGTGCAGTTAATGTAGAGTTGAGAATAGCTAAATCTGTTATGTTTTGTTTCTAAGGAGATTGAACCAGTCTGCCTGCTAGGAAAGATGTAGGCTACTACCTGCATACTGTAGTTGTCTCCTTTATTCATTACCTTAATGTCACATAAGTAAATTGTATAGAAACAACTCACCACAATTGACTTGCACAACTGTTTTGAAAAAAAAATCCACCGACTTCAACCCCCCCAGTCAGACCTTGCCATACCTTGCCATTTGCTGAAATGACACCACTGGTCTCATAGCCTATCGGAAATGTATTGCGTGTGTGTGAATGAGCGCTTTTGTGAGCCCGCATGTATGATGTGGTTCTTTCTGGTACCCCAACAATTTTTTGTGGCTCTTAGTCTCTGACTGGTTGGCCACCCCTGGTCTACACCAAGGTGAGACTACTCTTCCTGGGGTCCAAACACCAGAGTTGTTTTGATAACATGATAGTGGTCAATATACAACGTCCCCCGACTCTAGGCTTGGGGCGAACAATTATATACAGCAGTCCAGATCTATTGGGAACTAGGAAATAGTGAGTTGGACTGTGATCGGAAGGTTGTGAGTACAAATCCCGCCTGTAACACCACCACTAGTGTGCCCTTGAGTAAGGCACTGAGCCCTCAGTTACTCCAGGGGGAATGTCCCTGTAATTCGTAATTGTAAATCGCTTTGGATTAAAAGCGTCTGCTAAACGGCAAATTCTGAATTCTAATTCTAGAGTGTTTAAAGCCCCTATATGACACAGGCTAATGCTAGTGTGTGTGCGTGTGTGCGTGTGTGCGTGTGTGCGTGTGTGCGTGTGTGCGTGTGTGCGTGTGTGCGTGCGTGCGTGCGTGCGTGCGTGTGTGTGTGTGTGTGTGTGTGTGTGTGTGGAAGGTTATTTTCAGGCTAGGCCTGGATTAACACTGTACATTAAATATAGATATTTTTCCCCTACTATTTCAAGATTGCCTTAACCCCCTCCCCTGGGCCAGT